>NC_136261.1:106509079-106871579 GCF_964187855.1 Myxine glutinosa | reverse complement strand
AGCAATGTTTTACGGCCGGATGCCCTTCCTGACGCCAACCCTTTTTGCCGCCTTTAACGACAAGCAGGGAATTACCAGTGAACTGGTACTCAATTTGCCGACCTCGGAAGGATGACAGGCTGAGTCAACCCCCTTGGCGTTAATTCAGCGATTGACCGGGATTCGAACCCAGGATCCTAGGATCCTAAGCCGGCACCCTAGCCGCTAGCCCAACACCAGGGACTTGCACTCATGAATTGAAATGTGATTGATGGCTCTTTGTCTATATACAAACTTGAGGCTCAGAAGAACATCGAGATGGAAATTGGCAGTGGGGCAGTGTGGCAGCAGGTGAATGCAACAACAAAGGGAATGAGCTGAGCAGGGGACAAAAGCTGCAAGGGTTCTACCTCTTTTCCGACAGACTGTTATAACTTATAAGAGAACGTTGGGCCGTGCACCAGAGCAGAGATCAGGTGGATGTTTCTCCAGCAAATAAAGGGAGCAAGTGCAGGGTGGTCTGGCATCTCTTAAATGTGGCAGAGAGCAGAAGAACAAGGAAGAATGCAAATCTGTGCAGGTCTCCAGAACAGAGTAGTGGGAGTTGCTACCGGTCTGTCTCGAAACACAGTATCATGCCTTGGCCGTTACCTCATCCCCCTCCTTTATCTCCTGTTTTATTATTACCCACTCTCCCATGCAATTTCCTTTGGTATTTTGATTCTCCCACTTCCCCTCTCATCATTGTGCCCTCACCCCCCGTTCCTTCCCGTCTGTGGGCAAAGGAAAGACACTACCACTGTATCAGGCACTGCCATCCTGTTTCGAGGAAGTTTGCTGGGCTCCATATGGATTTTTGCCTCGAGAATAAAATTGTTGCAATTATTTTAAACCTTATTAAAATCATATATTATCTTATCTTCATGGAATAAAAGCAAGGAGCCATGCATCACATTAACAAAACAACTTCCCAGGGTCCAGATAAAACTGTTTTAGTGATTCAGGCCTCAGGCCTGATGGCTGACACGGACACAACTACGTTTTGGCCTCATGTCCTGGGAATGTGAAAGTATCATTAATAAAACGAGTGCCCTCATATGTCAGGATAAATTAATCGCTGCGACAAAGCATTTTTCTTCAAAATTAAAATCCGACGAGGTGCACATGAACACGTTACCTTGCAATCAGCTGGGATTACATCTCCACGTAAAACGTAATAAGAGACAGCTGTATCACGCAGCCAAACACGTTCAGGACCATCCACGTATAGAGGTTTGTTAACATCATGCTTGCTCAGTTCCTCTTGCTGATCGGGGCTCTGGATGCCTGAAAGCAAACACCAGAAAATAAAGGGTATTCGTGTTAACCTTCTCCCAGAGCCATTTACACCTGGAATAATAATGCTCCACTCATCCTGTGTTTCCATTTTATTTTGCTTAAATCAACAGTCCCAAAACAAAAGGCCTGGTGTTGGCTTAGCGGTTAGGGTGCCGGCTTGGGATCCTGGGTTTGAATCCCGGTCGATCGCTGAATTAACGCCAAGGGGGTGGACTCAGCCTGTCATCCTTCCGGGGTCGGCAAATTGAGTACCAGCTCACTGGCAATTCCCTGTGTCGCAAGAGGCGACTAACAGGGTTGGCGGAAGGAAGGGAATCCGGCCATAAAACTGCTTCAAAAAGGGGACCATGGTGCCCGAAAAATGCCAACCCCTGCTCTGCGGGGAAAAATGGCCTCTAAAGGTGGTTCAACAATCCCAAAATAACTTCCAATACACAGTGAATCCTCCTTATAACGAAATTCAAGGTACCAAAATATTTTAACTTTGTCATATGTGAGTTCTTTAAAAACATATTCAGCATACATTTAATCCTTGTGAAAATAACACAACGAAGCATTGCTATTTTTATTACCTCTGCCACAAAAGTAGACAGAGGTTAGGTTTTCACCCGTTTGTCTGTGAGCAGGATATCTTTTTTTTTAAAGGTTGTGGATGGATTTGGACAGAATTTGGTGGACAAGTTCAGTGTGTGACACAGACAAATTGATTCGAATTTAGTGAAGATCCAGATATGAGAATGTTTCAAATGATTCTTCACCATTGAGAGATGGGGCCAAAATCGATATATCTATATATAATAAAGCAGGAATGCCTGTCTATCCGTCCGCCCGTCCATCCATCCATCCATCCATCCATCCATCCATCCTCAAACTACTCCCTCAGTGTTGAGGCTAGCCCTGCCAAACTTTGTGAACATTTTGGGGTCCAGCGGGAGCCCGAAGGTGGGTGGGAGGTTTCATAAATTTCTCAATACAATACCAAATTTTGAGTTTCCACCCATATGAAACTGTTCTCTTACCCCCCCCCTCTCCCCCCCCCCCCCCCTCTCCGCATGTAAACTCATCCATGGGTTCAGCATTAGCAGTTTCACCATTTACCGCATGTGGAAATATTCGCTGGTTCGGTAAACCATAGTCATTGTTATCAGCTCATCACCACAATCATCAAAGGTACATTGATTTTACAAAGTACTACTTCGACAATTTTGGGGCCAATTTCACCAAATTTTCTGTGCAGCTTTTGGGGTCTCTGCACATGTGCTAAAGTGGGTGAGAGTTTGCAGAACATTTCTGAAAATATTATTTTTGAGAGATTTTGGGCTCCCACCCATGCCCAGCATGGGTACCTCGCTAGTAGAATGATATTTCAAAACGTTGTGGACAGATTATAACAAAACGTGGTGAATGAGTTGGGTAGGTGACAATAACAAGTCAATGAGATTTTGGTTCAGGTCCGAATCCAGATCCAGCCTATCCATGGGATACAAAACATAAACTGTTCAACCTCGTGGAGGTATATGCTCTCCACTGAGTGCCGTTTCAGTTAACGACATGAATTATAATTTCGTGATAACATTTTTTTTTCTCTCCAAAAGGCTCATGGAAGAGAAAGGCTATATTGAGAGTCAGGTAGCAGGGCAAGAATTGGGTCCAACTAACAAGGTCTGTGTGTCAGCCCCATCTAAAGTAATGAACGAACGGAAAAGGAAGAGAGGAGAGGAAACACTGCAATCAGCAAGTGAGAGGGTTGGTTTCGGAAGGGTTAATGGGTGTAAACAGTCCAGCCAGAACAACAAGACAAGATTTATTTAGTGACTAACCCTTTTAGTTTTTCAAACTCTGAAGATGTATGAAAAAAATGCATTTACATAACGTCCCAAACGCTCCGAGCAACTTGCTGTGCCGACCCCCAGATAACTTAACGCTGTTGTATCATGTGATGCTCATCATGACACTACACTTTATACAAAAATATTGTAAAATGTCCGGTCACCACAATGTTCATGTTAAAAACCCCATATTTTAAACCAGTGGCACAGCGGCCTCCACAGAAATTGCTGAGAAATCCAATGAATCAGCATTTTCCATGCTGTTACCTCCACCACAAAGGTGCATCGAGGTTATGTTTTCACCCGTCTGTGAATAGGGTATCTCAAAAAGTTATGTAACGATTCGGAAGAAACTTGGACAGGTTGGGCATGTGACAAGGAAGAATTGATTCAATTTTGGTGAATATCCAAATCCGGATACAGATATAATAATTTTTGATACGATTCTTCACCATTGAGCGACACGACGAAAACCAAAATAAAGCACGATATCCCAAAAAATTATGGACGGATTTGGCCGAAACTTGGTGGGAAGGTTGTCTGTGTCTGTGTCTGTGTAGGACGAATCGATTTGGTTGTCGTGAAGATCCGAATATGGATCTGGATACGAGAATTTTTAAATTTTCAAGAGATGATGTCGAGTATCCTCGGGCAATGATGACATTGCCTTTCTATGGCTGGTACACAAGGGTAAGGGTGTGGTATAGATGGGGGTCGCCACTCCTCTCCGTCTCTCTACTGGCCGTTGGAGAATTCACCCTCTTCCACCCGTGTTGTCGAGTCAACTGGACTCTCATCCACCAGATATGCAGAACCATCTGCCATTTAAACCGCATGGTTGCGGACCGTTACCCTAGCAAGGGGGTCTAACAGGTACTACACCTTGCCCACAGGTGACTTGGGGTTATGCAAGGCAGGGGCATCCATCTCCCTGAGGTATTAGAAGACACCCACATACCCATATTTTCAAGAGCGATAGGGCCAAAAGCAATATATGGCATGATATTTCCAAAAGTTGTGGATGATTTAAGACAAAACTAGGTGTACGAGTCGACTCAGCGACAAGAACAAGCCGATTCGATTTTGGTTCAGGTCCAAATCAAGATCCGGCCTATCAGTGGATACAAAACAAACTGTTCAGCCTGGCGGGTTTATGAGCTCCACCGAGTGCCGTTCTAGTTTCCCCATGCAAGCAGGTCAAGTTAAAGGAAAATGTTAAGATTTAGAAAGTAGTAATTTTTGAAACGTCACTTTTATAGCAAGCATCATAATAATAATGTACATGTGCTTTTCACCAACTATGTGTGGGACCACCTCCTTGTCCTCATTCACATTGGCGTTGTTTCCACTCTGCGAACAACAATTAAAAAAAAAATTAAACAGCTAATTGTAAATTAATAACATCTAACATTTTCACATCCTGATCTTAAACCCCTACCCTTATTTTGTTTTCTGGAGGGGATTAGCGGGATTTAGCGGGATTTATGGGAGCGAGACATGGGTAATGAACGTAGAGCAGCAACGAAGGCTGGAAAGGGTGGAAATGCGAATGGTTCGGTGGATGTGTGGAGTATCGTTGAAAGAGAGGAAGACAAATGATGAATTGCAAAAGATGATGGGAATAGAGCCTGTGATTGATGCTGTGAAGAGAAACAGGTTGAGATGGTTTGGTCATATGTTGAGGAAGGATGAAATTGACTGGTTGAGAAGAGTGATGGAAATGAATGTAGAAGGAAGTAGAGGAAGGGGAAGACCGAGAAAGACTTGGCTGAAGATGGTCGAAGAAGAAATGCGGGCAAGGGGGTTAACAAGGGAAGATGCAGAAAATAGGGCAAAATGGAGAAGATTGTCATGGGGACCGCAAGGCTAACCCCCGCTCTTGCAGGGAAAATGGCATTAAAATGCCTGTTGTTGTTGTATTAGCGGGAGCGCTGGATTGCGCGAGTGGGTTTAAAACTTGGCAATTTTAATTTTTTTCCGTAAACACGACTAACCTGGTAAATAGTGATACGAGCATCAAGGTCATTGGCAATACGCTTCAGGGCGAGTGATGAGATGGCAAGAGGGTCGGTGGGCAGTGGATCGGGTGCAGGAAATGGATTAGCATGCCGGAACTTGGGAAACCAGTACAACATCCTATGCAGCTTTTTTATCGGGTGGCACCTGTTTCCAAAGACCAGTACGAGGATGTCTTTGGTTTCCCTGGTAGGCCAAACGCCTGGAGTAAAAGAGCAGATACACTTTTTACTCGTATAACACAAAAATCGGTATTCACATTTGATTACACACCATACAAGATAAAATGTGCAACACCAAAACAACTTGAATTAAAATTGAAAGCAATAAATCTGCCAAGCAAACACACCATTGTGCTCCATCTGCTCTAGTACGGCGAGGGCACACTCCTGTTGCCGGGGGTAGTGGTTGAACATTCGCTGGATAAAGTTTACAGGCACAAACACCTCCTTGGGAAAGATTTTCAGCAGATTGTGGTAGACCGAAAGGTCATGATTCAAGCCAAACATCGGCATGCAGCGCAATGCTGCGTAGATGAACTCCACATGTCCATGCCGGCGAAGATCCTGCTCACAAAATGAATTGATGACTTGGGAAAATGTCGACTTGGTACGCCCTCCTGTGCCACTTCCCGCTCGATGAAATGCCATGTCGTATATGCTGAGGGCCGCTCTGTTGTACTCCAAATTCTCCTTAATTTTTGCATCTTCTTGCTTCTTTGGAAGTTTGTGTGTCACTGCAATAGCTTTTTTCAAATCATCTTTTTGCCAAAGATTAGCAGCTGGAGCGACGTGCACGAGTCGAGGAAAGCCTCCCTGATGGCATGAATAGGAAAAGATTTATGAGTAACAAGTCTAAAAACATCTCAAAAAATAGGTTAGAGTAAATAGGAGGAATCGAAGTAATGAAGGCAGTTTAAAAGTTGTTAAACACGATAAACTAAGATGTAGCGCACAAACCACAAAAAAAAGGAAATTGCCTCGAGTTAATTCTACGCCACCTAAAAACAGTCGATTTTAACATCCTGGCTCCTCAGACCAGAATAATTTCTGATGTACCATACTCTGTTACAGAACGTTGGTGCTACCAAAGCAGTTTCTTGGCAAAGGGTGGTTTGCCATTGCCTTCCCAGCAGTAGTCAGGGCAGGAATTTGTTCATGGTGCCAGAAAATACTCACCGACTCTTCGTGAAGGACACCGTGGGGCTTTTATGTTCACTGACAAATTTCGGCAGATGGGACGCCTAGTTTAACGTCCATCCGAGAGATGGCACACACATTGATGAATGACGGCACAGCACGAGCATCTGTACCGTCTGTTCGTTAATCATCTTCCACATGAACGCTTTTAGTGCTGGAAACATGTACAAGCTATGAAGGGTTTCATTTTGAGCAAAACTATCCAGGTTTTAATACAATGTGCAATGTATGAACAATGGTGGAATGGTACGAGTTATTGGATAACTGCATCCTATCAAGAACGGGCCATGATCCACAAAACTGAAATCAAGATCACAGAAATTGAGAGAAGGGAAAGAGGAAGGGAATAAAGAGTTTTCAGACAAGTTGTAGATGTACGCAACGTCCACATTGGGGAAAAAAGTAATAACAGTCTACTTCGCCATAATGCATGTACGTGCAACTTTAGGTACAGGCCCGAGTCCTGATGGAAACAATGTTGTCTCATAATAAAAAGTATTACTTCATTGTTAAGTTACGATTTGTCATGTATATGTTATTTATGTTTGGTCTGCTGCAAATATCAGTCCGACATAAGCGAGTTCAGGTTAGGAAAGTTGGAAATTAATTCAACACTCGGGGAAACAAATCTGAAAGGGCAGGTGTGCTTGCGGGACACACTTTTAGAAGATACTGATATCCCCCACAACGAGGTCATTCCCATGCTCAATAAACCCCGTTTCCTATGAGCAATTTTCAAAATTCTTTTTACTGGCTTATTATTCTTATTCTCACCAAAATGCTTATTTTATTATCCTTTATTTTTAAAGATAAAAACAAGACCTAAAAGTTCTAACTATGGCGTAGCCAGGCTTGGATCTGCTGTCCCACTGTCATGTGATCAGTTCTCAGCTCTGATTGGTGGAGCCCAGACGGACAGACAAACGCTGTTCCCGACGGCATTGCTCTATGGGCTACGCCGTAAAAATATGGCTGCCGAACCACGTGAACAATGACGTGACCAATGACATCATTTTTTTTTTTCTCAACCAATTCATCCCTAGATCATGCTCAAGGAAATTCAGACTGATCAGATCAAGTGATGTACTTGTCGATTTATGACGTCATAATGAAGGCACCTTGACATCATCATTGCCATATGTTATTCCCCATGGGGAGTACTTTGCAACGAACACCATTCAATTTTTTTCATGGAGCGGTTTCGGAGATATAGAGGTGCAAAGCTTTTCAGTTTTTGCAAGATGGCGCCCATACAATGTGACATGACGTCATAATTATCATAAAACTAGAACGCCACTGACGTAGGATGTTGACCGATATGCCTCCGCCCACATTATTACATCATTATACATACTTGCACCAAGTTTGATTAAAATCCATTCATCTGTTCTGAAGATATCATATTTTTACCTGACATGACCTTTGATCTTCAACCTCTTCATGGCATAATCCAATCAGTTAATCTTTGCATCATGTATACATATACAAAGTTTGTTCAAAATCCCATCACTGGTTCACTAGTTGGTGTAGTAATACAACTTTTACTTAACATGACCTCTGACTTTCAACCTCTTGACCCCAAAATCTAATCAGTTCATGTTTACATCATTATACATACTTGTACCAAGATTTACAGGTATTTCAATCCCTTCAGCTGTTCCCAAGTTATTACATTTTTGCCTGATATGACCTCTTCACTCCAAAATCAAATCAGTTAATCTTTGCATCATATATACTTATATCAACTTTGTTCAAAATTCCATCATTGTTCACAATTTGTTGCGGCAACATAATTTTTACTTAAAATGACCTCCGACCTTTGACCTCATGACCCCAAAATCGAATCAGCTCATCATTACCTCATTATACATACCTGCATCAAGTTTGACTAAGATCCCATCTGCCGCTCTTAAGTTATCGCGGTAATGAAAACCTATCACGGATGGATGGATCGATAGCCGGATTGACAACCTGAAAACACAATGCCTCTGGCGACTTTGTCGGTGGAGGCATACAAATTCTAAATGAGGAGTTTGCAGAGAAAACGCATTTTAAAGGGAATAAACCCCCCAAAATGCCGACAGAAGGGACATACATACACCAGACAGACAGACAAATGCTGTTCCAGACAGCACCCGCCTATGCTGTAAAAAAAAAAAAAGGAAAACGAGTGGAGTTACTAGGGAAGGAGGGGGAGGGGGAGGGGGAGGGGGAGGGGGGGAGGAGGAGGGTTGGGGGGTGACTTGTAAACACACAAACACTTTTCAAATCATATATCATATGCTTATTAAAATCTATTGGTGGGGTAAAATCTATTGTTGGGACATTTGCACACCGATAGTGAAGGCGTGCTGGAGAGAAGCGCACATGCTCGAGGTACCAGGAATCTGGATATCCACTGCAAAGAGCCCATTGCCTGTCCGTGCAGACAGAGGAGAATAGTAAGAAACAGAATGGAGCCATCACAAAAACAGCAAAATCACAAGTTTACATGAAAAGTTTCACATGCAGTGACATGTATCAACGCGTGTGCCGACCATAGGAAGGAATTTATGCTGGGTGTCTCCATCTGCTAGCATTAGTCGGTCGCAGTTACAGATAAAAAAATTAATAACTATCGTATCCGAATACATATTCAAATGTTCACCAAAATCGAATCGATTCTTCCTTGTCACACACCCAACCGGTCCAACAAGTTTCATCCAAATCCGTCCACAACGTTTTGAGATATCCTGCTATGTATCGTTTTTGTCCCCATCTCCCAATGGTGAAGAATCACTTAAAAATTGTCGTAGCCGGATCCGAATCCAGATCCAGATCTTCACCAAAATATAATCAATTCGTCCTTGTCACATACACTACATCTCTGCCAAATTTCGTCCACTACTTTTTGAGATATTTTGTTCACAGACAGACAAACAAACAGACAGACAGACAGACAGAGGTGAAAACATAACCTTCATCCACCTTTGGTGGTGGAAGTAAAAATGTTCTTACTGCCATAGACATTTTGAATGGCAAATGACAAGCGCTTTGAAATCAAGGGACAATAAAGTGAAATATATCAAAATGTTGGCATGTCTTCAACTACCATATCTCACAAGCACAACATTTGTCGTGCAATAAAGAATTACTGCAAGGAAAGGCAAATCACATGCAAGCCGCTATCTCGAAGAATGTTTTTTTTTTTTTTAGCTGCGACGAGCAGCTCTATAAGAGGACCACGTTGTTGTTCTTGTTGTTGGGGTGCCTTTTTGAATAGCGCATGCGCATACATTCGGACGTGCGTTGGTATGAGGTAAGAACATCGCGGACTAAAATCGCGATTTGTTTGAAGAAACCAGAATAAATTTAGCAACAAAGACAACATGAATGTTTTCATATCAATCTTGTTTCGCAGAACTTGACACAAATGAGGTGTAATTATTGAATAGCGCATGCGCATACACTCGGACGTGCGTTGGTATGAGGTAAGAACATCGCGGACTAAAATCGCGATTTGTTTGAAGAAACCAGAATAAATTTAGCTGAAAGACAAAGACGCGAGTGCATGCGTATAATTTAATGACTGGTCGAATTTGGTAGCGCATATTGCAACGGATATCCTCATGATTCTACACTTTGCAGCTGGTGACCACACTGTGGTCATTTTTCTCTTGTTTTTAAACGACATGCCCTTTTAACGTTCAGTCGCCAGTAAGCCCAACCGTCTGACCAGAATAATGCGGTGGAGAGAGGAGGGGAAAGGATTAAGAAGAAGAGGAGGAGGAAGACGAGCAGGAGGACTTGGGGCCTCTATCCAAATGTCACACAATTCGTTCCATATCAAATTTCCGAAATTCATGTTTGGAGAGTTCGGAGGACTCAGGTTCTTATCCATTACACACCAAGGAGAAACCAATCTTCCTTCATTGCTTTCCTTCATCTACCATGGTGTCTTCGATCGATCGGCGAGCTGGTTGTGAGAGATGCTATGGTGGAAATAAAAACCATCACAGCGTCATCCGCATGGTGAGAAAGGAAGCGAGAGGCGCCATTTTATTGGCCTCAGTCCATCATGCATTATCCCGGCCTATTATAGCTTTATCAGCAGTTGTTTTGGGGCAAGAGAGATTCATTAAGCGACTTGGATAAACACCAGCCAGATATATCAACACAATGTGCTGGTGATGCACTTGATGCATCAAAAATACCATACTGCGTGAATTTTCCCAGACGAGGCAAATGTTGGCAGGAAACAACGCTAGGTTTTAGAAATAAGGCAAAGACTAAAATTTCAAAAGAGTCTCCAAGATCCAAGCAATGAGCATTTTTTTTTGTACACAACATCGAGGCTCGTGTCAGAGCGAACATTAATCCTCAAAAAAAAAAAAACGACACATAAAACTTATAATAAAGGGAGTGGGAGACAAGATGGGGGGAGAGAGGGAAGCACACAAGAACAACATTTGAGAGCAGGGACATTGGGAGATCTGTGGGAGGGAGAGGGCTTGGGGGGGGAGGAGGCATGGGAAGGGGGATGGGGGGTGGGAGGTATAAAACACATGGACACTGCTAGGACTTCCAGGAAAGAAGTCGGTATTTCAAAAAAGTGGATCTGGGGTGAATTAACGGGGGTAGAAAAGATCAAGGTTTTGGATGGGGGAAGATAAGAGATGGTGGTGAACAGCTGTTTTAAAGACCTGGAGGGAGGAGAGGGATTGAAGAGAGTGTGGGAGTTTGTTCCAGAGGTGGGAGAAAAGAGGAATGAAAGAGTGAAGGTGAGCAGAGAGTCTTGATTTTGGGAGTTTCACCAGAAGAGGGTTGCTGGCAGATCTTGTGTGACCTCTAGGAATATTTGGGGGATAGAGCACGGACAGAGCTGGGGAGCTAGGCCAGAGAGGAGTCGGTAGAAGACAGAAAGACCACCAACCTGCCTGCGGTGAGTGAGTGAAAGGCCCTCACAATCAGCTTCATCGCGAGAGATTCCAATGATTCTGAAAGCTTTGGTTTCAACCAGGTGAAGCAGAGTTAGGTGTGAGGCAGGAGCACCAGCCCAGAGAGAAGAGCAGTATTCCATTGAGCTGCGGATGAAAGCCTTGTATGTGGTGAGTAGCTGAGGTGTGCCAAGGAAGGACTTAGCACGATGGTGGTGAGGAGCTGAGGTGTGCCAAGGAAGGACTTCGCACGACGGTGGTGAGGAGCTGAGGTGTGCCAAGGAAGGACTTCACACGACGGAGGATGCCCAGTTGGCGACTGGCTTTGAGGCCAGCTTGGAAATGTGGTTTTCCCAGGAAAGACCATGGCAGATAGTGAGACCCAAAAGCTTGAGTGACAGAACTTCTTGGAGAGGATTGTTGAGAAAGTAGATGGGAGGGTTGTCCAGACGGTCTTTTTGGAGAGACATAGTGAGTGTGAGATTTGTCAGGATTGAAAGACATGTTCCACTTGTTTGACCAGTCTGTGATTTTGTCCAGGTTTTCAGAGAGTGAGGAGGCTGTAGACTGCCGATCTGAGGGATGAGGAATGGAGCGGCAGAGAGTGGTCATCAGCAAAGAGATAGAGGATTTTCCAGAGAGTCGGAGAGATCATTGATACAACACAACACAACATGCATTTTAAAGGCCATTTTCCCTACTAGAGCGGGGGTTAGCCTCGTTATTTTATCGTTATTTATCGTTATTTAAGATCTCCAATAAGATCCTGGGCCATCGTGGCCGGTTCCAGCAGAGGGGCCATGCCCCAACCCGTGGGGTCCATGAGTGGTGCTCAGCCACAGACATGTGGTCCATAAGTGGTGCATCGATGCAAGCAGCTCGTTGCGGGGGTTCGGGCACACATCACAAGGCCCAGAACACTGCCTTGGGGAACTCCAGCTTGAACAGGAAGGAGAGCATTGGTTCTGTGATGGCTGTATACAAGTGGCTGAGGCCTATGTGGCCCCCAGACCTAAAATGTAGTAAGTGGAATGAGAGGAAAAAGCTCAGGGATGAAATACACTGGATGAGTGAAGAAGAAGAAGAAATCCTGATTATGCATAAGGGAAGAATCCAAGTGAGAAGGATGTACCTGGTCGTTGGAAAGAGGGTGAGAAGATAGGAAAAACTGAACATCGGTAAATCTGAAGCCCCAGTGAAGACGTCATGGAACCTTCAAGGTACCGAAATGGGTCATCACCAATGTACCAGGAATGGTTAACTCATTGGATTATTTGCCAGCTCTTCGACCAAGTGATCACAGTTGCTTAGTACTGTAATGGAACTGAATGTCGATGCTGATGCCTCTGCAACTACCCACGTGGTCATTTTGACTGAGAGAGGAAGTTATGCCAAGATGAACATGCAACTGCAGAATCATGACTGAGAGGACCAACTCGGCGAACGGGACTGTAAACAGGGTTGGATAGTTCGTTTTTTTTCTTTCTTTTTTTAGACAAATACTGGAAGGGCACCTGGGAACCACAGACCTGCTAGCTCAACATCTGTGGTTGCGAAGGTCGTGGAGTCAATCGATCTAGATAGTACCATTGGAATAGTCAGAACTACAGTTACTTCCGTTCAATCGAACCAGATACAAGACTCTTTACGTGGGTAGAGGTAACAATAGGAAGTCATGTCACATGGATAGTGCAGAATTGCAGGAAGTGAATGAGCAGATAGACCTTGGGGTAATCATAGTTGGAGATCTAAGCTTTCATACGCATGCATCGGTTTAGGTTAACAAGGCCAACCAAACACTTGGGTTCAACAAACGATCCGTTGTGAGTCTCAAGGATGAAACTCTCCCTGTTCTGTTCAAAGGACGAGTACGCCCAGTGTTGGATGGGGGTGGTGACGAACAGGATGGGGGTGGTGACGAACAGGATGGGGGTGGCGACGAACAGGATGGGGGTGGCGACGAACAGGATGGGGGTGGCGACGAACAGGATGGGGGTGGCGACGAACAGGATGGGGGTGGCGACGAACAGGATGGGGGTGGCGACGAACAGGATGGGGGTGGCGACGAACAGGATGGGGGTGGCGACGAACAGGATGGGGGTGGCGACGAACAGGATGGGGGTGGCGACGAACAGGATGGGGGTGGCGACGAACAGGATGGGGGTGGCGACGAACAGGATGGGGGTGGCGACGAACAGGATGGGGGTGGCGACGAACAGGATGGGGGTGGCGACGAACAGGATGGGGGTGGCGACGAACAGGATGGGGGTGGCGACGAACAGGATGGGGGTGGCGACGAACAGGATGGGGGTGGCGACGAACAGGATGGGGGTGGCGACGAACAGGATGGGGGTGGCGACGAACAGGATGGGGGTGGCGACGAACAGGATGGGGGTGGCGACGAACAGGATGGGGGTGGCGACGAACAGGATGGGGGTGGCGACGAACAGGATGGGGGTGGCGACGAACAGGATGGGGGTGGCGACGAACAGGATGGGGGTGGCGACGAACAGGATGGGGGTGGCGACGAACAGGATGGGGGTGGCGACGAACAGGATGGGGGTGGCGACGAACAGGATGGGGGTGGCGACGAACAGGATGGGGGTGGCGACGAACAGGATGGGGGTGGCGACGAACAGGATGGGGGTGGCGACGAACAGGATGGGGGTGGCGACGAACAGGATGGGGGTGGCGACGAACAGGATGGGGGTGGCGACGAACAGGATGGGGGTGGCGACGAACAGGATGGGGGTGGCGACGAACAGGATGGGGGTGGCGACGAACAGGATGGGGGTGGCGACGAACAGGATGGCGGTGGCGACGAACAGGATGGGGGTGGCGACGAACAGGATGGGGGTGGCGACGAACAGGATGGGGGTGGCGACGAACAGGATGGGGGTGGCGACGAACAGGATGGGGGTGGCGACGAACAGGATGGGGGTGGCGACGAACAGGATGGGGGTGGCGACGAACAGGATGGGGGTGGCGACGAACAGGATGGGGGTGGTGACGAACAGGATGGGGGTGGTGACGAACAGGATGGGGGTGGTGACGAACGGGATGGGGGTGGTGACGAACGGGATGGGGGTGGTGACGAACAGGATGGGGGTGGTGACGAACAGGATGGGGGTGGTGACGAACAGGATGGGGGTGGTGACGAACAGGATGGGGGTGGTGACGAACAGGATGGGGGTGGTGACGAACAGGATGGGGGTGGTGACGAACAGGATGGGGGTGGTGACGAACAGGATGGGGGTGGCGACGAACAGGATGGGGGTGGCGACGAACAGGATGGGGGTGGCGACGAACAGGATGGGGGTGGCGACGAAGAGGAGGGGAAGGCGACGAAGAGGAGGGGAGGCGACGAAGAGGAGGGGAAGGCGACGAAGAGGAGGGGAAGGCGACGAAGAGGAGGGGAAGGCGATGAAGAGGAGGGGAAGGCGATGAAGAGGAGGGGAAGGCGATGGAGGAGGGGAGGGCGATGAAGAGGAGGGGAGGGCGATGAAGAGGAGGGGAGGGCGATGAAGAGGAGGGGAGGGCGATGAAGAGGAGGGGAAGGTGATGAAGAGGAGGGGAAGGTGATGAAGAGGAGGGGAAGGTGATGAAGAGGAGGGGAAGGTGATGAAGAGGAGGGGAAGGTGATGAAGAGGGGATGGTGATGAAGAGGAGGGGATGGTGATGAAGAGGAGGGGAAGGTGATGACGAGGAGGGGAAGGTGATGAAGAGGAGCGGAAGGTGATGAAGAGGAGGGGAAGGTGATGAAGAGGAGGGGAAGGTGATGAAGAGGAGGGGAAGGTGAAGAAGAGGAGGGGAAGGTGACGAAGAGGAGGGGAAGGTGACGAAGAGGAGGGGAAGGTGACGAAGAGGAGGGGAAGGTGACGAGGAGTAGGGGAGGGTGACGAGGAGTAGGGGAGGGCGACGAAGAGGAGGGGAGGGCGATGAAGAGGAGGGGAGGGCGATGAAGAGCAGAGGAGAAGGTGTTGAAGAGTAGGTGATGAAGAGGAGGGGAAGGTGATGAAGAGGAGGGGAAGGTGATGAAGAGGAGGGGATGGTGATGAAGAGGAGGGGAGAAGGTGTTGAAGGGAAGGTGATGAAAAGGAGGGGAAGGTGATGAAGAGGAGGGGAAGGTGATGAAGAGGAGGGGAGGGCGATGAAGAGGAGGGGAGGGCGATGAAGAGGAGGGGAGGGCGATGAAGAGGAGGGGAGGGCGATGAAGAGGAGGGGAGGGCGATGAAGAGGAGGGGAGGGTGATGAAGAGGAGGGGAGGGCGATGAAGAGTAGGGGAGGGCGATGAAGAGTAGGGGAGGGCGATGAAGAGGAGGGGAGGGCGATGAAGAGGAGGGGAGGGCGATGAAGAGCAGAGGAGAAGGTGTTGAAGAGTAGGTGATGAAGAGGAGGGGAAGGTGATGAAGAGGAGGGGAAGGTGATGAAGAGGGGAAAGTGATGAAGAGGAGGGGAAGGTGATGAAGAGGAGGGGAAGGTGATGAAGAGGAGGGGAAGGTGATGAAGAGGAGGGGAAGGTGATGAAGAGGTGGGGAAGGTGATGAAGAGGTGGGGAAGGTGATGAAGAGGAGGGGAAGGTGATGAAGAGGAGGGGATAGTGATGAAGAGGAGGGGAGAAGGTGTTGAAGAGTAGGTGATGAAGAGGAGGGGAAGGTGATGAAGAGGAGGGGAAGGTGATGAAGAGGAGGGGAAGGTGATGAAGAGGAGGGGAAGGTGATGAAGAGGAGGGGAAGGTGATGAAGAGGAGGGGATGGTGATGAAGAGGAGGGGAAGGTGATGAAGAGGAGGGGAAGGTGATGATGAGGAGGGGAAGGTGATGACGAGGAGGGGAAGGCGATGGAGGAGGGGAAGGCGATGGAGGAGGGGAAGGCGATGGAGGAGGGGAGGGCGATGAAGAGGAGGGGAAGGTGATGAAGAGGAGGGGAAGGTGACGAGGAGTAGGTGACGAGGAGTAGGGGAGGTGAACGAGGAGTAGGGGAGGGCGATGAAGAGCAGAGGAGAAGGTGTTGAAGAGTAGGTGATGAAGAGGAGGGGAAGGTGATGAAGAGGAGGGGAAGGTGATGAAGAGGAGGGGAAGGTGATGAAGAGGAGGGGAAGGTGATGAAGAGGAGGGGAGGGCGATGAAGAGGAGGGGAGGGCGATGAAGAGGAGGGGAGGGCGATGAAGAGGAGGGGAGGGCGATGAAGAGGAGGGGAGGGCGATGAAGAGGAGGGGAGGGCGATGAAGAGGAGGGGAGGGCGATGAAGAGGAGGGGAGGGCGATGAAGAGGAGGGAAGGGCGATGAAGAGGAGGGGAGGGCGATGAAGAGGAGGGGAGGGCGATGAAGAGGAGGGGAGGGCGATGAAGAGGAGGGGAGGGCGATGAAGAGGAGGGGAGGGCGATGAAGAGGAGGGGAGGGCGATGAAGAGGAGGGGAGGGCGATGAAGAGGAGGGGAGGGCGATGAAGAGGAGGGGAGGGCGATGAAGAGGAGGGGAGGGCGATGAAGAGCAGAGGAGAAGGTGTTGAAGAGTATTTGATGAAGAGGAGGGGAAGGTGATGAAGAGGAGGGGAAGGTGATGAAGAGGAGGGGAAGGTGATGAAGAGGAGGGGAAGGCGATGAAGAGGAGGGGAAGGCGATGAAGAGGAGGGGAAGGCGATGAAGAGGAGGGGAGGGCGATGAAGAGGAGGGGAGGGCGATGAAGAGGAGGGGAGGGCGATGAAGAGGAGGGGAGGGCGATGAAGAGGAGGGGAGGGCGATGAAGAGGAGGGGAGGGCGATGAAGAGGAGGGGAGGGCGATGAAGAGGAGGGGAGGGCGATGAAGAGGAGGGGAGGGCGATGAAGAGGAGGGGAGGGCGATGAAGAGGAGGGGAGGGCGATGAAGAGCAGAGGAGAAGGTGTTGAAGAGTAGGTGATGAAGAGGAGGGGAAGGTGATGAAGAGGAGGGGAAGGTGATGAAGAGGAGGGGAAGGTGATGAAGAGGAGGGGAAGGTGATGAAGAGGAGGGGAAGGTGATGAAGAGGTGGGGAAGGTGATGAAGAGGAGGGGATGGTGATGAAGAGGAGGGGAGAAGGTGTTGAAGAGTAGGTGATGAAGAGGAGGGGAAGGTGATGAAGAGGAGGGGAAGGTGATGAAGAGGAGGGGAAGGTGATGAAGAGGAGGGGAAGGTGATGAAGAGGAGGGGAAGGTGATGAAGAGGAGGGGAAGGTGATGAAGAGGAGGGGATGGTGATGAAGAGGAGGGGAAGGTGATGAAGAGGAGGCGAAGGTGATGAAGAGGAGGCGAAGGTGATGAAGAGGAGGCGAAGGTGATGAAGAGGAGGGGAAGGTGATGACGAGGAGGGGAAGGCGATGGAGGAGGGGAAGGCGATGGAGGAGGGGAAGGCGATGTAGGAGGGGAGGGCGATGAAGAGTATGGGGAGGGCGACGAAGAGGAGGGGAAGGCGACGAAGAGGAGGGGAAGGCGACGAAGAGTAGGGGAAGGCGACGAAGAGTAGGGGAAGGCGACGAAGAGTAGGGGAAGGCGACAAAGAGTAGGGGAACGCGACGAAGAGTATGAGAGGGCGACGAAGAGTAGGGGAGGGCGACAAAGAGTAGGGGAGGGCGACGAAGAGTAGGGGAGGGCGATGAAGAGTAGGGGAGGGCGATGAAGAGTAGGGGAGGGTGATGAAGAGTAGGGGAGGGCGATGAAGAGTGGGGGAAGGCGACAAAGAGTAGGGGAACGCGACGAAGAGTATGAGAGGGCGACGAAGAGTATGGGGAGGGCGACGAAGAGTAGGGGAGGGCGACGAAGAGTAGGGGAGGGCGATGAAGAGTAGGGGAGGGTGATGGAGAGTAGGGGAGGGTGATGGAGAGTAGGGGAGGGTGATGAAGAGTAGGGGAGGGTGATGAAGAGGGGAGGGCGATGAAGAGTAGAGGAGAAGGTGTAGAGGAGAAGGTGATGGAGGAGGGGAAGGTGATGAAGAGTAGGGGAAGGCGATAAAGAGTAGGGGAAGGCGATGAAGAGTAGGAGAGGGCGATGAAGAGTAGGAGAGGGCGATGAAGAGTAGGAGAGGGCGATGAAGAGTAGGAGAGGGCGATGAAGAGTAGGAGAGGGCGATGAAGAGTAGGAGAGGGCGATGAAGAGTAGGGGAGGGTAATGACGAGAAGGTGATGGAGGAGGGAAGGTGATGAAGAGGAGGGGAAGGCGATAAAGAGTAGGGGAAGGCGATGAAGAGTAGGAGAGGGCGATGAAGAGTAGGAGAGGGCGATGAAGAGTAGGAGAGGGCGATGAAGAGTAGGGGAAGGCGATAAAGAGTAGGGGAAGGCGATAAAGAGTAGGGGAAGGCGATAAAGAGTAGGGGAAGGCGATGAAGAGTAGGAGAGGGCGATGAAGAGTATGGGGAGGGCGATGAAGAGTAGGGCAGGGCGATGAGTCGGGGAGGGCGATGAAGAGTAGGGGAGGGCGATGAAGAGTCGGGGAGGGCGATGAAGAGTAGGGGAGGGCGATGAAGAGTAGGGGAGGGCGATGAAGAGTAGGGGAGGGTGATGAAGAGGAGAAGGTGATGGAGGAGGGGAAGGTGATGAAGAGGGGAACCTCCCGAGGTGAAGTTGAAGAGTAGAAAGCCAGAAAAATAACAGAACTTTTGCTTTTTCACGTCAATTTTTTTACTTAGAGTATTGTATTCAAAC
The DNA here is from genome assembly GCF_964187855.1 of Myxine glutinosa. Classification (NCBI taxonomy): domain Eukaryota; kingdom Metazoa; phylum Chordata; class Myxini; order Myxiniformes; family Myxinidae; genus Myxine; species Myxine glutinosa. The sequence goes on along the minus strand of NC_136261.1, from coordinate 106,852,651 downwards.
CATATAATATAAAGCAAATGAAAACTTATCAATATCAATATAAGACACAGCAATACCTTGGTTTTCAATCTAAACTTCCGTCTTCCGTTGTTGTGAATAGAATAGCACGTTTGTTTACTGCCGTATAAACTATGACGATAAGATCGTCACAGAAGGGTAAAATATGTCGGCATTCGTACAAATAAGAATGGTGTTTACTCTCAAAAGACCAGACGACCTTATCTCAGTTGGAAAGAGAAACTCAAGAGCCCTAATGTCTCATCACAAACAACCTCAAACTGATGAAGGGGGTGAGCGTAGCCATGATAAATGGGCGTGAACAACAGAACTCAAGTACAAATTGATTACTCCCTGTTTTTCGCTTCAATACCGGGCAGGTATTATATTAGCCACATATTAACTATAAGCATTGGAAATAATTTCCATTCTGGGGAAGGAAATAAATTCAATATCTGAAAATCTGTTGCAAACAATACCGCTCTGGCCATGGGAAACAGGACAAAATCAAAATACGTTTTGAAAGATACACGAGGTACTTTAACGTCGGAGACTATTTGCATTTGCCTCATGATGCCTGCGCAACATCAAAACCACATTTATTCAATCGATCAGTTTACCGCTGCGGGTGCCGGGCGAGTTCCTCGTTCCTCCCCGACTCCGCGGCACCATGGTCAGGTCCGCGGCACAGCAGCGCTCCGCTCTGCAGGAGACCGCCCAGAGGTTCGCCACGCCACGGGCACCCACCGACGCACGTCGCCCCGGAGCTTCGCACGGCGGAGTACGTCTTCGTCCGCCACGATGCCCACCGGACACCACTGCGGCCCCCGTACGACGGGCCTTTCCACATGCTGGAGACCGGGATGAAGCACTTCACCCTGGACATCGGCGGTACTCCTGACCGCGTTTCTGTGGACCGCCTCAAGCCGGCCCACCTTGATGTGGACCATCCACCGCCAGTGGCCCGACCCCCGCGTCGGGGCCGCCCCCCTGCGGGCGGACCCCCGGCACAGCCCAGCCCCGCCGCCTCGCCACCCCCCGGTCCTGCAGCCGGAGGCATCCCAGATGGCATCCCTGCATCCCAGACGCCGCCAGTCGCCAAGGGGCGCTTCGGCCGGGTCATCCGTTTGCCCCGCAAACTGACCCTTCAGGTGCGCGGGGATTCTGGGGGGGCGCGTGTGGCGGACACGAAAGCACTGACGTGGTGACATCACCCCGCACACCAAGTGGGGGTGGGCCACGCCAGGGAGAGAGGCGTTGCCTCACGATATACACGGGGCACGCAGCCCTGAGCAGCTCAGTGTTACAGTGAGCTCTTGAAATAAAGACTTACAAATTGCCGCGTTGTCCGCTTCCTCCTTGCTTACAAGTAGCGCGCGTAACACCACGCTTTATTAGTGCCTCGCACTTGTGGCCGTCCGGTGGGTGGCGAAGGACGGACACAACTCGAGCGGCCGTGCCGGGCCCGAGGGAGGCGACGACGTGGCAGTAGCGCGTGTCGTCGCCGGTGAGGCGCCGAAGCTGAAACTGGGCTTCGGCTTGGACGAACCAAACTTCGGCCTGGGCCTCCCAAAATTCGGGAAGTTTAACCGACATCGCGTTGTTGGCCATGGCAATGGCGTCGTGTTTGGAAGGATCGCTACGGCAGATCCAACATCGAGGTCACCAATAAAGCGCGGTGTTACGCGCGCTACTTGTAAGCAAGGAGGAAGCGGACAACGCGGCAATTTGTAAGAGTCTTTATTTCAAGAGCTCACTGTAACACTGAGCTGCTCAGGGCTGCGCGCCCCGTGTATATCGTGAGGCCACGCCTCTCTCCCTGGCGTGGCCCACCCCCACTTGGTGTGCGGGCCGCGGGGTGATGTCACCACGTCAGTGCTTTCGTGTCCGCCACAGGAGACTATTTGCATTTGCCTCATGATGCCTGCGCAACATCAAAACCACATTTATTCAATCGATCAGTTTATCGACTGAATATCATTTGAGGCTGGCTTAACGATGAAATGGGCGGGGCTTGGCGGTGAATCACTGAGTGGGATGGGGTTGTGGCCAGGTGGGGAGCAACGGTGACGGGTTGCGGTGAGTAAGACGAGTTTTTGGGAGGTTGGCGGTGAGGTGAGGGGAAAGTGGTTGGAACAAGGTGGGGGACGGTGTCATGATAAAACTAATGATAATACTAATAGTAAAATCATAATATTGTTACGTTTGTCGGGAGTAGGGATACCCATAGATCAGGCAGAGTGCATAAATTAGCATGCTTGTATATCTTGATGAAGAAGAAGAACCACCATGTCATAAGTAGGGAATTCATATTAGCCCGGATGTTGTGTAAGGTGTGCCTTCGTCCCCATTACGAGGAGTGGGGTATGTTAATTAGCTCAGGGATTATGGGTAATTTATCCCTTTTATTTCATTACCTCTGTAATTTATTTCCTATGTCCCTTTTGTCACCACACTATAGACACAAGCAGAAATCGTGCATTTCTGCTTTCAGAGATAGAGGTGCAAAGTTTTTCGTTTTTTCCAAGATGGCGGACGAACCACTTGACCTATGACGTCATCATTGTCATCAAAAATTATTTACAGGTGGAGTTGCACCGATAATTTCCTGTCATCATACCAATAGTTGCAGAGAAAATCATTTATTCTGTGTGGACAAACAAACAAGAAGACGTCATGCAGAGCATGATACTTGCAAAATCCACCCCCCACTCCCAAGAAAAAAAAAATCCATTGATACAACAAATTGTCCATTTCATCAAGATTAAAATTGACAATCTTGATCAAAGCTCGGGTCAACAGGAAGAAAAGTGACGATTTTTCAGATGAAAAATGATGATTTTGTAAAGTTGACCTTGAGGTGACCTTTGACCTTTTGACCTCAAAGTTAGTTTCCCTATTTAGTGACTCAATGTGCAAATGCTGTTCAATTTTCATGTCAATCGGTTGAGAATTGATGGCTTTTTAGATGAAAATTGATGATTTTAAAAATTTGAACTTGAGTTGACCTTTGACCTTTTGACCTTAAAAATAGTATGTGTCCCAATTTAGTGACTTTATATACAAATGCTATTCAATTTTCAAGTCAATCGGATTAAAAATGGCGATTTTAGAAATTTGACCTCCAGATGACCTTTGACCTATGACCTCAAAATCAATAGGCTTCTCAATTGGGACGACTTATACATCTTGAAGTTTCGTGACGATCGGTTTAGAATTGTGACCTGTAGGCCGGTGACAAACAAACAAACAGACAAACAAACAAACAGACAGAACCACAAACGGAACCGACCAATATACTTGAAAGATCTTTGAATTTGCAAGTAACAAGAAGACGTCATGTGGAGCACGATACTTGCAAAATCCGCCCCCCACCCCGAAGCAAAAAAAATTACATTGATACAGCAAATTGTCCATTTCATCAAGATTAAAATTTAACCGCTCTTGCTAACCCCCACTCTTGCAGGGAAAATGGCCTTAAAATGCATGTTGTTGTTGTTGTATCAAGATTAAAATTGACAATCTTGATCAAAGCTCAGGTCAATAGGAAGAAAAGTGACGATTTTTCAGATGAAAAATTATGATTTTGGAAGGTTGACCTTCGTAGGAGAAGAATGTTGGTTCTGGCTCACCTCAACTTTAACATGTAAGTGAATGGGGAAAGCGCATTGAAACTTACTAAATCACCCTTTTTTCCCCTTCAACTAAACCCATTTACCTACTACTAAAACACATTGAAGTCAATGGTCTGCATTTGGCTTATTAACTCTCCCCATTTTTCATTATACAGCAATACCCCGTTCTACGCCATTTCGACCTACGTCAAATCCGACTTTACGGCACTCTTCTAGAGTACATTTCAGTTCAGCGAACGTCATTATATGCGAGTTTACGTCACTCCTACATCATAATAGGAGGACGTGAAAAAAATCAATTTTTCCTTAAAAATATATTTAAAATAAATAAAATAGTACATAAAAATTAACAATAAAAGAAGCTAAAAAACAATTTAAAATACAATAAAAAGCACATTAAAAATATTTTTAAAATGTACGTACAGTATACGTATGCGTAGCTGCTGGTTCTCATTCAAAACAAAGGCGACGCCATATGCATTTTGTCCTGTGCTGCGGTCGCGTGCTTGCTTTGCCTTTCGCTGTTATTTTTGTGATTATTCCTTTACTGTGTCTGTGTTAGCCATGGGTCCTAAGAAGGAGAGTGCTAGTGTTTCCAAGCGTAATGTGGTTACGATGGAAGATAAGTTAAATCTGATTAAAAGGTATGAAAAAGGTGAAAAAGTGTCGGTGATAGCGCATGCCTTAGGGCTGCCATGGTCGACGGTATCGACCATCATTCATGATAGGGAACATATTCTCACATACGTCACTGAAAAAGCGCCCGGTTACGCCATTGCGCCCGGTTACGCCATTACGCCCGGTTTATGTCAAAAACCGAGTTACGTCACGGCTTATGGAACCAATTAATGACGTAGGCCGGGGTATTGCTGTACTCGTACAGAGACCCAACGAATATTTGCGTTTCCTTTTTAGGTAATAACTTAATTTTCTTAAAAGAACAATCATCATCTAAAATAAGGATAAATATGGCATTGGAATTTAACTCGGTTTAGGTAGCGCCGCTGAGCTGATATGAAATGATAAACTTCTCTTAATGACCTCACCCAACCTACTCCTAAACCCCACCCACTTTGTTAAGTCCCGCCCACTTTGTTAAGTCCCGCCCACTTTGTAAACTCTCCACCATTGCATCATTTCCAGTTAAGATATGTCCAAGCTTGCCCAGGGAATTTCCACAGGAAATGACATGCGCAACCCATTATTTTCTAAAGGGTTCCAGCGCAGGCTTTTTAAAAATAGACTTCCTGCTTCTCTTGAGAATGGACTACTGCCCACAGCTTGAGTGAGATGATTGCGGCCTACCTTGGGGTCCTACTACCTGTATGGAGCTCAACCTTCAAATTGATGAACTGGACTCGAACCTCTTTTCAATGGAGGAAATTGTATCTGAGATACGAAATAAAAATACTGCTTTTAACACAACTTGGGATGAAGTTATTGATTAGTTTGAAGACATTTTGAACAACCAAGACCCACAGAACGAGTTCTGCCATGATAACCCAGCCAAAGAGTTGTACCTTGGAGATCCACAAAATCCTGAAAAAGAGTTCTACCATGATGATACTTATTGTGGGTTATCAAAACAAAACCCACGGAACACGTTCTACCTTGATGAGCCAGAATACAAGTTATACATTGGAGACCCACAAATTTGTGAAAATTGGGAAACGGGAGTTCTCCCTGATGGTCCGCAGTTATACTATGTGAGACTTATCTCGGAAACCCTAAAAAATTGGGAAAGGGGAGTTTTCCCTGATGGTCCGCAGTTATACGATGTGAGACTCATCACGGAAACCCCCAATATTTCTGAAAATTGTGGTTCTACCTTGGAGACTTGGAAAGATGGTTTTATTTTGGAGACTCTACATGTGGGGTCCATCTTGGAGACATCAGTCTTGGCATCAGCCCATGGGTCCTAAAATCCTGTTCTTCCACTCTTTCACTCCCTCTCTCTGTTCTCTTCACCCTCTCTTTTGCTCAAGGTCATCTTCCATCTGCTTGGAAATCTGCCAACATCACCGCTTTGCACAAAAAAGGTGTAAAAACAGATCCCAGCAACTACAGACCAATCAGCCTTCTCCCAATTATCAGCAAAGTCATGGAATCCATCATTGCTTCAGATATGAAATCTTTCCTCTTCTCCAATGGCTTGATCTCTGATCATCAATTTGGTTTCAGACCTGGACACTCTACTCTGGACATGCTGCTTCTGCTTTCTCAACAATGGATGGAGGTCCTCAATGCCAAACAGGAAATTAGAGAAGTCTCCCTTGACATATCACATGCCTTCGATACGGTCTGGCACCCCGCTCTGCTCACCAAACTCTCCTCTTTTGGTATCCATGGAAATCTCCACGCATGGCTGGCGGACTTCCTCTCTAGTCGTAGTCAACGTGTGGCCCTGAAAAGGTTTCTCTCATCTCCTCTTCCTGTTCAGGCTGGAGTTCCACAAGGCAGTGTTCTGGGCCCTGTGCTTTTTCTGGTCTTCATCAATGATCTCTCTGACTCTCTTGAAAATCCTCTGTATCTCTTTGCTGATGACTCTACTCTCTGTCGCTCCATTCTTCATCCCTCAGATCGGCAGTCTGCAGCCTCCTCACTCTCTGCAGACCTGGACAAAATCACAGACTGGGCAAACAAGTGGAACATGTCTTTCAATCCTGACAAATCTCACACTCTTACGATGTCTCTCTGAAAAGACCGACTGGACAACCCTCCCATCCACTTTCTGAATAATCCTCTCCAAGAAGTTCTGTCACTCAAGCTTTTGGGTCTCACTATCTGCCATGATCTTTCCTGGGAAAACCACATTTCAAATCTGGCCTCCAAAGCCAGTCGCCGACTGGGCATTGTTGTGGAATAAAATATTCATATTAACAATTGACCATATTGTTAAAACTACAGAATGTGATCTGGTGTAAATATGCTCTATGGTGCAGTTTGGTAAAACTGTGAATCCTTACTATTTAGCCTCTGTTAAAGAGCTAACAGGTGAAGGCATTAGTCAAGAGAAGTTAATTTAAGGGACAGAATGTGTAACGCTCTTGGACTGCCATCTGTGTGCTATCAATTTATATCTATCAATTTCTATCAATTTAGCCTGTGTTCCATCTATGGAACACAGGCTGCAAATTCCCCCTCAGCAGGTCATAGGAGGTTGACCTCTTGAACAGAAATAATGTAGTGCTCTCAGGCTCCCAACATAGAAAGCTGGCCAAAGGAGCCAAATAAGGCTTTTGGATGGGAACCAGAGACGCTTGCAGGCTCTCATGTCCCAGGGGTATTAACCCCTGGGTTGACCCGGCATGGTGGTAACATCAAAGGATTTTTTCCTTTATAACCAAGAGAAAGTTGCAACGAGAGAGTGTAAAACTGGGAGACCGACTGTGAAGTTCTGAAGACCTACAGAACGAGCTTCAACAAAGACCTACCGAACGAGCTTCAACAAAGACCGGCAGAACGACTCATTAAAGATCTCGGCTTAGTACGTTTATTATACAACAAATTCTCTAAAGTGAATAAAACATTGATTTGCTAAAACGAGTTTCTTGAAGTTTTAGTAGTAGAACAAAGAATTTCTATTCTACAGCATCCTCCGTCATGCGAAGTCCTTCCTTGGCACACCTGAGCTCCTCACCACATACAAGGCTTTCAACCGCAGCTCAATGGAATACTGCTCTCCCCTCTGGGCTGGTGCTCCTGCCTCACACCTAGCTCGTCTTCACGCTGTTGAAACCAAAGCATTCAGAATCATTGGAATCTCCCGCGATGAAGCTAACTCCAAGGGCCTCTCACTCACTCACCACAGGCAGGTTGGTGGTCTTTCTGTCTTCTACCGACTCCTCTCTGGCCTTGCCCCCCCAGCTCCCTCTGGGCTCTGTCCCGCAAATATTCCTACAGGTCGCACAAGATCTGCCTGCAACCCTCTTATGGTCAAATACATTTCATTCACAAAAACAATTCACACATCTCCTATAACTCATATCAGGTTTCTTGATACATTTAAATTTATGGCAAGTCCATTATCTAACTTGGTATCAAATATTAAAAACTTTCTGAGTCTTTCAGAGGATTTCATAAATCAAGAAGAGATTGAACTCTTATCACAAAAGGGGATATATCCTTATGATTATATGGATTTATTTGAGAGATTTGAAGAAACACAATTTCCCTCAAAATAATTTTTTATGACGAGTTAAATAAAACTCACATAACTGATAAAGATTATACTCGAGCACAAAATGTTTGGAAAAAGTTTAATACAAAGAACCTTGGAGAGTATCACGATTTGTATCTTAAAACTGATGTTCTACTATTGGCTGATGTATTTGAGACTTTTAGAACCGTCTGCCATAATAAAAATTCTTATGGATTAGACCCCGCTCACTATTACACTGCTCCTGGCTTAGCTTGGAGTGCTATGTTAAAAATGACAAAACAGAATTTGGATTTAATCAGTGATGTAGATATGCTTTTGATGATAGAAAAGGCTAAACGAGGAGGAATATCTCAAGTCTGTTCGAGTAGATATGCTAAAGCTAACAACAAATATCTTTCTAATTATGATGCTACAAAAGATAGTTCTTATTTGATGTATTATGATGCTAATAATTTGTGTGGATGGGCTATGTCTCAAGCCAAACCTTATGGAGAACTTAGGTGGGTTAAAGAGAGATTATGAAAAGGTTTTACAGGATATCGTTATCTCTACACAAAAAGAATTGGATAAAGCTAAAATAGGATATTATTTTGAGGTTGATTTGAAATATCCTAAAGAACTTCATAATAAACATAAAGATCTGCCTTACGCTCCTGATAAAGAAGACCAAGAAAAGAATGGTTAAGCGATTATCAACAATCATTTAATACAAAAGGTAAATCAACAGAAAAATTACTTACTACATTATATAATAAAGAAAATTATGTTTTACATCAAAGGAACTTGAGACAATGTTTATCAGCAGTGTTGAGAATAAAGAAGGTCCATAGAGTTTTACAGTTTAAACAAAGCCATTGGTTGAAGGAGTATATTGATTTTAATACACGCAGGAGAACTGAAGCAAAAACTGATTTTGAGAAAGACTTTTATAAATTGATGAATAATGCTGTATTTGGAAAGACGATGGAAAATGTTAGGAATAGACAAAACATAAGACTTGCTTCATCTTGGAAACAAGCAACAAAATTAATTAATAGACCCAATTTTCAAAGAGCAGAGGTGTTTTCAGAGAACTTTTGTGCTATCCATTTGGTTAAAGAGAGTATTGAAATGGATAAACCTATTTATATTGGAACATCAATTCTTGACTAAAGGTGGTTATAATGACTTTGACAAGTCAAGAATTGATGTTCCAATATAAATAGGTTTATCCATTTCAATACTCTCTTTAACCAAATGGATAGCACAAAAGTTCTCTGAAAACACCTCTGCTCTTTGAAAATTGGGTCTATTAATTAATTTTGTTGCTTGTTTCCAAGATGAAGCAAGTCTTATGTTTTGTCTATTCCTAACATTTTCCATCGTCTTTCCAAATACAGCATTATTCATAAATTTATAAAAGTCTTTCTCAAAATCAGTTTTTGCTTCAGTTCTCCTGCGTGTATTAAAATCAATATACTCCTTCAACCAATGGCTTTGTTTAAACTGTAAAACTCTATGGACCTTCTTTATTCTCAACCCTGCTGATAAACATTGTCTCAAGTTCCTTTGATGTAAAACATAATTTTCTTTATTATATAATGTAGTAAGTAATTTTTCTGTTGATTTACCTTTTGTATTAAATGATTGTTGATAATCGCTTAACCATTCTTTTCTTGGTCTTCTTTATCAGGAGCGTAAGGCAGATCTTTATGTTTATTATGAAGTTCTTCAGGATATTTCAAATCAACCTCAAAATAATATCCTATTTTAGCTTTATCCAATTCTTTTTGTGTAGAGATAACGATATGCTGTAAAACCTTTTCATAATCTCTCTTTAACCCACCTAAGTTCTCCATAAGGTTTGGCTTGAGACATAGCCCATCCACACAAATTATTAGCATCATAATACATCAAATAAGAACTATCTTTTGTAGCATCATAATTAGAAAGATATTTGTTGTTAGCTTTAGCATATCTACTCGAACAGACTTGAGATATTCCTCCTCGTTTAGCCTTTTTTATCATCAAAAGCATATCTACATCACTGATTAAATCCAAATTCTGTTTTGTCATTTTTAACATAGCACTCCAAGCTAAGCCAGGAGCAGTGTAATAGTGAGCGGGGTCTAATCCATAAGAATTTTTATTATGGCAGACGGTTCTAAAAGTCTCAAATACATCAGCCAATAGTAGAATATCAGTTTTAAGATACAAATCGTGATACTCTCCAAGGTTCTTTGTATTAAACTTTTTCCAAACATTTTGTGCTCGAGTATAATCTTTATCAGTTATGTGAGTTTTATTTAACTCGTCATAAATAAAAAAAATTATTCAGGTGCTCACACTTGTCAAAGTCATTGATGTATGATTACTTTTGCAATAACTTGAGGAAGAAATATCAAAACGATGTTAATCTACTTTATATGGATACAGATAGTTTTATTTTGAAAATTGATACAGAAGATGTTTATTCAGATATGATTGATGATATTGATATATATGATACAAGTAATTATAAGTCGGGTGATAAGTTGTTTTCTTCAAAGAATAAAAAGGTTATTGGAAAGTTCAAGGATGAATTGGGGGGTAAGATAATGAGTGAATTTGTGGGATTGAGGTCTAAGGCTTATGCTTATAAATATATTGACAATAATATTGAAAAGAGTGATAAAAAGTTGAAAGGAATAAAGAAAAATGTTATTCAAGAAACAATAAACTTTGAAAATTATTATAATTGTTTAACTTTAAAGAAAGAAGAGTTTAGAAAAATGAATACGATAAGAAGTTAAAAACATCAATTATATTTAGAAGAGGTGAAGAAGAAAGCTCTTGGAGCTTTTGATGATGAGGTTTATTTTAGAAAATGGAATTGATAGTCTCCCTTATGGTTAGAAGTGTTAAGATATATATAAGTGATAAGATAAAAAGGGGGGGGGGGGTTAGGGATTTTAGCGGGCTACCACCGCCTTTTTTATGAATACAGTGTGGCCCCGTTATAACGCGATCATTGAGGTCCATAAAATGTCATCGCGAAAAAAGTGGGGTCGCTCTAAATCGGGGTTCAAGAAAATCAGCGTTCAAACTGACCAAATGTTGACCTAACATCCTAAAACAACAAATAAAAACATTCAAGCATATTAGCAATCATCATTTACAGTTTATTTCTTAAAAAAGTGATCGAGTGTTTCTTGCTTCAACGTAACATGTCTCTGGCTGCGAGCGAAATCTAGAATGCTTCTGAGTTGGAGGATTATTATGTGGTCCACCTCCTGGGTCTCCAGCCAACGGAGGCTGGCCTCAAGGTGTTCAATGGCTTCAGACACTTTTGTGGGTGGGAGTGGAGGCTCTTCATTATCATCTTCTTGTGGCTCGAGAACCGGTACACTTGCCTCCGCCGGTGCTATAGTTACGTTACGGACGATCTCGGCGTCCGTCAGGTGCTCATGTTGGCCATTCGTCGTCGGCAGAGTGCCACTGGTGTAGCTCTTCTTTGCTCAATTCAGACAGCTTCTCTGCCTCACGCACATCTTCCTCTGTGAAGCCGTACAAATCTGGCTTGTCATCATCATCTTCCGTGGTGGATTGGTGTGATGAAAAGGCTGGCCCCAGACCCTTCTCCCAGCATTTCTCTACACATAAGCTGATTGCTGCCCAGGCCTTCCCACCTAAGTGGCAAACTTCCTTCACGTTTAGGCTTTTCAGATAGGCTTCAAGCGTTGTTGAGTCGTCTTCAATTCTACGAATTAATTCCCGCCTGTAATTCTGCTTGAACACAGAGATGATCCTCTGATCTAGGGGCTGGATCCTGGATGTAGTGTTCTTGGGGAGGTAAGAAACTCGGATCTTTCCGTCACGGCTTACTAAGTTGGCAGCTGGCAGATGAGCGGGACAGTTGTCAAGCAAAAGAAGAGCGTTGGGTTCTAGCTTTTGCTTACGCAAATGAGCGTGGATGGCAGGGACAAAAGTTTTGTGACTTGAGATTTCCAGCCATGAAGCGTCGATTCCAGTATCCTGAGGTCTCGTGCAACTTGAGTTTAACTTTTAGTCTTGATCGCGTCAAGTGCGTGAAGCTCATCTTTCACAGAAAAAGATTTTCTTTTTCTCGCAGTTTGTTCCATTTCCGGAAAGAAGTTCCGGAAAGAGCAAAAAAAAAAAATGAAGGTCCAATGACTCATCGCGTTATATCTGAATTCGCGTTAAATCGGGGCATGTTAAATCGGTGTTTCACTGTATATAAATGATAGAACCAAGCAAAAACCAAACCAAAGAGTGGAGAAAACAACAACCTTGGTATTTAAATGGAAATCATGAATGTGAAAAATATTAAATAAGTCTTATTGAAAAAATAACAGGGGTAAATATAGATAAAACAAATAAGCGAATACATTTAAATATGAATAAGTTGGAGGCTCTGGGGTGTAATATCCTAGAGTGGTCAGAAAACCTTGATGGTTGCCAAGAGATTGGGGGGGGAGGAGGGAAATAATTTACTATAATCTTAAAATGGTATGTGGCACTGGGGGATTTCAGACAAGGTCATTAAGAGAAGTTTATCATTTCATATCAGCTCAATGACGATACCTAAACCAGAAGTTAAATTCCAATGCCATATTTATCAATATTTTACATGGCGATTGTTCTTTTAAGAGAATTAAGCTATTAAAGCGCGGCGTTACGCGCGCTGCTTGCGAGCAAGGAGGAAGCGGACAAGCGGTAACTTATAAGCGTCTTTATTTCAGGAGCTCACTGTAACACTGGCGCGCACCGGGCTGTGCGCCCGGTGTATATCATGAGGCCACGCCTACCCCTCGGGCGTGGCCACCGCCCACTTGGTGCGCGGAATGATGTCACCACGCCAGTGGGCTTTTGTGTCCGCTACACGCGCCCCCCCAGAATTCCCGCGCACCTGGAGGGCCAGTTTGCGGGGCAGACGAATGACCCGGCCGAAGCGCCCCCTGGCGATCGGCGGCATCCGGGGTGCAGGGATGCCAGGTGGGATGCCCCTGGCTGCCCCTGGGATGGGTGCAGGACCGGGGGGCGGCGTGGCGGCGGGGCTGGGCGGTGCCGGGGGTCCGCCCGCAGGGGGGCGGCCCTGACGCGGGGGTCGGGCCACTGGCGGTGGATGGTCCACGTCGAGGTGGGCCGGCTTGAGGCGGTCTACCGAAACGCGGTCAGGAGTACCGCCGATGTCCAGGGTGAAGTGCTTCGCCCCGGTCTCCAGCACGCGGAAAGGCCCATCGTACGGGGGCCGCAGTGGTGTCCGGTGGGCATCGTGGCGGACGAAGACGTACTCCGCCGTGCGAAGCTCCGGGGCGACGTGCGTCGGTGGGTGCCCGTGGCATGCCGTTGGCACCGGGGCGAACCTCTGGGTGCCGTGGAGTCGGGGAGGAACTCGCCCGGCACCCGCAGCGGTTGCCCGAAGACCAACTCCGCCGCGGATGCGCGCAGGTCCTCCTTGGGCGCTGTCCGGAGGCCCAGCAGGACCCAGGGGAGCCTGTCGACCCAGCCGCCGTCGCGGAGGGTGGCCCGGAGCGCGGCCTTCAATGAGCGGTGAAATCGCTCACACAGGCCGTTAGCCTGGGGGTGGTAGGCCGTGGTTCGGTGCAGCCGGACCCCGAGCCCCTGCGCGACCGCCCCCCAGAGCTCCGAGGTGAACTGGGGGCCGCGGTCGGACGAGATGTCTGAGGGGGCGCCTAACCGGGCGACCCAGGTGGCGATGAAAGCCTGCGCGACATCGGCCGCCGTTGTCGACGCCAAGGGCACGGCCTCCGGCCACCGGGTGGTGCGGTCCACCATGGTGAGGACGTAGGTGAAACCCCGCGAGGGGGGCAGAGGTCCCACCAGGTCCACGTGGACGTGGTCAAACCGGCGTTCCGGCACCGTGAACGGGGCCAACGGGGCCTGGGTGTGCCGCTGCACCTTGGCGCGCTGGCACGCGAGGCACGTCCTGGCCCAGCCGCGGACGGCCTTCCGGAGGCCATGCCAGACAAACTTGTCGGCGATCAGCCTTTGGGAGGCCCTCGCGCCCGGGTGGGACAGGCCGTGGATGGCGTCAAACACCTGGCGCTGCCAGCCCGCGGGCACGATGGGGCGAGGACGCCCGAGGGAGACGTCGCACAAGAGGGCCGCGCCCGCGCCGTCGAATGGCACCTCGGTGACGCGGAGGCCCGTGACGGCGGTCCGCAAGGCCTGGATGTCGGGGTCAGCGGCCTGGTCCGCTGCCATCCGGGCATAGTCGATGCCGAGGTGGACTGCGTGGGCGACGGCCCGGGAAAGGCAATCCGCCACCGGGTTGTCCTTCCCCGCGACGTGCTGGATGTCCGTCGTGTACTCGGACACGGCCGAGAGGTGACGCTGCTGCCGGGCCGACCACGGCTCGGTGACTTTGCCCATCGCGAAGATCAGCGGCTTGTGGTCGACGAAGGCAGTGAACGCACGGCCCTCGAGCAGATGGCGGAAGTGCCTGACCGCCAAGTGAAGCCCGAGCAACTCGCGGTCGAAGGTACTGTAACGGCGTTTGGGCGGGCGAAGCTGCCGGCTAAAGAACGCCAGCGGTTGCCAAGCTCCACGCACCCATTGCTCGTGCACCGCGCCCACCGCGTAGTCCGAGGCATCGGTGGTGAGGGCGATCGGTGCATCGGGCGCCGGGTGCGCGAGCATGGTGGCGTTAGCCAAGGCGAGCTTCGCGCCCGTGAACGCCGTGTCCATCTGCTCGGTCCAGGTAACGTCGCCTTTGCCCGGCTTACCTCGGAGAGCTTCGTGCAGGGGGCGCAGGAGCTGGGCGATACGGGGCAGGAACCGATGGTAAAAGTTCACCATGCCCAGGAACTCCTGCAGCCCTCTGATCGTGCGGGGGCGCGGAAACCCCTTCACCGCCTCCACCTTGGCCGGCAGGGGGACGGCTCCGTGCCTGGTGACACGGTGCCCCAGAAAATCGATTATGGCGGTGCCGAACCGGCACTTTGCGGGGTTCACAATCAGGCCATGCTGGCCCAGGCGTTCGAAGAGCGTGCGGAGGTGGCGTAGGTGCTCTTCGCGGGACGCGCTGGCGACGAGGATATCGTCCAGGTAGACGTAGACAAAATCCAAGTCGCGCAGGACGCTGTCCATCAGTCGCTGGAACGCCTGAGCCGCATTCTTCAGACCGAAGGGCATGCGCAGGAACTCGAAGAGTCCGAATGGCGTGATGACCGCCGTCTTCGGGACGTCCTCCGGCCTGACGGGGACCTGATGGTAGCCGCGTATGAGGTCCACCTTCGAGAAGAAGGACCTGCCCGCCAAACGGGCGGAAAAGTCCTGAATGTGGGGGACGGGGTAGCGGTCGGGAGTCGTGGCGTCATTGAGACGGCGATAGTCCCCGCACGGTCGCCATCCCCCGCCGGGCTTCGGCACGATGTGCAGCGGCGACGCCCAAGCGCTCTCTGAGCGCTGAACGATGCCGAGTCGCTCCAGGGTAGCGAACACCGCTTTTGCCACCACCAGCTTCGTCGGCTCGAGGCGGCGTGCCCGGGCGTAGACCGGTGGCCCGACGGTGGGGATGTGATGGGCCACCCCGTGCTTGATGGCCCCCGCCGAGAAGGTGGGCCGCGTGAGGGCCGGGAAGCCGGCGAGGAGGCGGGTGAATGCATCCGCTGCCGGAAGCGTACAGACCAACGTGGCCGGAACTGAACCGTTCGGCAAGCCGCTTGGCAAGCCGCTCGTTGAGCTGGGCAACGCACAAGCGAGCGAGCTGAACGTCTCGGCCTGGACAAGACGTCTGCGCTTGACGTCGACCAGGAGCCCATTAGCGCACAGGAAGTCTGCGCCAAGCAGTGCCATGGGCACGTCGGCGGTGACGAACGTCCATCGGAAAACCTGCCCTCCGAACCGCAGAGAGAGGCAGCGTTTTCCGTACGTACGGATGGGCGTCCCGTTCGCGGCAAGCAGCGCGGGGCCCCCACCCGCGGCGTGCTTGTCTGACGTGCCGGCGGGAACGACACTCACCTGCGCTCCCGTGTCGCACAGGTAACAGCGCCCGGAGAAGTTGTCCGTTATGAACAGCAGGCTGCTCGAACGGCCGGCGCTCATCGCCACTATTGAGCGCCGGCCCGGGCGTTTCCCGACCTGTTGAAGGAGCATGGCGGATGACACTGCCGAGCTTCGTGGCCGAACTTGGCGTGGAACCAGCACCAGGTGGAGGAGCTGGAGGAGCGCGGCTGGCTCCGCCAGGCCGGTGGAGTTGGCGGGTTTCCCCGCGGTGGCGGTTTTCGCCGCGGCGGTGGGCGGGGCGTGGCGGCGGTCACGAGGTGCGTATCAGCATGCTGCGTATGCTGTATAAGCAGATGCTGTGGAACAGCAGCATCAGCAGCATTAGCAGCATCAGCCTCGAGGGCCGTGACGGCCACGCCGACTCTCGCCCGCGTGTCCGAAGCGGCGAAGTACTTGTCCGCCTCGGCTGCCAATGCTCGGGGTTCCGTTAGCCTGGTCCCGGCCAACGCGAGGCGAACCTGCGCTGGAAGTTGGCGACGGAAAAGCGCCCGGAATAGAGAACCGGGGGCTTCGTCGCCCAACAGTGACAGCATATGGTCCATTCGGACCGACGGGCACGTGTCACCGAGCTCGGGGAGATCCAGGAGGCGGTCGGCCCGTGCGTCGTCCGTGAGGCCGAACGTGGCTAGGAGTAGCCGCTTGAGTGCCTCGTACTTGTGGCCGTCCGGTGGGTGGCGAAGGACGGACACAACTCGAGCGGCCGTGCCGGGCCCGAGGGAGGCGACGACGTGGCAATAGCGCGTGTCATCGCCGGTGAGGCGCCGAAGCTGAAATTGGGCTTCGGCCTGGACGAACCAGACTTCGGCCTGAGCCTCCCAAAATTCGGGAAGTTTGATGAAGTTGGCCATGGCAATGGCGTCGCGTGTGGAAGGATCGCTCCGGCAGATCCAACGTCGAGGGGGTCACCAGTAAAGCGCGGCGTTACGCGCGCTGCTTGCGAGCAAGGAGGAAGCGGACAAGCGGTAACTTATAAGCGTCTTTATTTCAGGAGCTCACTGTAACACTGGCGCGCTCCGGGCTGCGCGCCCGGTGTATATCATGAGGCCACGCCTACCCCTCGGGCGTGGCCACCGCCCACTTGGTGCACGGAATGATGTCACCACGCCAGTGGGCTTTTGTGTCCGCCACACTATTACCTAAAAATGACACACAAATATTCCTTGGGTCTCTGTACGAGTCTAATGAAAAAATGGGGAGAGTTCATAAGTAAATGCAGACCATTGACTTTAATGTGTTTTAGTAGTAGGTAAATGGGCTTAGAAAAAAGAGGGGGAAAAAAGGGCGATTTAGTGCGTTTCAATGTGCTTTCCCCATTCACTGACATGTTAATTCGAAGGTGAGCCAGAAACAACATTTATCCTCTACTCACATGTGCCAAACCAACACATTCGCCAAACCAACATATTCACAAAACTAACACATGCGCCAAACCAGCACATGCGCCAAACCAACACATTCGCCAAACCAACACAGGCGCCAAACCAACACATTCACCAAACTAACACATGCGCCAAACCAACACATTCGCCAAACCAAGACATGTGCCAAACCAACACATTCGCCAAACTAACACATGTGCCAAACTAACACAAGCGCCAAACCAACAAATGTGCCAAACCAACACATGCGCCAAACCAACACATTCGCCAAACTAACCCATGCGCCAAACTAACACAAGCGCCAAACCAACACATGTGCCAAACCAACACATTTGCCAAATCAAGACATGTGCCAAACCAACACATTCGCCAAACTAACACATGTGCCAAACTAACACATGTGCCAAACTAACACATGTGCCAAAGTAACACAAGTGCCAAACGAACACATTCGCCAAACCAACACATGTGCCAAACCAACACTTGCGCCAAACCAACACATTCGCCAAACTAACCCATGCGCCAAACTAACACAAGCGCCAAACCAACACATGTGCCAAACTAACACAAGCGCCAAACCAACATATGTGCCAAACTAACACATGCGCCAAACCAACACATTCACCAAACCAACACATTCGCCAAACCAAGACATGTGCCAAACCAACACATTCGCCAAACCAACACATTCGCCAAACTAACTCATGCGCCAAACCAACGCATTCGCCAAACCAACACATTTGGTTGGGACTTCCGGTTTCGCGATTGAGGTGGCGACTTTTGTTCTCTCCCGGCATCCAAAGTTAAGTTATTTTTCCATTTGTGTGTTTGTCAAATTTCCACTTGTTATTTTATCATCTTTGCGTTATTGTTTGTTTCTAGTTCGTTTTGGTTGGAATTTCCTGTAACTCGTAATAAATTATTCGTTTCTGTTGGCCCCGCGTGTGCGGCCTTGTGGCCTGAGGCTTCCCCCGTCGAAGTTTGTTAACTTAAGTTCTTACCTTCGCTGTTTTTCCCTTCTCCCCGAACATCAACTCTTTGTCTAACGTTTTACCCCCCCCCCCCCCCCCCAAAAAAACAAAAAAAAAAACATTTATTTCCCTTTCTCCACATGTGCTGTTTGTCTCATTGTGTGCTTCTGTCCACGTGCGCTGTGTCGCCCTGCCCCCATTATCTCCTTGCCTTCCACCTTTTGCCCTGTTCACGTGACTCGTGGTTGTCCTTCGAGACCCTCTCCCCATTGGTATTTTGTGAATATAAGATTGTTCTTCACGGTTCTATTTAAATATGTTTAAACTTTCCCCTGCAGTGTTTTATTCAGTGGTATATTACAATACGCTGTTTTTCTTCCTATTCAAAAGGTTCTTTTCAATTTCCTCTTCAACTCATTCCATTTCAAAAACAAATTCAATCTCTTATAATTCTTACTCACTACATGCTCTAAATTCACATTCATTCCACCCCTCCTCTATTGTTCTTAAACGGATCGCTAACTTGAAAATCACAATAAACCCAATTTGTTATAAATGTTCGTCTTTCATTAATCATCCACTTTATAACCTCCCCCCTTGCCCCTCCCCTCCAAATCTCCCGCCTTGCCCCTCCCCTCCTAAACTCTCCCTTTGCCCCTCCCCCTCCTAAACTCCCCCCCCAACCCCTCCCCTTCAAATCTCCCCCCCTACCATCCCTCTCCAATTCTGCCCCCCCCTTCCTCCTCAAAGCTGCCTCCTCCCCACTTCGTCTCCCTTCTATCTCATACCTCCACCTCCCCCAACCTTCGACTTTCCTATGCCCCTCCTCAAACAACCCCTCACTGTGCCTCATCCCATCACCATCAAACCTTTCGTCCTCCTCATCCTTCCCTTTCTTGTAACTCTTCTGTGATCTCTGACAAACTGTCAATCATTGGGACTGACACAATCTGTCAATTTCCCGACCCAGATCTCAGTCAATGGAGTATCTTCTCTTCTAGACTTGGTTATGACAAACTTCCCTGCAAATGTGTGCTGCTCTTCTTCTGCTCCAATCGGTTCTTCTGAGCATGTGCTTGTAACTCTCTGGCCATCCTCAGAGAGCCTCCTCTGCGCTGACGAGTCTGGCATTTCACTCAGGCTGACTGGCACGGTCTGCAAGCAGCAATCAATCATCTGGACTGGTCTCCCATCTCCACTGCCTCTGACATCAATTCTTCCTGGGAATTCTTCCAAAGCAAACTGCTCTCTCATGCACAGATTTATCCCATCTCGTCTTCAGTTGTCTTACCCTTCCTCCCGTCCATGGTACTGTTACGGCCTGAAGCACACCAAGCCAAGCCTTCAATCACACTGTCTTTATTCATGGATTATCACACGAAAAATCTCTTCCTGCACATAAAACAAAGAAGGGAGAAGAGAGTGAAAAACCAGAGTAGGCCAGTCCAAGAGTAGGCAGGTCCAGAAGTAGGTAGGTCCAAGAGTAGGCAGGTCCAAGAGTAGGCCACCAAGGCAGGCCCAGCAGTAGGCCCCAGGGCAGGCCCAGCAGTAGGCCCCAGGGCAGGCCCAGCAGTAAGCCCCAGGGCAGTCCCAGTGGTAGGCCCCAGTGCAAGCCCCACACGAGAGGGTAGGAGTAAGCAAGTCCACGAGTAGGCCCCAAGGCAAGCCCAACAGTAGGCCCCAGGGCATGCCCAATGGTAGGCCCCAGTGCAGGCCCAGAACGAGAGGGTAGGAGTAGGCAAGTCCACGAGTAGGCCCCAAGGCAGGCCCAGTGGTACGGCAGCAACAGTTCGATCAAAGTCACCCTTTAGGTGGAGAGATTGCAGCTGGAAACTCTACAACACCCGAACAGGCACTCCACCATGAGCCCTCCTCCAAAATGGAACCTCTCTCTCTCTCTCTCTCTCCTCTGAATCACCTTCCTGGCCCCTCCCCTGCCCCACAGCCAATCATAGGCTTTATACACATGGACCAAACCACTTGGTCTAACTCACACGGGGGTGGGGGGGAGGGGGAGGAAGAAGAAAAAGGTCACAGACCATAACACCTCCCCCCCTTAAAGAAGAAAACTTTACCCGAAGAAAAGTTTTCTTTTACAAAGGCAGGTTAGTCTTAACCCAGCATAAACAGTGCAATAAACAAGCACTAACAACTGCTCTCCCTACCTCCCCCTCTCATCCTTCATCTTACCCTACTCCTCCCCTCCCCTGTCCTGTACCCGATGCTCCCCCTCTCTCTTCATTAACGGTATGGACCTCAAACATCCGGGGCCTTCGCTCAAACCTGACTGATCTCTCCATACAGGTTGCTTCTGACAATCCAGACTTGATCTGCTTAACAGAGACTTTCCTCCTTCAAGATGTCTCTGATTCCTTAATATCTCTTCCTGGTTACTCCCTCCTCCGGTATGATAGACCTGAGCCTCGGCCTGGTGGTGGGGTGGCTATCTTTATCAAAAACTCTCTTCCTCACTCTCCTTGCACTGCCCTCTCTCCTCCTCACCCCCAGGAGTAGCTCTGGCTACGGCTTCCTCTCCGCTCCCACCTTTTGTTCATATGTGTTCTGTACCGTCCCCCAAACAGTGATGACTCAATCTACATTTCACTGTCTGACAACATGGACCAACTTCTATCCACTCATCCCAACTCTCTCTTCCTCATATGTGGTGACTTCAATTGTCATCATGCCACCTGGTTGGGTGTGGGTTCCTCTCTCACCAGTCATGGCACCTCAGCAAAGGACTTCTGTGACTCACTGGGATTGACACAATCTGTCAATTTCCCGACCCGGATCTCAGCCAATGGAGTATCTTCTCTTCTAGACTTGGTTATGACTAACTTCCCTGCTAATGTCTGCTGCTCTTCTTCTGCTCCAATCGGTTCTTCTGATCATGTGCTTGTCAAAGTGGACATCTCTCTGGCCATTCTCAGAGAGCCTCCTCAGCGTCGACGAGTCTGGCATTTCACTCAGGCCGACTGGGACGGTCTTCAAGCAGCCATCAATCGTCTGGATTGGTCTCCCATCTCCACTGCCTCTGACATCAATTCTTCCTGGGAATTCTTCCAAAGCAAACTGATCTCTCTCATGCACAGATTTATCCCATCTCGCCTTCAGTTGTCTTACCCTTCCTCCCGTCCATGGTACACTGAATCTTGTGGTGAGGCAGTTGCCCTGAAACAACTTGCCTTTGCCTCTTGGAAGGCTAATCCAACTGAAGGAAATCTCAGTTCCTTCCACCAAGCTCGGAACAAGTGTGTGTCTACCCTCAGGAGTGCCAGGAAGCACTATCTCTCCTCACTCAAGAATGAACTCTCAAACCTGTCTCCTTCCTCCAAATCCTGGTGGCGTCTGGTCAAATCCGTTTCTGGTGTCTGTTCCCCTTCCATCCCCTCCCTTACCTCAAATGGCCACACAGTTGACATCGCACGTGACAAAGCCGAATGCCTCAACTCTGTGTTTGCCTCAAAATCCTTAGTCCCAAACCCATCTCTCTCTGTTCCCACCTTTCCCAGTCGAACCAAACTGCTCCTGGACTCTGTGACCTTCTCTCCTGACAAGGTGGAGGAGTTTTTGTCAAACCTCGACTCTGATTCTGCAACTGGACCAGATGGCATCAGCCCACGGGTCCTAAAATCCTGCTCTGCCGCTCTATCTCACCCTCTCTCTGTTCTTTTCACCCTATCTTTTGCTCAAGGTCATCTGCCAGCATCCTGGAAATCAGCAAACATTACCGCTTTACACAAAAAAGGTGCAAAAACAGATCCTTGCAACTACAGACCAATCAGCCTGCTCCCAATTATCAGCAAAGTCATGGAATCCATCATTGCTTCGGATATGAAATCTTTCCTCTTCTCCAATGGCTTGATCTCTGATCATCAATTTGGTTTCAGACCAGGTCACTCTACTCTGGACATGCTGCTTCTGCTGTCTCAACAATGGATGGAGGTCCTCAATGCCAAACAGGAAATCAGAGCTGTCTCCCTTGACATATCACGTGCCTTCGATACGGTCTGGCACCCAGCTCTGCTCACCAAACTCTCCTCCTATGGTATCCATGGAAATCTCCATGCATGGCTTGCGGACTTCCTCTCTGGTCGTAGTCAACGTGTGGCCCTCAATGGATTTCTCTCATCTCCCCTTCCCGTTCAGGCTGGAGTTCCCCAAGGCAGTGTGCTGGGCCCTGTGCTTTTTCTGGTCTTTATCAATGATCTCTCCGACTCTCTGGAAAATCCTCTGTATCTCTTTGCTGATGACTCCACTCTCTGCCGCTCCATTCCTCTTCCCTCAGATCGGCAGTCTGCAGCCTCCTCACTCTCTGAAGACCTGGACAAAATCACAGACTGGTCAAACATGTGGAACATGTCTTTCAATCCTGACAAATCTCACACTCTTACTATGTCTCTCCAAAAAGATCGACTGGACAACCCTCCCATCTACTTTCTCAACAATCCTCTCCAAGAAGTTCTGTCGCTCAAGCTTTTGGGTCTCACCATCTGCCATGATCTTTCTTGGGAAAACCACATTTCCAAGCTGGCCTCCAAAGCCAGTCGCCGACTGGGCATCCTCCGTCGTGCGAAGTCCTTCCTAGGCACACCTGAGCTCCTCACCACATACAAGGCTTTCATCCGCAGCTCAATGGAATACTGTTCTCCCCTATGGGCCGGTGCTCCTGCCTCACACCTGGCTCGGCTTCACGCTGTTGAATCCAAAGCTTTCAGAATCATTGGAATCTCCCGCGATGAAGCTATCTCTGAGGGCCTTTCACTCACTCACCGCAGGCAGGTAGGTGGTCTTTCTGTCTTCTACCGACTCCTCTCCGGCCTTGCTCCCCCAGCTCTCTCTGTGCTCTGTCCCCCAAATATTCCTACAGGTCGCACAAGATCTGCCAGCCACCCTCTGATGGTTAAACTGCCGAAATCTCGGCTCTCTGCTCACCTTCACTCTTTCATTCCTCTTTTCTCCCGCCTCTGGAACAAACTCCCACACTCACTTCAATCACACTCCTCCCTCCAGGTCTTCAAAACAGCTGTTCACCACCATCTCTTATCTTCCCCCATCCAAAACCTTGATCTTTTCTACCCCCACTAATTCACCCCAGATCCACCTTGTTTGAAATTCCAACTTCTTTCCTGGAAGTCTTGGCAGGGTCCATATGTTTTATACCTCTCCCACCCCCCCCCCCCCCTTCCCATGCCTTCCCCCCAAAGCCCTCTCCCTCCCACAGTTCTCTCGATGTCTCCATGTCTCTCGGTCCCTGCTCTCAAATGTTGTGTTTGTGTCCTTCCCCCTCTCTCCCCATCTTGTCTACCGCTCCCGATGTTATTTGTTTTGTGTGTCTGTTTGTCTTTCTGTGTGATTAATGTTCGCTCTTTCACGAGCCTCGATCTTGTATACAAAAAAAAAAAAAAAAAAAAAAAAAAGCCACCTCTCATTGTGACATTTACAGGCATCATAGCTAATATGCAGGGGCATGAAAAACCTCTTAAGCTCGAGATAGAGCATCGGCAATGACATTATCTCGACTCGAAATATGTACCATTTTCAAGAGGTACGGTTGTACTAAAAGCCCCCATCGGTTCCCTCTCAGGGGCTTGTAGAGCAACGCTGTCTAATTAGCTCGAGTCAATATCTTGATGCTTTGTATGACCTTCCAATTGGCCGGCCGAGGTCAGCCTCACGCTCATAGTACCCTTTAAGCATATCAACATGGCACAGCCGGTGGGGTTTCCATCTGTCATGGGTCTGCACCACGTAGTTCACCTCACTCAGCTTTTTTTCGACAAAGTAGGGACCGCTAAACTTCGCCAATAGGGGCTCCCCAGGCAGAGGTAGTAGAACTAGCAATTTGTCTCCAGGCCGAAAATTATGAGCTGTCGCATTCGGGTCTAAACGTGCCTTCATTACTCGGGATACTTTCACAGGTTCCTTCGCGACATTGCAGGCGGTGGTAAGTCTTTCCCGGAAAGTACATCCATTGTCCCGAAGGTTAGGGTTCTCAGTCTCTTCGAGGAATCTCTTTCACGACTGGGGAAACACAAACCCTATCGCCAGCCAAATCATTTCCCAATACGAAACTAATACCCTCTATGGGGAGAGTGGGGACAATTCCTACCATCACGGGTCCTGTGACCAAATCAGACTTCAAGTTCACCCTATGTAAGTGGACTGGGACATAACGACCTGCAATGCCCTGGATTAAGGCACTCGCTTTATCCGAACTACTCAAAGTCAATGGTAAAATATTAGACAACATCAACGACTGGGCGGCCCCAGTATCCCTCAGAATAACTACGGACTTGACTGTCCCGTCCCAAGACACTTGGCCCTTTGACACAAAAGGTTTATAACGGTCCTGTATGGGGCTCGTAAGGTCCGCAGTATCCTCAGCCTTAACTGAAAGGGCACGATCCCTGTGGCTGTCCACTTTGGTTCGAACCAATGCAATAGGTCTAACGGAGTCTCCCTGCTTCTCCTACCTTTGCAAATTCCAACAATTCGACTTCAGATGTCCCCTCTGTTTACAGTTATAACACTGATCTCCGACTGATCCTCCGACAGAGCTGAATACACTTCCTGGGCTCTCCCTATGAACCCACTTTGTAGTAGCAGGGTCCAGTATTGTACAGGCCACTGAAGACGTTTTGCTATCTTTTCAAAAGACAGAAAAAAAACGTTTCCACCTCCTCCTCGTTAAACTTGGGAACAAGCCTAATGTTCCGAGCCATATCAAAGGAACGGGGGAGATCATTTTGACCCCCACCTGAATCGATGGAAACCGGTTGGGCCTGTCCCACCTGAATTTCTAATTTTCTTAACTCAAACTCTCGTTGCCGTTCTTCTTTTTCTCTTTCAAACTCTCTTTGCTTTTCTTCCTTTTCTCTTAGCTTTTCTTCCTTTTCTCTTTCAAACTCTCTTTGCCATTCTTTGTCTTCTAACTTTAGTCTGAGCTGTCTTCCTTCTGATTCTGTCCGGGCTAATTCCAAGGCTTTACTGCTCCATTTTACCCAAAGTTCTAAACCCATGCGACTGACAATAGCCGAAACAATCTCCGCCTTTTTCATACTAGATGTCCCACTAGCCCCAAGATGATCAGCTGCAGCTCGTAACTCTACCTTATGTAACAGTTCTACATCTTGCACTGATAGCCCCTTCTTCTCCAAAAATTCCTTCATTTCAAAATCCATCTCCTCAGCCATGGTGTATGACTGCAGTAATAAAGAAGTACCAGCACCGTAAACAAAAGTCAAATTATCTCACAATAGTAGGGGAATAATGGGGGGTCTGGGACACATTAAATTTAACATTTGAGTCAATGGGGGAAATTAAGGAAACTTATTGACTCACACCCCCCCCCCCCCCTCTCATAAAATTACACCCCTTTTTCTCTCATTAAATTGCGCCCACTTTTTACGAAGCTAATTTACCAACGACTAAAACACATATAATTTAACATTGGAGTCAATGGTGAAAGAGCTAAAAAACGCACTAATACACTGTTTTTTCAACCAGATTTCACCCTCTTTTTGCCCATCTACAAATGTTAAATCCTCCAGTTTTACACTTCTCTTGTCTGAAGCAAAAATACGAAACTCTCTTAGTCAATGGCTTTTTAAAACATTAATTCCAATGAAGGGACACACCCGAAGTTTACAGAAAACCAATTGTTTATGGTCTCCATGATGTCATTAACTTACCCCAACACTTCTCTTGTCTGAAGCAAAAATACTAATCTCTCTTCGTCAAGGGCTTTTTAAAACATTAATTCCTATGAAGGGACACACCCGAAGTTAACAGAAAACTAATTGTTTATGGTCTCCAATAACACAGGCAGTCATGGAAAAAATTCTTAATTTAGGTTAAATTATTTATTGTGGAACACAAGACAGGAAAAATACAAAGTTTCGAAGAAATTAAGCCGTTGACCTACTTTTTGGCTTTGGGTCATATGTGACCCATTGGGTCAATGATGACCGATGGTGTACTGGTCTCAATAAATCTAAAATATATCATAAAGTTGCACTGACTGTTTGTACATCTGCTATGGATGTACAAGGCGTTGATTCGGGATTTAAACTGTGACACGCACCATTGTGTACCCCTCCTAGTCTTCCCAGTCTTATAACCCCACTTGAAATCTAAATAGGAGCATATATCTGTAACTGTTTACGCAGAATGGTACTCCTTGTCGCAATTTCGTTTTTCCGTGAAACACAGTGGCACCTCACACTTTTCACAGTATGTGTTTTCATTTTTACACATAAGGCACAACGGCGCCTTTTTCACTCTTGATTGGCCAGTGGGCTACTTGGTCTTTTCGAGAGTCCAAGTTCGGTGGCCGACGAACTTGTTTTCGTGGTTTGGGAGCACTCGGACTGGCGTCGCTTGGTCTACCTCGCTTGCGGATGCTATTGACTTTGATGATGCCGGTTGCAATTGTTGCCTGGAAACTGCGAAGATTGCACGCTTGCTTCTTGTCTCTTCGCAGTTGCTCATGGTCGCGACGGTACAGGAACCAAGCGTTGACAACGCCAATGGCTACAAACTGCCAAAACAAGTACATATACCATCGACGTGATTTCAGTGGATATTTGTAGCGCGAGATACACGAATCCATGAGGTCAATTCCTCCCATGTTCTCGTTGTATTCCTTGATGACATTTGGTCTGGGTACTTCAGCGAAATCTTTTTTCTTCTTATCCCATCAACGTGCCATATCGAATGGTTCTGGTCCAGTGCATGTAGACATAAGCGTGACGGGCTTGGTGTCGATCCACCTGACACAAACTATGTTTGTGTCCTTTTCAACACGGCAGTCGTAAGTTCCCCGAACACGTTTGGTCATCGCTTTCTCGCCATCCAAGGTACATCCTGACAGCCGATTTTTTCTGACTGTACCTGTGTACTGGAATCCATCCGATTTCATCTTTTCCAACAAGGCCATTGAGGTGAAGAGGTTGTCCGCAAAAATGTTGTAGTTATTGTGCTTTTGCAGTGTCTCGCACAGGTTGACAATTATGTCACCTCCAACTCCGATGGGACTTTTTTCTCTAGCAGCATTGTTTTTCCCCTGATATACGTCAAAGTCGTGCAATAGACTGGTCACACTGCATCTAGCCCAAATCTTGAATCCCCATTTTGTCGGTTTTCCCTTCATGTATTGCTTTGTCCCACTGAACGAGCCCTTGAACGCTACCATCATTTCATCGATAGACTGCTCTTTGCCAGGAACAATCTTCAGACACTGCTCACGAAACATTACGAGTATGGGTCGTACCTTCCACAACTTGTCGTTTTTCGCTTCTGCGTCGATTCCCTCGTTGTCAATGAAATGTAGTGAACGTAGCTGAAATCTGTTTCGTGACATAATGTCGGCCACAGGAGCAAATCGTGTTGCCGCTTCCCAGTAGACCCGTACACCAGGCATTTGAACAACGCCCATCCGCAGAACCATGCCTAGAACCTGCTCGATCTCCTTGATGTTAGTTTTAACACTGACACCATTTTTTTGCAAACTGTACTGGTTGGTATTGTCTACAATCAGTTGCAACATTTCCTCAGTAATGAACATACGGAAATATTGTAAAGGGGTATGCATGGTTCCATCGTCATCGGTGTAAGGCTCAGGAAATTCTGGACCTAGGAAAGTTTGATCTGGAGGCTGAAAGTCAGTTTTTCGCCAGGTGTACTTTCGTTTTTGAGTTTTCTTTGATGTCCCGGCTTTTGCAGCAAGATCAGCTAATGGTACATCATCAGAATCACTGAACAGGCCATCGGAATCGTCATCATGGTCAATGCTTGCAACATCATCTTGATCTTCAGAATCATCCGGATCGTGGATGGGCAGGTATAAGTCATCGTCATCTGCCTCACTCTCGCTGTCATCGCCGAAGTCACTGACATCACCATCCAGCTGGGAAATGACATCATGTACATTTAGGTTCCTTCTTCTGTGTGTGTGCTATGACATCCTGCGAGTAAAAAGGGAACATGTATTTATATGTAAAGTCGGCAAATAGTAGTTAATTTCAGGGCAGGATATAAAACAAATGCTTTCAAAACGCTGTCTCAATATTTATCAATAACCATCGTATGAGGAGCCTATCAGACATGTGTCCACAATTTCAAGTAACATCAAGACCCAGTGGGTCACTGGTGGCCCACCAACATGACACCCATAGCCCAGTGGGTCACCAGTGACCCATCGACATGGGAACCCCTGTAGTCAGTGGATTTTTCTTACTAAAAGTATATAGCATATTCATTTACATTCGATGACCTTTCATTTGAATAATTACCACCAGTAGTTATGGTAAACTTACCTTTATGCATGTGTCTGACAACTTTTCCGTGGTCCAGATCTGAGGTCAGCATGTAACAATGGGGGCTGCCATCTTTGATCAGAGTGAACCTCAGTGGCACCATCTATACTGACTTACATGTACTAACGGGGTCACGGATGGAACACTGGGCTTAAAAGGGTGTGGATATAGATATATGATCAGCGTCTTAATTAATTGGTGGCAGCTAATTAGGCGGGGTCATATATGACCCCTGGGGCTCTATAGCGCTCTATACCCCACCCCAACCCAACTGAATCTCACTTGAGCTTCCTCCATTCAAAGAATGTTTTTCAACATTGAAGATGATTTTGAGATTGAAGCTTTATCACAACAGAGGTAAGATTTTTTGTTTCAACGATTAATTATTCATTGTTTTTGCATCGAACATGATTAACAATGATTGTTTTTTCTCTATTTTAACAGCCTCTCAATGTCAAAGTTGGTGGTTGATGTTGAAAATGAAGCCAATGATTATCACCAACAATGGGAGAATCTGAATGAAACCCTTACAGAACTGACTGAAGTTCGGAGGGGACTACATACTGAGGGGATTCGGAGAGGATTCCTAGTTGTTGAAGTTTCCGACCTTGAGGCTTGGTTCTCTCCGGACATCCAAAGTGGTTATTTTTTCCATTCGTGTGTTTGTCAAATTTCAACTCGTTATTTTATCATCTAGCGTTATTGTTTGTTTATAGTTAGTTTTGGTTTGAATTTCCTGTAACTCGTAATTAATTAATCGTGTTCTGTTTGCTCCGTGTGTGCGGCCTTGTACCCTGAGGCTACCCCCGCCGGTGGTCGTTAACGTAAGTTCCCTACTTCGTGTTTTCCTTCGTTCTTAGATTTTTCCCTTCTCCCCCGAACATATAATCTTTGTCTAACGTTTTAAGTCCCCCTCCCCTCCCCAAACCCCCCCACCCCCCCAAAAACCAAAAACTTTTTTTTTTTTTTGTATACAAGATCGAGGCTCGTGAAAGAGCTAACATTAATCACACAAAAAGACAAACCGACACACAAAACACAAAAAACAAGGGGAGCGGAAGACAAGATGGGGAAAGACACAAAAGAGAGGGGGAAGAGGGGGAAGGACACAAACACAACATTTGAGAGCAGGGACATCGGGAGGACTTGGGGGGAGGTGGGAGAGGAATAAAACATATGAACACTGCAAGGACTCTGGGGTGAATTACCGGGGGTAGAAAAGATCAAGGTTTTCGATGGGGGAAGATAAGAGATGGTGGTGAACAGCTGTTTTAAAGACCTGGAGGGAGGAGTGGGATTGAAGGGAGTGGGGGAGTTTGTTCCAGAGGCGGGAGAAAAGGGGAATGAAAGAGTGAAGGTGAGCAGAGAGCCTAGACTTTGGCAGTTTAACCATAAGAGGGTTGCAGGCAGATCTTGTGCGACCTGAAGGAATATTGGGGGGACAGAGCACAGAGAGAGCTGGGGGAGCAAGGCCGGAGAGGAGTCGGTAGAAGACAGAAAGACCACCAACCTGCCTGCGGTGAGTGAGTGAAAGGCCCTCGGTGTTGACTACATCGCAGGAGATTCCAATGATTCTGAAAGCTTTGGCCTCAACAGCGTGAAGCCGAGCAAGGTGTGAGGCAGGAGCACCAGCCCAGAGGGGGGAACAGTATTCCATTGAGCTGCGGATGAAAGCCTTGTATGTGGTGAGGAGCTCAGGTGTGCCAAGGAAGGACTTCGCACGACGGAGGATGCCCAGTCGGCGACTGGCTTTGGAGGCCAGCTTGGAAATGTGGTTTTCCCAAGAAAGATCATGGCAGATAGTGAGACCCAAAAGCTTGAGCGACAGAACTTCTTGGAGAGGATTGTTGAGAAAGTAGATGGGAGGGTTGTCCAGTCGGTCCTTTCGGAGAGACATTGTAAGAGTGTGAGATTTGTCAGGATTGAAAGACATGTTCCACTTGTTTGACCAGTCTGTGATTTTGTCCAGGTCTGCAGAGAGTGAGGAGGCTGCAGACTGCCGATCTGAGGGATGAGGCATGGAGCGACAGAGAGTAGAGTCGTCAGCAAAGAGATAGAGAGGATTTTCAAGAGAGTCAGAGAGATCATTGATGAAGACCAGAAAAAGCACAGGGCCCAGAACACTACCTTGGGGAACTCCAGCCTGAACAGGAAGAGGAGATGAGAGAAACCCATTCAGGGCCACACGTTGACTACGACCAGAGAGGAAGTCCACCAGCCATGCGTGGAGATTTCCATGGATACCCAAGGAGGAGAGTTTGGTGAGCAGAGCAGGGTGCCAGACCGTATCGAAGGCACGTGAAATGTCAAGGGAGACGTGAAATGTCAAGGGAGATTTATTTCCCTTTCTCCACGTGGTGCTGTTTCGGGTGCTTCTGTCAACGTGCGCTGTTCGCCCCGCCCCCATTATCTCCTTGCCATCCACCTTTTGCCTTGTTCACGTGACTCGTGGTTGTCCCTCGAGGTCTCGGCCCTCTCCCCATTGGTATTTTGTGAATATAAGATTGTTCTTCACGGTTCTGTTTAAATATTATTTAAATGTTTTAACTTTCCCCTGCAGTGTTTTATTCAGTGGTGTATTACAACACGCTGTTTTTCTTCCTATTTAAAAGGCGTTTTCAATGTCCTCTCCAACTCATTCCACTTCAAAAAAAAAAAAATTCAATCTCTTATACGTCTCCCTCACTACGTTCTAAATTCACATTCATTCCATCCCTCCTCCATCGTTCTTAATCGGATTGCAAACTTGAAAATCACAATAAACCCAATTTGTTATCAATGTTCATCTTTCATTAATCATCCATTTTCTAAACTCCCCCCTTGCCCCTCCCCTCCAAATCCCCCCCTTTCCCCTCCACTCCTAAGCTCCCCCTGTGCCCCTCCCCTCCAAAACTCCCCCCAACCCCTCCCTTTCAAATCACCCCCCCCCCCCCCATACCATTCCTCTCCAATTCTCCCTCCTCCTCTTCAAAGTCGCCTCCTCCCCACTTCGTCTCACTTCTATCTCATACCTCCACCTCCCCCAACGTTCTACTTTCCTCTGCCCCCCCCCCCCCCTCCTCAAACAACCCCTCACTGTGCCTCATCCCATCACCATCAAACCTTTCGTCCTCCTCATCCTTCCCTTTCTTGTAACTATTCTGTAATCTCTGACACACTATCAACTGCTCTCCCTACCTCCCCCTCTCATCCTTCATCTTACCCTACCCCTCCCATCCCCTGTCCTGCACCCGATGCTCCCCCTCTCTCTTCATTAACGGTATGGACCTCAAACATCCAGGGCCTTCGCTCAAACCTGACTGATCTCTCCATACAGGTTGCTCCTGACAATCCAGACTTGATCTGCTTAACAGAAACTTTCCTCCTTCAAGATGTCTCTGATTCCTTAATATCTCTTCCTGGTTACTCCCTTCTCTGGTATGATAGACCTGAGCCTTGTCCGGTGGTGGGGTTGCTATCTTTATCAAAAACTCTCTTCCTCACTCTCCTTGCACTGCCCTCTCTCCACCTCACCCCCAGGAGTACCTCCAGCTACGGCTTCCTCTCCGCTCCCACCTTTTGTTCATATGTGTTCTGTACCGTCCTCCAAACAGTGATGACTCCATTTACATTTCACTGTCTGACAACATGGACCAACTTCTATCCACTCATTCCAACCCTCTCTTGCTCATATGTGGCGACTTCAACTGTCATCATGCCAGCTGGCTGGGTGTGGGTTCCTCTCTCACCAGTCATGGCACCTCAGCAAAGAACTTCTGTGACTCACTGGGTTGACACAATCTGTCAATTTCCCGACCCGGATCTCAGTCAATGGAGTATCTTCTCTTCTAGACTTGGTTAATAGGCCGGTCATTTTACGAATATACCCACCACAAATTGCAATAGTAATGAAACTTGGCATTTTTGCTTCTTTTGACCCATGTAATAACATAGTAAAAGTCAAGGAATAACGAGGCATTGGAACACATTCATTTCGAGCAACCACTTTTTGACAGTTATGCACGAAAATAAGCTAATAAAAATGGCACAAAATAATGCACTTAATTTGTTATTTCGTTCACATTCTCAAAAGATGTCAGAAATGTAAGTGTTTAAGAGTGTAAGACAGGCCTTATGCCCTGGTTTTACAATACATTTGACATGTAAAGGTATATATATTGAGATAATTGACATTTAAGGTAGCTTTATCCCAATAAAATTGAATTTTTTCGAAAATATACATATCAATGAATTTTGAAAGCTAATATAATGGTCTATCATATTCTTATATCAAATTAGATTTTACTCTAGTCTAATTAGGTGAACAAAGCCTAATTAGGTGAATAAAATTTAATTACACGAACAATGATCTCCATAGCAACGACTTTGGACCTTGGATACGGTCGCTTTTATATAACCAATCTCAAAAAGTGTGGTATCAAAAGATTCGGAATAGCCTATAGTGCAATCCAGCTGAGAACCAATCAGAAGCCTCAACCAGATAATCCCTGCCTCGCCTCGCCTCAACTGCCCGAACTGATGCGTCCTGTCTTTGCTGTCAAAGTTGACTATTTTGGGATAAAGCTACCTTAATAGCCTTTTCTTCTTCTCTTTTCAGGTGAACCAGTAGCATGGACGATTGCGTTTTCTGCGGCAAGTCGCTCGGCAACGGCGAACCAACCACGACAGTAGGTGCCAAGGGGTGTGATGGAATAAGCAAGGCAAATGACGTCCGGCAGGCTGATATAAGTGTTGCACCTGGACAAGTTGTACACACCAACTGCAGGAAGGACTTCTGCTCCAAACTGTCTATTGAACGAGACAACAGAAAACGGGGATATGACTGTGCTGGTGCTTCCAGCGGCACTGTGCGTGCGCGTCGATCTGGCAGTCTTGCTTTTGACTACAGCCAACACTTTGTTCTGTGGAACACCAGACAAGTACCAGGCTAGAGAAAAAACACATAAACTTATACCAGTCCGAACAACGGACTTCCAGAGCAAGGTTACAGAGAGCTGTGTTAAACGCAATGATGCCTTGGCAGAGACAGTAAAGGCTCGAGTAGAATTCGCCCAGGACTTGCATGCCGCTGACGCAGTCTATCACAATGTATGTAGCGTAAACTTCAGAACTGGGAAGCAGATTCCACGCCAGTTCCTTACAGTGCCAAGCAAGCGACCTAAGTATGGTAGACCGGTTGATGACACACGAAACGATGCATTCCTACAAGTTGCAGAGTACCTCAAAGCCCATGACGAGGAACAGACAACGATACAGGATCTCATAGAGAAAATGGGGGAACTTCTTGCTGGAACTGATTGCACACCATATGGATTCACCTACATGAAGGAATGTATCCAAAAGCAGTTTGGTCAGGATATCGCCATCGCTGAAATAAATGGCAAAGAGAATGTTGTGACCTTTCGCCACAGGGCCTCTGCGATCATTCACGAATTCCATCAAAGGGAAAAGGAGACAACCTCTGAAGCTGAGAAGATGAGACTGATTGAGACGGCAGCAAAACTGATCAAAAGTGATGTGAAATTAGTAGAACAGTCGATAGATATGTATCCATGCTCAACTGAATTTTCCGCACCAGAAGAAGCCATGTCGTTCCTACCGGAATCATTAAAACTCCTTCTTCAAACACTCTTTGTCGGCCGAGATGCTGATAGGAAAGTCGGTTCTGTAGGCCAAGCAATCATGCAGGCAATTCGGCCCCGAGTGCTGCTGGCACCCCTACAGATAGGACTGGGTGTACAGATGCACCATCATTTTGCATCAAAGTTCTTGATCGACACGCTCCATGCTCACGGATATTGCAGTTCTTATCATGAGATACAAAGGTATGAACGGAGTGCAGCAGTTACACTAGGGACAGACATACCAAACTACCGGCCAGAGCAGGTCATCCAATATATGGCGGACAATGTCGATCACAACATCCGTACAATAGATGGCCTCAACACATTCCACGGGATGGGAATGATTGCGTCTGTCACTCCTGGCCCCCGCCGGACATCAACAAGAGTGCCACGTTTATCTGTGACACTGAAGGATGTTGAAGCTGTGGGTCGGATAAACATCCGGCATCTGACATCACCTTGCGATGGTCTAGATACTCTGAGGTATGAGGTTCTGCAAGATGAGATGGAAAAGGACAGATCTACCAACCTTGACCTCCTCTGGAAGCTGTCCCTCACATTGCGCTCACCACGACCAGCATGGTCTGGCATGATGCAAGCCGTGCACACTGGTGTACATCCAGGTCAGTCTGCAATCTTTCTGCTTCCCATGATCGACATGAACAGCAGTGATCCAACTTGCATCTATTCAACATTGACATTTCTATGTGAGCACGCCAAACAGTACAACGCAAAGGTCATCATCACATTTGACCAACCACTTTGGTGGAAGGCGCTTACCATCATCGAAAGCCAACCGGAGGGCAGTGACTTGCGTAAGGTTGTACTGCGCTTGGGAGGCTTCCACACGTTGATGAGCTCCTGGGTTGTGATACCACGTCAAGAATTTACTCGATTGGCAAATCAACAGCCTTGAAGAAGCTGAACTCCAGTGCGTATTTCTCCGAGCTTTTGGCAAACTTCAACACTCCTGGAGCGTCAAAAGAGGATGTCATGACAGCTGGAGAGAATGCCCTGGTTTGCTTGTATAATGCCCAGCCCGGGGAAACACTGGACATGCTGAGGCTTCAACGCTTCCACCAGAAGGTTTCAACAAGCACTGTCAGAGTTGAGCCTCGTACCCTGCCCCCTACATCAGCATCTGCAAAGCAACATTGCCTACGGGTGTATGTTCAGGTTCAGCAGTGGCAAGGAGTTGCCATGGATGCCAATGGTTGGGGATGGGCTATCCGTGACGAGAGAATGGTTCCCGTGATGACCGAGATGAAGCCTGCTCCAGATTACCTTCTAGATGCCATCCACTGTGGCTGCAAAACAGACTGCAGCACCCTACGATGCAGCTGTCGCAAGTACAGCCTGGAATGCTCTTACGCATGCAGTGAATGCAAAGGACTTCACTGTTCTAATGTGACCTTGTCAGAACCAGAAAGTGATCCAGAAGAAGAATAAGCTCTTAGGTTGGTGCTTGAATCGCAGTTCATTCAATTATTAAATAAAACACTTTTTTTTTTTTTCAATATATATATATTTTTTTCAATATTATTTTCAATATTATTTAACGATTTTTTTTGTATATATAGTACGATATGAACTTGTTCACATAAAGCCATTACATTGCAGGCCTCAGGGACATAAAATTGCAGGATCTCATAAGGATTTAGCACGGAAACAGTTTTTGGTCTGAAAAATTTATGCAGATTTTCGCTTAAAACCTTCTCTTAAAGATTGCAAAAATTGGAAATGTTCCAATGCTCCGATTCTCCTTGACTTTTAGTATGTCATTCTCCACTAAATTTGACATTGAAAAATGCATGTTTCATTACTATTGCAATTTGTGGTGGGTTCGACCCCAAAATGGCGTAGATTGACTGGACTATATGACTAACTTCCCTGCAAATGTCTGCTGCTCTTCTTCTGCTCCAATCGGTTCTTCTGATCATGTGCTTGTTAAAGTGGACATCTCTCTGGCCATTCTCAGAGAGCCTCCTCAGCGTCGACGAGTCTGGCATTTCACTCAGGCCGACTGGCACGATCTTCAAGCAGCCATCAATCATCTGGACTGGTCTCCCATCTCTACCACCTCTGACATCAATTCTTCCTGGGAATTCTTCCAAAGCAAACTGCTCTCTCTCTCATGCACAGATTTATCCTATCTCGTCTTCAGTTGTCTTACTCTTCCTCCCATCCATGGTACACTGAATCTTGTGGTGAGGCAATTGCCCTGAAACAACTTGCCTTTGCCTCTTGGAAGGCTAATCCAACTGAAGGCAATCCCAGTTCCTTCCACCAAGCTCGGAACAAGTGTGTCTACCCTCAGGAGTGCCAGAAAGCACGATCTCTCCACACTCAAGAATGAACTCTCAAACCTGTCTCCTTCCTCCAAATCCTGGTGGCATCTGGTCAAATCTGTTTCTGGTGTTTGTTCCCCCTCCTTCCCCTACCTTACCTCAAATGGCTACACAGTCGACACCGCACATGACAAAGCTGAATGCCTCAACTCTGTGTTTGCCTCAAAATCTTGTGTCCCAAAACCATCTCTCTCTGTTCCCACCTTACCCAGTCGAACCCAACTGCTCCTGGACTCTGTGTCCTTCTCTCCTGACAAGGTGGCGAAGTTTTTGTCAAACCTCGACTCTGATTCTGCAACTGGACCAGAGGGCATCAGCCCACGGGTCCTAAAATCCTGCTCTGCCGCTCGATCTCACCCTCTCTGTTCTTTTCACCCTCTCTTTTGCTCAAGGTCATCTGCCAGCATCTTGGAAATCAGCAAACATTACCGCTTTACACAAAAACGTGCAAAAACAGATCCTTGCAACTACAGACCAATCAGCCTGCTCCCAATTATCAGCAAAGTCATGGAATCCATCATTGCTTCAGATATCAAATCCTTCCTCTTCTCCAATGGCTTGATCTCCGATCATCAATTTGGATTCAGACCAGGTCATTCTACTCTGGACATGTTGCTTCTGCTGTCTCAACAATGGATGGAGGTCCTCAATGCCAAACAGGAAATCAGAGCCGTCTCCCTTGACATATCACGTGCCTTCGATACGGTCTGGCACCCAGCTCTGCTCACCAAACTCTCCTCCTATGGTATCCATGGAAATCTCCACGCATGGCTTGCGGACTTCCTCTCTGGTCGTAGTCAACGTGTGGCCATGAATGGATTTCTCTCATCTCCCCTTCCTGTTCTGGCTGGAGTTCCCCAAGGTAGTGTTCTGGGCCCTGTGCTTTTTTCTGGTCTTCATCAATGATCTTTCCGACTCTCTGGAAAATCCTCTCTATCTCTTTGCTGATGACTCCACTCTCTGCCGCTCCATTCCTCATCCCTCAGATCGGCAGCCTGCAGCCTCCTCACTCTCTGCAGACCTGGACAAAATCACAGACTGGTCAAACAAGTGGAACATGTCTTTCAATCCTGACAAATCTCACACTCTTACGATGTCTCTCCGAAAAGACCGACTGGAAAACCCTCCCATCGACTTTCTCAACAATCCTCTCCAAGAAGTTATGTCGCTCAAGCTTTTGGGTCTCACTGTCTGCCATGATCTTTCTTGGGAAAACCACATTTACAAGCTGGCCTCCAAAGCCAGTCGCCGACTGGGCGTCCTCCGTCGTGCGAAGTCCTTCCTTTATACACCTGAGCTCCTCACCACATACAAGGCTTTCATCCGCAGCTCAATGGAATACTGTTCCCCCCTCTGGGCCGGTGCTCCTGCCTCACACCTAGCTCGGCTTCACGCTGTTGAAACCAAAGAATCATTGGAATCTCCA
The DNA here is from genome assembly GCF_964187855.1 of Myxine glutinosa. Classification (NCBI taxonomy): domain Eukaryota; kingdom Metazoa; phylum Chordata; class Myxini; order Myxiniformes; family Myxinidae; genus Myxine; species Myxine glutinosa. The sequence continues at coordinate 106,814,780 of NC_136261.1, read as the reverse complement.
GCGATGAAGCTAACTCCAAGGGTCTTTCACTCACTCACCGCAGGCAGGTATGTGGTCTTTGTCTTCTACCGACTCCTATCTGGCCTAGCTCCCCCAGCTATATCTGTGCTCTGTCCCCCAAATATTCCTACAGGTCGCACAAGATTTGCCAGTAACCCTCTGCTGGTGACATTGCCAAAATCATGACTGCTCACCACTCCTTTTTCCTCCCGCCTCTGGAACAATCTCTCTCTCTCTCTTCAATCCCACTCCTCCCTCCAGGTCTTTAAAACAGCTGTTCACCACCATCTCGTCTAACCCCATCCAAAACCTTGATCTCTTCTACCCACGTTAATTCACCCCAGATCCACTTTTTTGAAATACCGACTTCTTTCCTGGAAGTCCTCGCAGTGTCCATGTATTGTTAACCTCTCCCACCCCCCCCCCCCCTAACCTTCCCATGCCTCCTCCCCGCATGCCCTCTCCCTCCCACAGATCTCCTGCTGTCCCTGTTCTCTGCTGTTGTACTTGTGTGCTTCCCTCTCTCTCCCCATCTAGTCTCCCGCTCCCTTTACTGTACGTTTTGTGTGTCCGTTTTTTTTTTGTGATTGATGTTGGCTCTCACACGAGCCTCGATCTTGAATACAAAAAAAAAGAAAAGAAAGTGTGGTACTATCTCCCCTCATCACCCCAAATTAACAACTGCATCAGAAAGCCAGAACAGCAACATATGTGTGAAATGACATGCTCGGTAGTTGAATCACAAAATGACCAAACAATTGGCACAGATCACCCGCAAGCTGTGATACTTTATTGCTGCAGGGCATGCTTTGAAAACGCATGGCAAAACAGGATTGTATTACAGAGGAAACAATATTTGCATTTACTCACCAATGGCATATTTATTCACCTCTATTGGAATTATAATACTAATAATAATATTAATCTTTGCCTGATGCTCCAACCACAAAACAAAGTGGTTTGTCAGGCCTTTCTGATTCGCCCTGGAGACAGCTATGAAATTTGACTGATCTGACAACCTTCTCCAAGCCAAAAATTCCAAGCCAAAAATTAAAAGACATAAGAGATAGAAGTTTTGTCCAACAAAAACAAAATTACGTTGTTTAAAATGCAGAGGACCTTGTGCACATAAAAACTCGTTTTGCCCAACAGAACTCATACAACATAATTAGTTTCAAGCAAAGGTGGAAGTAAGCACTCAAGCTTGATCGACAGAACAGAAACTGTTCAGTGCCATAATCCCCCAAAACATGGACATGTCATCATGGCCATTAGTTGAATGGGAGAAGCGGCAGAATGAAAGCCAAGACAGGCTAGATGGAAACAAAGACCATGGACTGCTGCAGTTTTCTATAAAAGGTCACCGGAGCTGTGTACAGGTATTCTTGGTTAAGGGATGGGCAGCATCACTTCCTTCCAATGATCTTCTTTCTAACCGAGCCGATCCCGACTCCCGCTCCTTTCAATGCAACATGGATGCACAAGATATTTGGACAATCGGCCATGGAGCTGAGCATAATCTCTCCACTTTCCAGAAACAAAAGGTGCAGGGAAAAAAAACAAAAAAACCTTGTGGGCACAGCTTCAAGTTTTGCATTTGCAACTGGGATATGGATGAAACCTCACCAGATGTACCAAGTTGACAACCTTACTGGTTTGCCTTGTCAACCCTCTTGGGGGTCCAGCCCAGTAGGAGGTGCCTAAAAAAAAAAAAAAGGGGGGGGGGGGAAAGGGCTCGACCACCCAATTTTTTTAGGCAAATTCCTCCTTGAGCTTTTGTGGCATGATGGCGTTCGGGGTCCAAAGGGTAAGCTAAAATACTGGCACAATGACATGTGCAGTTGGAAGAGTGGCAAAATCATGGCGGGCAAATGGCAGAATGCAAGTCCAGGCCGAGAGCCTCATGGTCTCTGCCAGACCACATGACCAAACAGCTGCCAAGTTGAGCTGGCAAGATGATAAGACTTACGGGAGCAGGACGAAGGGGGTTTGAGAGGGCTGGGGTTGTGTGAGGGTGGCATGGAGATTTCTGGTTTATTGTGGACATGTTGTTTTATTCTTTTTCAGCCACAAGCTTCAACACCTTTCCAATGGCAATGGTTTTTCCTGGAAATGGATTGGGGAGGGTAAGAAACAGAGGATGTCAATAACAAATATTTGTTACCAAGCTATAAGTACGTGAGAATATGCCAGCAGCAGATATTTGTAAGGCAATTCTTCACAATACAAGCCACCTTGGGCCTTTCAGACCACAGCATTATGTGCTGTGGTGTCGATGTACGTGGTGCAGTTTTCAGTTGGTTTCGGACAATGAGTCTCCACTTTCTGCTTCAAGTAGGTTTTTATTTGCAACCTACACGAGTAAGCATTTGCTGCTAAGCTTAAAATGTTGATGGATATTACCAACGAACACGACACGACACGACACGACACGACACGACACGACACGACACGACACGACACGACACGACACACACACACACACACACACACACACACACACACACACCTCTTATAGTTATAAGAGACAGATAACATGTATCATGTGAACGACCCATTTGTGGAAAATCCTTAAACATCTCTGAACAAATCGGCATAGCCAGCAGCACATATGGCAGATAGCTCGCATCAAATGTGTGTCCACTCTCAGAGAGAAAAAAGACCGGAAGTCTTACAGCCGCATAGCCGGGCTTGTAAAATATTATAAACCATATGAATGCTTTTTTAATTGGCTTCATACACATATGATTAGCTTTTTACACAGTCGCCAACGCAGTTTATAACATTAAAGAAATAAATTTGGAGGAATCCCGACATCCGTGAGTTAAGTTTTACTTACAGAACTGAGGGAAGATCGACTGTAATCTATATACCCCACAAGAATTGGGTTAATAACATGCAATCAAAAAACAAAGGCGAATTCCTTACTTCCGCGGTTGTTAGTACCATACACCGCTTATCATTGATTCATGAACCATACCCTGCTTCAATCCAGTAACTTTGTATTCACGACATTGGGATTAAAGTGTTATGGTCATATTTACTATATTATTATTATTACTATTACGAAAACGATACGATTGAAACGATACACTACTGTATTAAGAAACCTGGGCTTATTTGTCCAAAACGGTCCGAAAGTGAGGCATGAAGGTGCTTTCGATATTTGATGGTCATTTTAACAATCGGTTTGTTTGTGTTTCACACTGAATGAAAAATGTAAAGGTAGAGCATGGCGATTGTGATATATGACATGTTCGACGATATGTTCGGCCTGAACGAAATTGGAATCAAAATGCCAGTGTGGAGACTGGAGAGTCAGCCGCCGCAATGACATCAGACGTAATCACATCACCCTGTCATGTGACCAGATCCTCAGCTCTGATTGGTATACATTTGAGGGGACATACGGATGGACAAACACTGTTCGACACGGCTATGCCCTATGGGTGACGTCGTAAAAAAACATCTGTCCAAGCTCAAGATTGGACTTTAAAACTAGACTCACTCCTCTAATACCCGGTGGTGCCTTGTTAAGTCTTTCTCTGGAGTATGCTCCCCTTCCATCACTTCCTTCCAATGATCTTCTTTCTAACCGAGTCTATCCAGACTCCCACTCCTTTCAATATAACATGGATACAACAACAACAGGCATTTTAAGGCCATTTTCCCTGCAAGAGCGGGGGTTAGCCTTGCGGTCCCCATGACAATCTTCTCCATTTTGCCCTATTTTCTGCATCTCCCCTTGTTAACCCCCTTGCCCCCATTTCTTCTTCGACCATCTTTAGCCAAGTCTTTCTCGGTCTTCCCCGTCCTCTACTTCCTTCTACATTCATTTCCATCACTCTTCTCAACCAGTCACTTTCATCCTTCCTCAACACATGACCAAACCATCTCAACCTGTTCCTCTTCACAACATCCATCACAGGCTCTATTCCCATCATCTTTCGCAATTCATCATTTGTCTTCCTCTCTCTCAACGATAGTCCACACATCCACCGAACCATTCACATTTCCACCCTTTCCAGCCTTCGTTGCTGCTCTACGTTCATTACCCAATTACCCACGTCTCGCTCCCATAAATCATAACAGTTCTCACACATGCAGCATACACCTTTCCCTTCAGCTTCAACGACACTCCCCTCCTCGTCAGCACGCCACTCAGTTGCCGAAACTTCTTCCATGCACATCTCACTCGAGCAACCGTTTCCGGAAGCCAAACATTTCAATCTTGGTTTCATCAGACCACAGAATCTTGTTTCTCAGTCTGAGAGTCCTTCAGGTGCTTTTTTGCAAACTCCAAGCGGGCTTTCATGTGTCTTTCACTGAGGAGAGGCTTCCGTCTGGCCACTCTGCCATAAAGCCCAGATCTGTGGGGTGTTGCAGTGATGGTTGTCCTTCTGGAAGTTTCTCCCATCTCCACATAGGATCTCTGGAGCTCAGCCAGAGTGACCATCGGGTTCTTGGTCACCTCTCTTACCAAGGCCCTTCTCCCCGGATTGCTCAGTTTGGCTGGGCGGCCAGCTCTAGGAGAAGTCCTGGTTGTTCTAAACTTCTTCCATTTAAGAATTATGGAGGCCACTGTGCTCTTGGGAACCTTCAATGCAACAGAGATTTTTTTTTGTAGGCTTCCCCAGATCTGTGCCTCGACACAATCCTGTCTCATGGCTTTGTTTTTGCTTCGATATGCATTGTCAGCTGTGAGACCTTATATAGACAGGTGTGTGCCTTTCCAAATCATGTCCAATCAATTGAATTTACCACAGGTGGACTCCAATCAAGGTGTAGAAACATCTCAAAGATGATCAAGAGAAATGGGAGGCACCTGAGCTAAATTTCAAGTGTCATAGCAAAGGGTATGAATACTTATGTCAATGTGATATTTCAGTTTTTTCTTTTTAATAAATTTGCAAAGCTTTCTAAAATCCTGTTTTCTCTGTCATTATGGGGTATTGAGTGTAGATTGATGAGGGAAAAAATGAATTTAAACGATTTCAGCATAAGGCTGCAACATAACAAAATGTGAAAAAGGTGAGGGGGCCAAATACTTTCTGAATGCACTGCATTTTGTCCCTCAACCCTGCCTGCTGTTCGTGTCCCCTTCTCTCTTTGTTTCTTTTTTTTCTGTTGTGTCCTGATGCGTTATGCAATTGTGTTCTAGCTCTTCCATGAGCCTTGACTTTATATCCAAAAAAAGAAGAAAAATTCTTCCATTGGCCTTTAACAACCTGGCAATGCACTCTTGATCTTGTTTGACAAAGTAGTGCCATGTTGGACACTTATCACCAGGTCTTTTTTTAATCCAACAGGCAAAGAAACAATATAAACCAATTCTAATATTGCTTGATTCTCCCCAACTGGACCACACACAAACCCAGGCACAATCTCCCACCTGTCACACCAATGATCAGCACAACCACGAACCACCTCCAGAGTCTCCTAATGCCACAATACTGAGGAAAACTTTCTCTGACGAATACCAAAGAAGTATATCCAAAAATAATAAAACACAAAATTATTTAGTTAATGTAATGACACCAAGTTAATTTATGCAGATACACTTTTTGAAGAATCCCCCTCTGGAAGTACAGTTGTGTGTTAATAATACCTATCTGGAGATGGTTTGCTCATTGGTACTTCTTGGGATAGTAATACAAACAAGCGTTACGCCTAGGTCCCCCGTCGGTGAAGTGATGTGAGTTGACAAAGTGGAAGACGCAGAAAACATGCTATGATATGATATTTCGCTCACAAGGTTCAGACATACATGGAGGCGGCCATCTTGGATTTTGACGTGGCGACCCAATTTTCAATAGCGTTCTTCCTTATGCCTAGATACACCCACACACCAAATTAGAAGTTGGTACTTCGCTTATTTTTCAAGATATGCATCTCACAAGGTTCAGACATACATGGCATCAGACATACATGGCGGCGGCCATCTTGGATTTTGACGTGGGTTGCACCCACACACCAAATTCGAATGCGGTCCTTCGCTTACGCATGCACGCACGCAAACACGCACGCACGGACGGACGGACACACTGACGGAGGGGAAAACCATAGTCCCCCTTTCGCTCCGCTGTGCGACGGGGGACAACAAGCGTTACGCCTAGGTCCCCCGTCGGAGAAGTGATGCTAGTTGATAAAGTGGAAGACGCAAGGCGGCCATCTTGGATTTTGACGGCGACAATTTTCAATAGCGTTCTTCCTTATGCCGAGATACACCCACACACCAGATTGGAAGTTGGTACTTCACTTATTTTTCAAGATATTCCGCTCACAAGGTTCAGACATACATGGCGGCGGCCATCTTGGATTTCTGACGTGGCGACCCGATTTTCAATAGGGTTCTTCCTTATGCCTAGATACACCCACATACCAGATTATAAGTTGGTACTTCGCTTATTTTTCAAGATATTTCGCTCACAAGGTTCAGACATATATATGGTGGCGGCCATCTTGGATTTTGACGTGGCGACCCAATTTTCAATAGCGTTCTTCCTTATGCCGAGATACACCCACACACCAAATTAGAAGTTGGTACTTCGCTTATTTTTCAAGATATTCATCTCACAAGGTTCAGACATATATGGCGGCGGCCATCTTGGATTTTGACGTGGCGACCCAATTCTCAACAGCGTTCTTCCTTGTGCCTAGATACACCCACACACCAGATTAGAAGTTGGTACTTCACTTATTTTTCAAGATATTCATCTCACAAGGTACAGACATATATGGCGGTGGCCATCTTGGATTTTGACGTGGCGACCCAATTTTCAATAGCGTTCTTCCTTGTGCCTAGATACACCCACACACCAGATTAGAAGTTGGCACTTCGCTTATTTTTCAAGATATTCAGCTCAAGGTTCAGACATACATGGCATCAGACATACATGGCGGCGGCCATCTTGGATTTTGACGTGGGTTGCACCCACACACCAAATTCGAATGCGGTCCTTCGCTTACGCACGCACGCATGCCCGCACGGACACACGGACGGAGGGGAAAACCATAGTCCCCCTTTCGCTCCGCGGTGCGACGGGGGACAAACAAACCTAAAGTTGAATAGCCAGGTTCAACTCATGGTGTCTCGTGCTGCTCATCAGTTGTACATACTGTTACATTTGTGGGGAGTAGGGATACCTTAATCCAGATATATTGCGTAGATTACTGTGCTCTGACTGTCATAAAGAGGAAGAAACCCCATTAAATCAGTAGGGATCCGGTCGACCGTGTGTCGTGGAAGCCCCATCTTCGTCCACAACAGAGGGGTGGGGCTTGTTAATTAGCGAGGGATTGTGGGTAATTGATTCCCTGTTTGTAAATGCGTCTGTAATTTATTCCTTTGTTCCTTATGACATACGCAGCACACACATCTAGCCAGAAATCGCGCATTAATCACACTAAATAAAAAGCCACCGGAAGCCAGGCATGAAGTATTGTCGTGGACAACACCGACTTGGTGAGCGCACAGGACAGGCAGCTCCGTGGAGACATGCCCAAAAAGCAGTCGGTGATTGGGCGGGGATTTGATTGGCACAGAGGACTGGTAAGGTGGCACCGCTGATAGGGTCAAACACGAAGAGGTGTTGAGATTACGTCAGAGCCTGTACGATAAAAGAACGCTCTGGCCGACATTCGAAACAGTATGGTCAGATCAGCTCTTGCCCCTTGTCGTTCTGGATACGATAGCGAACGGTCGTTATTGCTCTCTTGCGCCCTCCCGTTCTGGACACAATAGCACTCGGACCGGCATCTCGTGCTACCTCTCGTGTGGGGGATTCACAGCGAGCATTGCTTCTCGTGTGGCCCTCTTTCTCGTGCCAGGATCCCATTGCGAACGGTCGCTTGTTCTTGGCACTTCTCGTTTTGGCATCGATAGCGAACGGAACATTTCGTCTCTTCTAGCATCGGCGTGCTCTTGAATCGGGATTTCGTGGTGAATGGTTGTGTGCTGACATCTTGCTGGTGGTCGTGAGGAGGAAGAGCCACCGACTGAGAACCGCACTGAGAACCGTGGGTTTCCAAGCAGGAACGGCGAGTGGACAGGCGCAGCCCGTCCAATTCGCATGCGAGGCCCGGAGTGAAAAGACGCGCAATGAGGCCCAGTTTGCGCTAACGACGTACGTTTCCTGGCAAGATACAGCCGATTTGAGCTAAGTGCGCTAATAAATAACACATTTATTTTCAATTATATTTCCCTTTGTCTGTTTACTGGGTCTGCATGGGAGCGCCCTAATTTAGGAATTTAGTGTTATCGTGTTTCATTTGGTTACCGGCATTTCTTAATAAAGCCGGCATTTATTTGTACATTTTAAATCCTGTGTCGCTTGAGTTGATTTATTGCAGGTTTGAGGACTGCCGGTGGGATCGGGAAGGTAAGCTCTTCAGCCTCTCCACCGCCCCCGCGTGTATTAACTCCGCCATTTAACTGAACGCCTTGGAGTTTAAAGCTCGTTTGGTCATCCGTGTTACCCTGCGGTGTTCACCTCGGGTAGTCACACGACAATACTAATCATCCTTAAGAAAAGTGGAGCTCGCGTTGGCAATCTGATTACAATCTATAACATATACTGTACATTTGTCCACTACTTGAGTTTGGATCACCTGTCTGGGAATATTGCCTGACTACTGCTCAGAAAGATGAACTAGAGAATGTCCAGAAGCGTCGCATACGTCGCATCGCATACCCACATATCCTGCCGTACAAACAGCAACTTGATTTGTATAACATCCCTTCTCTCAGTGAACAGAGAGATGAGCTCCTGCTTCACTTTGGAAACAGTATGGTCAGATATAAATGCTTCCGTGACATGCTCCCTCTCCTCGCTTCCTCCCCCACCCCCAACACCATCCTCACTCCCTCCTCCACCCCCCACCCACAAGTCCCCAATCCCAATCTCACATTCAATTCAAAAATGCTAAATCTTTTGACATACCCTTCTGTAGAACACAAAGATATATAAACAATCGACAATTCAAACCGTGACCGCCATGCTCAATTCTATGATTTGATCATATAGTAATAATTACATAACGAGTCACAATATTGTATCTGCAAATGTCCATCCCCTCTTTTTTTTTTTCTTTTTTTTTTTCACAATGCTCCTTTGTAGTAATCTAAAATGTCTCCTTATTTCGGGCTAATTTGCTTTTTTATTCCATGCATTCATTTTGATGCATAATATACATAATGCAATTTTTTATGATTATTATTTCTATATATATTTGTAAGTTTTATGAAACGGTTATTGTAAACTTGACAAAATCAGTCTTCGGACTGCCTCGTACAGTGTTTGACGTTCCCAACAAACCGAAATTATGTTGTTGATGATAATACACACTTGTGAAGCTAACCTCACATTTCAGGTAACCAGCACAGTGACACATTTTTTAGGTAATCAGCACAGTAGAGTACATTTTTTATGATGAGGTATGGCACCATCGGAATAGATGTAGAGTGAGATGATTGAACTCGGCCGACTGAAAAAGCATTTATGCACAGCAGATTCTCTCATTACAACTATTCTGCAGATTTGTAATTATAGAAATCTGCCTGGCACTAACATACATTTTTGCACAGAATGCCAATAGAAAATGACATTTTGGAAAAACTCAACATGTGGTAAGGTAGAAATACTTACACAGTAGCTGTTCACAGTGTCACAGAACAGCATGAAAGTCCAAGGATAATTGTAACCTATAATATGAGCCTAGATGGCCCCTTGAGTTATTGCCATTTAATCATTTTGAAAAGGTCAAAACAAAACAATTAGATTTTTTTGATTTTTTAAAGTATCACTAATGAAGAAAATTGATGGCTAAGAATGCTGAAAACCACAAACTTTGAAGTTATATCCCTTTTGATTGGTTAGGCTCTTTCATGAGAACAAGTAACATCCTTGGAACACAAGCATATCACAGATCCTACCTTCATCCCTTAGTGTGAAACGACCCATTTGTGGGAATTCCTTAAAGGTCTCCAAACAAATGCTTCCAGAGGCCTTGAACCTGGCAATGCACACTTGATCTTGTTTGACAAAGCGTGGCCGCGTTGGACACTTCTCACCAGACTTCTTATCCACCAGGCAGATGAGTGCCTAACAAGGGGAGTAAAGGGTGGACAGTAACTTGTCATGACACAGGCAAAGCACTGCTGAAAACATTTTAATAAACAGCACAAAACTAATATCCTTTGTCTGGCTGGAGTTCCAGGACCTGAAGATGAAGAAACCCAGATCTCACCTCTATCTGGACCTCCTCCACACAGCTATGTATGTGCAGCACAGCATTATAACCCGGACAGATAATTGATTTGTGCTCAATAATAACAACCTACAAACACAAGCAAGGGGAGGAAGGCAGTCATGAATGTTCGACCAATAACAGTGATTTCTATTTTTACAGCGTCTGGTAAGAAAGGAAGGAAAGAAGGTGGTTGCCTGTGCATCAAAAGTGCAGCCGGTGTGGCAGACATTTCCTGGCTCGCAGAGAACGAACCCCGGAAGAATTTCCTCCTCTTCTATACCCTTGAGCCGCAGCTTGAGGTTTTCTCCGGGACCGACAAGATCAGTCTCAACCTCATCAGACAACATTGACAGGACCTCGACGGTGTGCTGATAGACATGAAGTAGGGAGGGAGAATGTCAGTATTTAAGGATTGCTCATTCATGAGAAAAGTGGTGAATGATTAAAAAGGTATCTACTTAATCATTGTCTCCACTTTTCAACTTACGATGCTTTGAAATGAAAGTGGAAATAGACAGTACAAGGTTCAGGCAGAAAAAAACAAAAAACAAAAAACAGAAAAGAGAGTTTGACTCAAATTTCTTCCTGAAGCACACGTTCCACACATACCTTATTTGGCATCATGACTAGATGCTGACCCTTAGCAATGGAGCCAGACTCCAACTTCCCCAACACCACTGTGCCCATATCCTGTGATGGGTCCGTGCCAATTTTAGGGCAAATAGATTGGAGATTGGGCAAGGGAATTCAGAGAGACAATGAGGAACAAAAAGCTGTTAGTGAAGATAGCCTGTTCAAGAATATTCATCACAAGGATGCAAGTCTTCATTGAGAACGAAGCTCCCAACATCAACTTAAAAACGTGACATTTTACATTTCGATAACTCATGAATTAAATAAACAAACAAATTAAGGTTGCCAAAAGGTAAAGGATACATAACTAGATAATTAAAGGTGGTATGGTACACATTAGACATTGACACATAACAGCATTGATGGTACATTGTATATGTAAAAATAAATAATTCAAGTTGACATAGTATTCAAGTTGTTAACTTGAATTCAAGTTGTTGTCAATTCAATAATTCAAATTGTATAAATATGTTTAAAAATGCAAATCTCCATGCTCGTCATGGAGATGTTAAAATGTATATATACAGAACAAGTAAATAAATATTTAAAGGTGGATATCTGGGTAGCGGTGATGGTAAAGTGTATGTCAATAAATAAACGAGAAGGGCACTCGGTAGAGAGCATAACTACGCCAGGCTGCAGTTTACATTTTGTATCCCACCAGTAAGCCGGATCCGGACATGAATCAAAATCAAATTGGCTTGTTTTTGTCGCCAAACCAACTCATCCACCAAATTTTTGTCATAACTCGTCCACAACTTTTTGAAAGATCATGCCATATGCGGGGATCATGCGGGGGCTAACCCCCGCTCTAGCAGGGAACATGGCCTTAAAATGCATGTTGTTGTATGCCATATATAGTTTTTGGCCCTATCTCTCAATAGTGAAGAATCACTTTTAAAATACCGTTTCCTGTTATGGATCTTCACCAAAATCAAATCAATTCGTCCTTGTCAGACCCAACTTCAACACTAAGTTTTGTCGGAATCCATCCATAACATTTTAAGACATCCTACTCACAGACAGACAAACAAATGAAAAATCATTCAGAGCGACACTTGGCAAAACAGAACAAAGTAGAATGGCACTCGGTATAGCAACCTTTTGACCTCACAAATAATTGGTGGTTAAATTCAGTTAGCTGATATGAAAATCCAATTCAAATTCCAAGTCAATCAGATGAAAATTGAGGATTTTAGAAATTGTTGTTGACCTTTGGCCTATGTTGACCTTTTGGCCAATGCTGATCTCAAAAATAGTTGGTCGTTGAATTCAGTTAGCCGATATGTAAATCTTTTTCAAATTTCAAGTCAATCGGATGAAAATTCAGTATTTTAGAAACTTGAAAAAGTGGTTGACCTTTGGCCTATGTTGACCTTTTGACCTCAAAAACATATAGGAATTTGTCGGACCACGAACTCTGCCATTTGGTGAACTTTCGTGAAGATCGGTTAACAACTGTAACCAAGTACAAGTGAGGAGAAAAAAAAAAAAAAACGCTCAAACACAAAAACAAACGCACAAAAACAAACACACACACACACACAAAAAACACACACACACACAAAAAACACACACACACACACAAAAAACACACTAAAAACACACACACTAAAAACACACACACACTAAAAACACACACACACACACACACACACACACACACACACACACACACACACACACACACACACACTTTTGGCCAAGTAACAAGGATGAAAACAACCTCCATCCACCTTATAATCCAGTCAAAATATGAAATAACCCAAAACAAATTGCAACAGAATCTATTTTACCTGCATTTAATTTGGAATAGCTAACACAAGCGTTACGCCTAGGTCCCCCGTCGGTGAAGTGATGCGAGTTGATAAAGTGGAAGACGCAGAAAACATGCTATGATATGATATTTCGCTCACAAGGTTCAGACATACATGGAGGCGGCCATCTTGGATTTTGACGTGGCCACCCAACTTTCAATAGCGTTCTTCCGTATGCCTAGATACACCCACACACCAGATTAGAAGTTGGTACCTCGCGTATTTTTCAAGATATTCCGCTCACAAGGTTCAGACATACATGGCGGCGGCCATCTTGGATTTTGACGTGGCGACCCAATTTACAATAGCGTTCTTCCTTGTGCCTAGATACACCCAAACACCAAATTAGAAGTTGGTACTTTGCTTATTTTTCAAGATATTACGCTCACAAGTTGCAGACATATATATGGTGGCGGCCATCTTGGATTTTGACGTGGCGACCCAATTTACAATGGCGTTCTTCCTTATGCCGAGATACACCCACACACCAAATTAGAAGTTGGTACTTCGCTTAGTTTTCAAGATATTCATCTCACAAGGTTCAGACATACATGGCGGCGGCCATCTTGGATTTTGACGTGGCGACCCAATTTTAAACAGCGTTCTTCCTTGTGCCTAGATACACCCACACACCAGATTAGCAGTTGGTACGTCGCTTATTTTTCGAGATATTTCACTCAAGTTTCAGACATATATATGGTGGCGGCCATCTTGGATTTTGACGTGGCGACCCAATTTTCAATAGCGTTCTTCCTTATGCCGAGATACACCCACACACCAAATTAGAAGTTGGTACTTCGCTTATTTTTCAAGATATTCATCTCACAAGGTTCAGACATACATGGCGGCGGCCATCTTGGATTTTGACGTGGCGACCCAATTTTCAATAGCGTTCTTCCTTATGCCTAGATACACCCACACACCAGATTAGAAGTTGGTACTTCGCTTATTTTTCAAGATATTCATCTCAAGGTTAAGACATACATGGCATCAGCCATACATGGCGGCGGCCATCTTGGATTTTGACGTTGGTTGCACCCGCACACCAAATTTGAATGCTGTCCTTCGCTTACGCACACACGCACGCACGCACGGACACACGGACGGAGGGGAAAGCCATAGTCCCCCTTTCGCTACGCTGTGCGACGGGGGACAAAAACAACATATTAAAAGTATAGGAAAATTGAAGTTGTGGAACAGTGCCTAATTTGCAGAAATTCACAATGGCCGCCATTCAAACTACTTTTGCCTATATCTCGGGATCTGAGACTCGTAGACACTTAATTCTGGTGTCTATACCCATGTTTTCAGGGCCAAGGAACATGTTTATAACAGTATTTATAACATTGGGTCATTTGTTGACACCTAATTTGCATACATTCAAAATGGCCACCATTTAAAATTAATATTGGCACATATTTCCCATCTGAGTGAAGTTGGACTATTTCTGTTGGCGTAGCATAATAATAATAATAATAAATTTATTTTATATAGCGCTTTTTAAGAAGCCCAAAGACGCTTTGACAGAGTACAAAAAACAAGTGCAAAAAGACAAAAATCAATAGGTAAATAATCAAAGCAAAAGGAAAGAGAAGGAGAAGAGATAGTCAGGGGTTAAATGCTGTGGGTTAAATGTTGAATGCAGTGTTGAACAGGTGGGTCTTGAGTGATGTTTTGAATGTGGTGAGTGAGGAGGAGTCTCTGATGGTGTGAGGTAGTTAGTTCCAGAGGGTGGGAGCAGCGATGGAGAAGGCCCTGTCCCCCTAGGATCTGAATTCGGTCCGGATGGGGGGGGGGGGGGGGTCAGGAGGTTGGTACCAGCAGAGCGGAGGTTGCGGGTGGGAGTGTCTGGAGAGGAGGTGTAGCAACCAGTGAACCAGTGAACCATGTATCAATCTGCTGTAACTGCAGTCATTTAACTACTATATTATTCTACATTTCTAGCCACCAGTGTCTTCTTCAGTTTCTTCAAGGACTGCAATGACATTCTTGTATACACCTCTACACACTCCACATCCATTAGTGCACTCAAGGCCGTTTGCCTTGCAGGTGCACTGCCTGTTGCTACAACCTGTTTTGCAGTTGCACCTTATTGTCTTCAGGAGGTGTTTGGGGGCTGCTGCTTTGTCTGTAAGAACTGGAATGTAATGTCCACCTTTCTCACACCACCCCCACTCCGCTGGTTGCATCTGATTTTCTTTCCCCATCCACTGCTGTACTTGCAAATAGACCCGCATACTGTGGTACGTAGCTGCTGCTGAGGTTGGCGGGAGAACCTCTGGTTTCACACATGTTGTACTTATGCTGACCTTCTGTTGGAATCGTTGCAGGCGGAGAAAATCCAACTTGTCATCTGATTTGCCTTTGTGTAAGGAGACGATTGCTTTTTCTCCTGCGGATATGAAGTCTGCCTTTGTGATATTCTGATTTCCAAAGATCTTGGCCTGTTCCTGGAAGTCTTTATTGGTGCGAATCAGCTTGAGCGCAACTCCCTTTCCAAAACCATGTATGTGGGATGTAGTATCACAACCAAGGATAGCATGCACATAAAGCATACTATTGCATACTTGTGGGCCCAATGTGGATTTTAGAACCACAATATCCCAGCATCTTGGCTGCTTCTTCATGCAATAGCGAGGTTCAGGTCGAAGGTACAGATTTTTTGTAGTGAGCTTTGAGTGGAAACAGAGCAGAACCAGAATGTCTGTCATCTGCAACCACGACAGTCGGCTTACATGTTCTCTCAGCAGTGACAATGGCAGTCTGCACAATTAGTAGATCAGCATCTGCCCTAGCATGTTCTGTGCAACATCCATGATGTTGTAGGTGTTCATCGAGCAAGGTGATGAACTTCTGCTTATTCTCATTGTTGGAAAGAAAGTCTTGCTTCTTTCCATTGAAATCCATAGACCCGGAGACTTGTACAGGTGCTCCAACACGCAATCCTGCTCTTCGTTGCTGTGTTGTATCTTTTGTGCTTGGGCCATTGAGATAGCCATTAAATACCACGACTGGTTCACCATAGTGTCTTTTCACATATGTGACATACTGCTGACATATCTCGTCATATGTTGAACCTCTGTTCCATATGATCCTGTGAAGTAATGCTCCCCCATCTAGGACATACTGGGCATCCCCTGGCGGTACGGACATTCCTGGAGGCATCAGACTCCAAAGTGCGTCAGCCAGTTGAGCTTTATTTGCCAGTCACGGAGTGTACTTATTCTCAATGAGCGCCGGAGGATAGCTGCATAACTCCTATTGGAATGCCTCTAACAGGTTGTCTTGACGCGTTCATCGTTGTTTAATCTTGTTAAACGCGTTGTTTAATCTAAAATGAAGAGACAAGAAAAAATCCACCACCAATCCCTTAAAAGCACTCTACAATGTTATTGGCAGCATCTTCATTTATTCATAATGTGTTAATTAACCTGAAATATAGTTGATTGATTGTTATGAATGGAGGCTATTTTGATATTATGCTAATTGGGCCTGTGCTGATGCTTAATGACGACAAGTTTTGATTATTGACATTGTTCTCATTGTGTTCCTTGACCCAAAAGCAAGTGCAAACCCAGAATTAAACCAATATTAGTTCCAGGATATGGGTTAAGCTAATTTGTCACAGTGGCCATTTTGGATTTATGCAAATTAGGTGCAAACAAATGACCCAATGTTATAAATACTGTTATAAATATGTTCCTTGACCCTGGAAACATGGGTATAGACACCAGAATTAAGTCTCCACGAGTCTCATATCCCGAGATATAGGCAAAAGTAGTTTGAATGGTGGCCATTTTGAATTTCTGCAAATTAGGCACTGTTCCACAACTTCGATTTTCCTATACTTTTAATATGTTGTTTTGTGAGCTATTCCAAATTAAATGCAGGTAAAATGGATTCTGTTGCAATTTGTTTTGGGTTGACCCCTTTTTTTGTCATTAATCTGCACGTAGTACCCCATAATGTCAAAGTTTTAAAAAAACAATTGAGAAATAAACACAAAAATATCTAATTTACGCAAGTATTCAACCCCCGAAGTGAATACTTCGTAGCAGCGCCTTTGGCAGCGATTACAGCTTCGAGTCTTCTTGGGCATGTCTGTATCAGCTTTGTACATCTGGATTTGGGGAGTTTCTCCCATTCTTCCTTGCAGATTTCCTCAAGCTCTGTCAAGTTGGATGGGGAGCGTCGGTGAACAGCAATCTTCAAGCCTTTCCACAGATTCTCAATGGGATTAAAGTCTGTACTTTGGCTGGGCCACTCAAGGACTTTCACGTTCTTGCTCTGAAGCCATTCCAGTGTATATTTGGCTGTATGCTTGGGGTCATTGTCCTGTTGGAATGTAAATCTTCGCCACAGTCTAAGGTCTTTTTGCACTCTGAAGCAGGCCATCCTCAAGGATTTGCTTGTATTTGGCTCCATTCATTGTTCCCACTATCCTTACAAGTCTCCCAGTACCTGCTGCTGAAAAGCATCCCCATGCTTCATGGTAAAGATGGTGTTAGATGGGCGATGAGCTGTGCTTAGTTTCCGCCAGACGTAGCTCTTTGCTCCAGGCATGCTGTTTGTTACGTGCCTTTTTTCTCAAGAGTGGCTTCCATCTGGCCACTCTTACATAAAGCCTCGATTTTGGAAGTCCTGCAGAGACTACTGTCACCATCTCAGCCGAGGAATATGTTTTCCCAGGTTTTCCCATCTCAGCCGAGGAACTCTGTAGTTCTGTGTCAGGTGGTCATTGGGTTCTTGGTCACCTCCAAGACTAAGCTCCTTCTTCTTGCCAGGTTGCTCAGTTTCTTTGGACAGCCAGGTCCAGGAAGAGTTTGGGTACTTCCATATTCATTCCATTTCCTAATGATGGAGATGGTAAAGTGTATATAAATAAATAACGGTTCCTGAAAGCATATACAGTCCTTTATGTGCTATTATCTCCCATAAATTAATTTATTTTACTGACAAAACTTGTACATGAAATAGTGACGTACCTCATGACTAAAATGTTACCCGGGGAGAGCTCTCTTGGTGCTGAGGTGAATAAAACGGTAAACGCTTTATCAAACTACAAAACCATGCTGTAAATATAAAGGTAGTGTCGAGCACTTTGCGGGCCTGTTATTTTGCATTGGTTGGGGTGTAAATTTGATGTTATGGATAAAGTTTGTTGGGTTCTCCAAGTCACGTGACGGTATTCTCAGAAACCTGTACGTCATCAACCGCATGCTATTTACGAGTACGTTTTGATGCAACTTAAGAAGTTTATCGCTTGCACGTGTTACAATTTAGCCATACGTGTTAATTGAAGAGTTTTGCAACAACTCAAGTAATTGTTGTGCAAGTACATTTCATACCTGAAGCGCAAGTTACGTTGTTTTGCTGATTGTTAAAGCAAGGTAACAGATGTTGTTTTCTTGGTTTATTGCAGTCAATCACAAACTGAATCCATGATTCTCGTGGCATGTCTCAAAGCAAAGTTTGTATGTCATCGAGGACATGTGATTGAAGGGTGAAACTGGCAGTGCATTGATCATGTCTTCGTTACACCACGGAACTACAGGCCGAATAAAATGCGTCCAGCTATTTTTCAATGGTGACTCCAGACAGACACAAGGACAAACTGACAGTATCAGAAATACAACCCTGTAGTGGGCTGAAACCTAGTAGGGGGCTAAAATGTTGTAAAACCCTGAATATGCATGGGGTGAGAGATAGAAAAATTCGAAAATACCCTGTACTTGTCTACAATGGGCAGCCGGGTTGGACCATGGGTGGGCCGGTTCAGGGATGGTAGGCCCTCGAGGTAGGGGATGAATGGTGGACCCCTGTGAACAGGACACCACAAGCTCACTTTAAACCTTTTAACATTTTAAAAATGGCAACAAGCAAGAAGTTGCAATTACTCAGTTGAGTTTCCAAGTCTGCAAACTCTGTCTTGGTTTGTAATCACAATTAGACAGGTTAACGAAATGGAAGCAATGCATAATACAAAGTGCAGTAAATTCCTCAAAATGCATATGAAAATGTGATACAAAGAAGGTTCCCTTAGCATCACACACACATTTAATCTTTCAGCAAACAAGTCCTCCAAAAAGAAAGAACACTTACAAAAAAAAAATCATCCATAAAACAAGAACCCTGGCTTGTGGTAACCATAGTGGACCCCCAGATTTCCGAACTTACGTGTACCAGGGGCAGAGAGGGCCACATGGCTCAATAAAGTTAATACCCATGAGGCCTGAACATGGCATGAAAAAGATATCTTTCTTGGGATTGAAACCGACCTTCCGCAAGAAAGGAATCAGCTTTTCTTTACACTCCTCGTACCTGCAGAAGCAGCCGAGCGGTGGTTAATAGTTAGTACAACATGCAGCATTACCACCTGGTAAAATGACACGAGACGCACAAACATACTGCATGGAAAACATGCAGACAGCTCACCTGATCTGGCTCCACGCTACAGTGGGGTCATCCATCTTGTTAATGAGGACAATGAGGTGTTTGACACCCGCTGTCTTTGCCAGCATGGCATGCTCTCGCGTTTGACCACCTCTTTCAAAGCCAGTCTCAAACTCGCCCTTCCTCGCAGAGATTACCTAAACAAAAGCACGGGTCACACATGCCTTTTTTTCCTCCCCTCGATCTGCATAACATCAAAAAAGACAAGTAGTAATCCAGGCCTAAATCGGGATCCAAGGGATTTATAAGTCAATTGAAGAGAAAACACTTCTGGATAATAAGCAGGATCATCAATTGCAAGCAAAACATCACATTAAATCCAGTATTATTTTTATGTTGAAGGCTCCAGGCACGGAATATTTAGTCTTCATGAAGAACAGGCCTTAAATAAATGTGAGGAGTGAAATGAGCAAGAAAAGTGTATGATGAAAAGTGTATGATGTTTGTTTGCAAGAAAGATTGAAGCTAGCCCGGTAGCTGTAGTTTGAGTGAGACAGATAATAAGACCAGCAATCCTGACACGGAGAGTGCAAGATGGTTCCGGGCACCACTTTAACGCTCCCAAGTCAGAACGGTAGTACTACCCTGGGCGGTTGCTGTTTACAACCTACTACCTAAAAAACCGGTCCAACCGGATGTGTGTTTTTTAGGAGACACCATCTCCTTACTGGAAGGCCGTTGGCTCACAAAGGGAGCTCATCGGCCTTTAACAGGTATTGTTTTTAGTCCTGCAGGGTGTCACAGTTACCCTCCCCACTGGCAAGCCAGTGATGGGAGTCGGTTTCGTCGCCGACGACCCGACCATGAGGTAGGTAGCACTGGGTTTCATGTTGGCAGTGGCAGTCAAGAGACAGACCTAACTGAAAAAAACTGAGAAAAAAAAGAAAAAAGTATGGCCTGTTAACATACCAACACAGCCAGGTCGGCCTGTGAAGCACCACCAATCATATTTGGTACAAAGCTCTTGTGTCCCGGTGCATCCAGGATGGTGAAATGTTTATTCCCCGTCTCAAAGTATGCTCGTCCGACCTCAACAGTCTTGCCTTTCTCTCGCTCTTCGATGTTTGTGTCTAGAGCCCAAGACAAGTACCTGAAAAAATACAATATGGTCCAATAGTTACCAACTATAGATAAACAAAGGCATGTTTCTGTTCAATCAGCAAACCGAACGTCACATTTCATATTTTTATGGACAAAACTTTTTTTAAGGATTACTTTGAGGTTCTCCTTGATGGGGGGGGTAAAGGGAAGGTAAAATGGCCGAAATCCTGATCTTGGGATTGAACATAACGAAAAGAGGAAGATAACTAACGTAGGCATTAAATAATTCAGATGATTAAGGGGCCAAAGCATGCCAAAATTATATGCTAAGTTAAGTCGTCCAAATAACAGTTCAAACTAGAACAGCACTCGGTAGAGCGCATACCTCTACCAATACGAACAATTTACTATTTGTAGCCCACTGACAGCAGGCTGGATCTGCATCTGGACATGAACCAAAATATAATCAGCTTGTTCTTGTCACTTACCCAACTCATCCACCAAGTTTTATCATAACTAGTCCACAACTTTTTTGAAATATCATGCTTTCTATCGTTGTTGAAACGCCCCATCTCTCAATGGTGAAGATTCAGTTACAGTAATTAAATAAATAAATAAATTTAAAAAAACAAAAACTTTGGTATCTGTACCAAAGTACACCGGATGGCGGATGGCCACCACCAACCTTGGTTCTTGACAAAAATTGAATCAATTCATCCTTGTCACACACCAAACCTGTCCACCAAGTTTTGTCCAAATCTGTCAATAAAGTTTTGAGAGATCCTGCTTGCAGACAGACAAACACCTAGAACAGCACTCGGTAGAGTGCATACCACTGCCAGGCAGTACGTTTTGTATCGCACTGATAGGCACAATCTGGATTCAGACAGGACCCAAAATCTAATCGCTTGTTCTCGTCACCGAACCAACTCGTCCACCAAGTTTAGTCATAATCTGTCCGTAACTTTTTTGAAATATCGTCTATATAATTATATATATATATACACACAAAAATAACTTTTCGCCCCATTTATCAATGATGAAATATCACTTAAAATTCACGTATCCAGATCCGTATTCGGATCTTAACCAAAATCGAATTGATTCATCCTTGGCACACTCCCAACCTGTCCACCAAGTTTCGTCCAAATCGGTTCACAACTTTTTGAGATATGCTGTTCACAAACAGACAAGGGTGAAAACATAATTTCCATTCATTTTCGGTGGCGAACGTAACTAGTTAGGGGGGAAAACACAACCTCCTTTCACCTTTGGTGGTGGAGGGAATAAGTAAATGTTAAGACAATTGAAAAGAGAAGAATCACAGCAGGGTTAGATGTGGTATAGTCTATCACTCTACCAGTATAAAGTCTACCACTATACACGACCGATCAAAAGTTTTAGAACACCTCACTTTATCCAGTTTTTATTGAAATTTAAGCAATTGAAGTCCAGTGAATAACCTGAAATGGTACCAAGGTATGCAGTAAACTGCTCGAGGTTTAAAAAAAAGTTTAGGTTAGCAAAAACGGGAAAATAATGTAAATTGCACAGTTATATTGTAAAAAAAAAAAAGGCCTTCTGCAGGGAACAAGTAATGTGTTAACAATGTACAGCTGTTCTGCAGCAATGTAAGTAAATTAAGCCTTGGAAAGTTGATGCAAACAATTCCTACAGGTGTCCCAACCTCTGCTGATTACTTGATTACAAACCCCCTGTCTGTATAAAAGCAGTATTGAAACAGACTGTTATGACACCCTCTGAAGCATTATTTGGACAATATTGCACTGCAGGAAGTAGTATATTGGAAACTGGAGGAAACTCTGACAGGAAGAGGTCTGGCAGACCGAAAGCCACACCAGAATCAGAAGACAAGTTTCTGAGAGTCAACAGCTTGCGTGATAGGCAGCTCACAGGACAACAGCTTCAAGCACAGCTGAACACTGGTCGAAGTAAGCAAGTCTCAGTTTCAACTGTGAAGAGAAGACTTCGAGCTGCAGGTTTGACAGGTTGAGTGGCAGTAAGAAAGCCATTGCTAAGATGGCAAAATAAGAAAAAGAGGCTTGCCTGGGCCATGAAGCACCGCCAGTGGACTAGTGAAGACTGGTAGAAGGTCTTATGGACCGATGAATCAAAATTTGAAATCTTTGGTTCATCACGCAGGGTTTTTGTATGCCGTCGAGTCGGCAAAAGGATGGTTCCTCAGTGTGTGACACCAACTGTCAAACATGGAGGTGGAAGCATGATGGTCTGGGGCTCTTTTGCTGGATCCAGAGTCGGCGACTTGCACAGAGTGACTGGCACCCTGAACCAAAAGGGCTACCACAGCATTTTTCAGCACCATGCAATACCCTTTGGTACACATACGCCCAGTTGGTCAGGGGTTCATACGACAGCAAGATAATGACCCCAAACACACCTCCAGGCTATGTCACAACTACCTTGGAGGAAAAGAACAAGATGGTAGGCTTCAAATCATGGAATGGCCAGCACAATCTCCAGACTTAAACCCCATCGAGCTGGTTTGGGATGAACTGGACAGAAGGGTGAAAGCAAAGCAACCTACAAGTGCAACACATTTGTAGGAACTTCTGCAACAGTGTTGGGAAGAACTCCCCGAACAATATTTGATTTCAATTGTAGAAAGAATGCCACGAGTGTGTTCGGCGGTTATATATCTGCAAAAGGTGGCTGCTTTGCCGAGTCAAAAATTTAAATTAAATTTTGTTAAACAAAATGATTCTATGATTTCTTTTTTATCTCCAATTGTTTATTTGTTCTATGCTTCATTTCAGAGTACATCGAGACATTAAACTGCGTAAATTTCAATAAAAACTGGAAAAATTGAGGTGTTCTAAAACTTTTGACCGGTAGTGTATACAGTACAGTAAGTTTACGAAAATAAATACATCCATGCTGTACAAATATTGGCGAAATGGTTGTAGTCCAGTTGCCACCTATGATAAACCCCATGTGAACCTGGAAATTGTTGGTACTGTAAGTTTTTTTGGTGGCTTTGTAAAGGTTAGGGGGTATATATGACAGAACCACCTCTTGCCGCTGCAGCAACTTTGGGGAATTTCCGTAATTTGCATAAATCCAAGATGGCCACCGCCAACCTTGGCTCTAATAGAAAATCAGCAATAACTTTTGATAGAATCAAGCTAGGATGATTTTGGTACCTACACATAGGTTTTCACACATGGCGGATGCAATGAAAGTGTCAAAAAAAGTTTTTGATGTTGCTAGACAAACGTAATCCAAGATGGCCGCTGTTTTGATTTGGCAAAATAGCTAATCGGCCATAACTTTTGATAGAATCATGCTAGAAGGTTGATTTTGGTATCTACCCATAGGTTTTCCCATATGGCAGAGGCAATGGAAGGCTCAAATTATGGTCTTCTCCGCAAAGGGAAAAAGGCCAACCTTGTGAAAAAACTTGCGATCCTGTCGACCGAGCCAAGTCCCCCAGAAGAAGTGATTGTTGATGCAGGACAGCTACTGTATCACATCGTCTGGTCCTGTGGTGGTACAGTATCTACAGTCGCTACAAGCATGGGGACCAGACTGCAGCCCTACAGTGGAATCCCAACGAAAGTGATCTTTGACCGCTATGGCAATATGTCGGCGAAGGATCATGAAAGGTCACGCCGTGCTGGTGGTGCTGATGCTGTTACTTACAACCTCACACTCACGTCTCCTCTTCCTAAGCGAGAAGTCATCCTTAATAGCAAGGCTAACAAAAGACTTCTCTCACGTCTACTTTGCACATACACACTGGGCGTGGATGTTCTGATGGTTGGAGAGGAGGAAGGACCGTTCAGCCATGATGAGGCAGATGTGTTGATGGTCAGCTACATGCTTCAGGCTGTTCATGAAGGGAAAAGGGTGATTCGCATCATCAGTGATGACACAGACGTTTTCATCATTCTGATATTCTGGGTTTGGAAGCTGGGGATCACTGCTTTGGTGCAGATGGAGAAGTGGGACGGGAGTGTGTTGCACATCAACCAAATTGCAACTGCTCTCGGAGATAAGCGCCTCCAGCTCCTTGGAATGCATGTGGTGACAGGGTGTGACACAGTGTCGTATCCCTTCAACAAGGGAAAAATCACCGCCCTCAGCAAACTCCATGAAGGAGACTTTCCAGGGCTCTACTCTGTCATTGGAGAGGAGACGGCTGCACATGAAGACCTGCTGAAAACGGGTCAAGAGTTCTTCGCTGTACTATATGGTCAGCCAAAATGCACCAGCATGAATGCCGCCCGACATGCCATCGACACAAAGAATAAGGGTAAGCCACCCCGAGTTAAATCCCTCCCTCCCACAGATGAAAACTTGCTCCTTCATATGCTCAGATCACACCATCAAACGATACTATGGAAAGCAGCAGACAAGCAGAACGCCCCTTCGCTCTGTATAACTAACTTCGGTTGGGAGATTCTCAACAGCATACCATCTCCAGTAATCGCCAAGGGACCACCAGCACCTCCTGAGTTAATGAAAGTCATAAGCTGTCAGTGCAAAGCCACAGGAAATTGTTGCGCACAAGCGAACTGCAGCTGCTTCTGGGCAGGCCTGTCCTGCACAACCTACTGTCATTGTGAGGGTTCAATAGATGAGTGCCATAACCCAATGACGAAACACGAGGAAGATGCCATGATGAATGGTGAAGAAGAGGATGACACCAATGATGACAACGATCTCGGGCTAGTGGATCCTGGCCTTGATCCTCTCGAGTACTAGACATATATACTCAAGATGACATGATGTGCTAGTTTTAGAAAGACGTGCGGTGTGCTACATATTAGCGCATTGTTACAGATACAAATGTACCCTGATATGTACAAAGATGATTGATGTATAAGTGTAGTTGATAGTGGGAGTGCAAGGTTGTGTGTTTAAAATGGTTTATTGAGATGTTGTGAATTATTTTATTGTAATTAATATGTGTTCGTGGATCCAACAAGGTTATTGTTAAAAAATGTAATAAACATTTTGGTTGTCATATTGTTTTCGTGTTTCTAAATCCGATTCCTACTAAGTGTCAGTTGCGACCATCTTGGATTTGAGTTGACTAGCAAGGGCCTAGCAACATGAAAACCATAATTTGAGCCTTCCATTGCCTCTGCCATATGGGAAAACCTATAGGTAGATACCAAAATCAACCTTCTAGCATGATTCTATCAAAAGATGGCCGATTAGCAATTTAGCCACATCAAACCAGTGGCCATCTTGGATTATGGTTGTCTAGCAACATCAAAAAAACTTTTTTGACACTTTCATTACATCCACCATGTGTGAAAACCTATGTGTAGGTACCAAAATCATCCTAGCTTGATTCGATCAAAAGTTATTGCTGATTTTCTATTTGAACCAAGGTCGGTGGTGGCCATATTGGATTTATGCAAATAACGGAAATTCCCCAAAGTTGTTGCAGCGGCAAGAAGTGGTTCTGTCATATATACCCCTTAACTATTACTAATCCACCAAAAAACCTTATAGTACTGACAATTTCCGGGTTTCATGTCCTGGCAACTGGACTATTGATCAAACAAAGCAAATCCTATGAGGAAATCACAATTACACCAGCAAAGCAGATGCTTGCACAAAAAAGAACAGAATGTCTTTGGCATACAACTACAAGTACACGTTTTCCCACCACACAACTACCTTTAAAATGTGCAAACATGAAAGTCTTGCCATTACACATTCTTACTACTACTCTCCAAACATTACACCAATATTAAAATGACAGGCAAACAATTACCTTGGAAATAAATCTCACACAAAAGTAACTGCTGAGAATTCATAGTCACCAATTTATCATTCTCTTCATCGCATCACGGGGAGTAGGTTTACAACGTTGGA
Source organism: Myxine glutinosa (assembly GCF_964187855.1). Lineage (NCBI taxonomy): Eukaryota > Metazoa > Chordata > Myxini > Myxiniformes > Myxinidae > Myxine > Myxine glutinosa. The sequence goes on along the minus strand of NC_136261.1, from coordinate 106,788,714 downwards.
GAGTACCATTTAAAATTATTTAGAATTAATGAATTGCCACAAAATATTTCTGCTTTTGTTAGTGTCATTCTGCTTGCCTCACAACATAGAAATTTCATCATTTTCTAATCAGGTTCATTTAAATCTTCTCGTGGAAGACATTTAAAATGATTTTTCGACAGAAGACATTGAAGGAAATGCATTTTATATTTCTTATCAGCGCAGATTCCAGCTGCACAAACACAGGGCTTTGCCTGTAAAGGGTCAATATCCCCGTTTTAGAGATTTCCTTTCTCGCAACACACTATCAGGCTCTCCTCCATTAGAGACATGAGCAGTCCCACAGCTCTGCGAGCCATAGGCCTCAACAAAGCCGTGCACTCCCAACAATGAGCCACCTCTCCATGGCTGATCGAGCCTTCTTTCTCCAGCCCCACCACTTTTCCCTCTCTCCAAACCTCCTCCACTATCATATAGGGTTTCCAGGCGGTCCTTTGAAGGCGTGATCAGCCAGGTACATTGGAGATTGTTTGAGGTATGAGGTGTGTGTGTGTGTGTGTGTTTTTTTTTTTTTTTCTTGTCTTCTGTTTACCCTTGCTGCAATTGCAGAATATTGATTTCATCCGTGGTTTCAGTATTTTCTTACAAGTGAAACAATCTACAACCATGTGGTCCTGCAGTAAAATGCCAGAGTCAGGAAGATGGTGAAGAAAATACAGCGCTGAAGATGCTGACTTGGACAAAATAAACAATGAAGGAAAAGGAAGAAGGAAGCAGCAAAACTATTGACCAAGGAGGTTCTGAAAAGGGATCGAGGTCTGGAAGAAAATAAAATATTGTATTACATAGTTATGCGCAAGCAGGCTGCAGCTTATGTAGTGTCGAAGAGGCAGGCCAGAACGCCTGTACAAATGGTACGTCTGAAAAGTATTGTTTGATGGTGCTGCAGGTAGGAAGAGTCATGCATCAGCTTCCAACAAAAGAAGCCAGATACCAGACAGTACTCCCAAACTCAGTATTGCTCATCAAGTCACCATGGACCACTACCCCACTTCAGGTTTGTCATCACTTGATTCTGAGTCGGTCGGCACTCTGGTGCCATTCCTAGTGTTCGGTCGTCATCATCCCTATATCCATTTTGTCCAGTTGTCAGTGTGGAATCATTCCTGGCATCTGGCTTGTCCAGTCCTCAGTTTGGCATTGTCCTTGGAGCTCATATTGCAGTTCAAAAAACTACTTTTTCCCCTTTTTGAGGGCTCTTTTGAAGGCCACCACCACATACCCCCCAAAATGCCCCCTTATTAAACTGTTTGAAGGACACACAATGTTATACTCGTTTGCACGCATGTAATCCCAATATTTGATGATTGATGGTCCAGTAACAGCTGAAGCACACTAGAGAAAGAAATCTCAGTCACTCTTCACTCATCATAATAATAATAATAATAATAATCATCATCATAATCATGTGGTTATTACCACGTGGGTCATGACAGGCTTTTGGCAGTACATTTGAAACTCACGGCTGGTTTTGCCTCTGGTGCCTTTCTCACAGACCAGCCAATCATTCTTCCATTTGGTTGTAGTTCTTTACTTTGACAGTATTTATTTATTTATTTTTCTCGACTTTGTTTCAGTCAGAGGGCTTGTTGATGTACCCAGCACGGAATTGACTTGTTTTTGCTTACAACAAATAATGCCCTGCAGCGGTAGTGTCACTCTTACACAAGAAGCTGCCAAAAGCTTGTCGTTTCACACAAAAATGGGTTATAATTTCTTGAGACCCCATGAAAAAGGGGAGTTATTTTAAAATTGAAGACACGCATGGGTTACCAAACATTATGCTCATTGACACCATCGGTCGACGTGTGCACTACATGTGTGCAGATCATACACATGCTATGGTAAATAGTATAGATATCACACATCAGAATGCACGCACCGCTGGTGCGCTCCTGAACCGTCACAATCACAGGTACAAGGTCTGGAATATTGAGGGACTAACTCAGTTCAAAGTGTGTGAGCCACGACACGCTGAGAGGACGCGGCCAGCGTATACAGGAGCGATATTTACCATAAACTTGCAAAGGAAAATGGTGTTGCCCTGTCGTAATTTTATAACAGCTGTACATCAAAAACTTAGCTTGGAATCGAAGTTTATTTCTTCACAGGAATTCAGTGAGATTGCAAGATTAGGAGACATTTATTTTGTATGACTTTCACTGGCAACAATGTAACCGTTTAAAGGTATGATCTTAGTGATAGTGAATGGGGGAGAGCGATTTTGTCACCCCCCCCCCCCCCAACCTTTTAAGGGGAGGGGGCCATTTTTCCAGGTTTACTGGGGAATCGTCCGTTGATCCTGTGTATTTTGGACATTGGGTTAAACCAAGCCAAAGTATGAAGGATTTGGACAAAATAATTTGAAAACAGGCCAGCCACAAGAATTTAGCAGTTTTTATGCCTCCGCTGATGAAGTCGCTGGAGGCATTATGTTTTTGGGTTGTCTGTCCATCCGTCTGATAGGTTATGTTACTACGATAAATTAAGAACGGCTGAAGGGAACCAAGTCAAACTTGGTACAAGTATGAATAATGAATGATCGTTTTAAGGCCATTTTCCCCGCTAGAGCGGGGGTTAGCCTTGCGGGCCCCATGACAATCATGGTTCCCTGTTTGAGGCAATGTTTTTATGGCCGGATGCCCTTCCTGACGCCATCAAGTATGAATAATGATGTGAAGATGAATGGATTCGATTATGAGGTCAAGAGGTCAAAGTTCAGAGTTGACTTGTTCGGTAAAAGTTATGTTACTGTGCTAACTTGTGAATCAGTGATGGGATTTTGACCAAACTTGGTACAAGTATATATTATGATGCAAAGATGAACTGATTAGATCCAGTGGCAAAGGTCATGTAAAATTGTGATACATCAGAAAAGCTGAAGGGATTTAAATCAAACTTGGTACAAGTATGTATAATGATTGAATAGTGTGGGTAGAGGCATATCGGTCGATGTCGCAACGTCGAAGAGTGCCATTCTAGGTTTACTACACCTCCTACAGTTCTGGATCGATTACATCCAGAATTGCTACATAGGATCAGCTTGACCCCAATTACTATATAGCGGTGTTTTTACCTTTGCCGGTGGTCTTGGAAGGGGGAGCCTTGCGTTGGGGGGGCGGGGGGGAGAAGGAGGGGCATGGATAGGGGATGATACCGATTTTCTATGTAAATGGGTATTCCAAAACCTTGATCTTTTCTACCCCCGCTAATTCACCCCAGATCCACCTTGTTTGAAATTCCAACTTCTTTCCTGGAAGTCCTGGCAGTGTCCATATGTTTTATACCTCTCCCACCGCCCCCTTCCCATGCCCCCCCCCAAAGCCCTCGCCCTCTCTCAGATCTCTCGATGTCTCCATGTCTCTCGGTCCCTGCTCTCAAATGTTGTGTTTGTGTCCTTCCCCCTCTCTCCCCATCTTGTCTACCGCTCCCGATGTTATATGTTTTATGTGTCGGTTTGTCTTTCTGTGTGATTAATGTTCGCTCTTTCACGAGCCTCGATGTTGTATACAAAAAAAAAAAAAAAATTGTATTTCGCCGCCTCCAGGTGAGAGAAGGTATTACAAGTCCCCATCCTTCACAGTACAGTATTCCCGTCCCCGTGTTTTGAATTATGCAGTGAGGTATTTTGGAGAGGTATTTTGAATTGCACGTTTGAATAAGGATAAGAACATAACCCCCTGGCCACTCCCGTAGTGGGTGCTTATAGTAATAATAAAAACACAACTTGTGCATCATGACATGTGCAATGTGCATCAAAAGCCTTGTTTTAATGAACAAATGCAGTGTTTTCTACTTGTCTCAACGTACATTCCCATATAAATTCGATTGTTTGATGCATTATGTGCACGATTCCATAACGGAGAAGGCTCGAGATAAAACAGAAATAAACGGTGCCAAAAGGCGTTGCAAAGGGATGGATACGCACCACGTCTCACGGTTTTTCTCTTTGGCCTCTCGCTCATACTTTTCCAAAGTCCTCTTGTCCACCATACCAGTCAGATACCTGACAAGGCAGAGACGGTGTTGATGAGTGGGGTGGGGGGGGGGGGGGGCGGGGAGCAGGGAAATGAAACATACGAAGGAAGCTCATAATAGGCACAAAATAAGCAAAAAAGGTAATTGAAATTATTTCCACTTTGAAACCTTTAATCAAAATGACTCAAAACACTTCAAAACTATGTGTGTGCAGGTATTTTTGCAGAAAGTTTGGGAGGTGGGGGTGAGGAAAGAACTACTGAAGGAAGAGGAACGAAGATCATATTCGAAAAAGTAAATTACAAGCAAAACACAAGTGTCTCAACAAAAAAAGTGAGACCTTAAAAGGAAACTTACATAATTTGACCCCCAATGGTCGACTTTCCAGCATCTGTTGGAAAGTATAGATTAGCAGCCGGAAAACAAAAGGAGTATGTTGATGGCCCATCACTTAATTCCTGGTCTCATTCATTCTGCTCACTCCTTTACTCCCAACCACTTTAAACTTGTATTTTTAACCCATTGTTTAAAATCTTGTAATTCTCCAGAATTGGTGTGAGGATTAAAAAAAAAAAACTTTCCATACAAGGTTTTCATCTGTGAAAAATGGATGATTTCTCACCAACATGTCCGATGAACACCACATTGACATGTTCCTTAAGCGGTCCCTCTGGTATCTTTGTTGGTACTTTCTGTGTGTTATCAGCTTCCTCTTCATCTACAGCTGAGGTGACATGCATTGCACTCGACTCCACATCATCTGATGAGGTATCTGCTGCTGTTCTATTGGGTTCTGTGCTCATCTGCTCAACTGGATCTTCCAAGCCCTTTTCGATTGTTGATCCCTCAAGATCTCCATTCTCAAGACTGCCACCTGAAAGGAATTATAACAAAGCACTGGCACTGAAAACATCCTCATAAAGCCTTGAGCAACAACAAAATAGGATGTTTGCATGTGTATATGTACACACGTATATATTGTTACGTGTGTGGAGGTGGTAGGTAATGAAATACCTTAGTCGAGATAGAATTGTATCGACTAGTGAGGTACCCGTGCTACGCACGGGTGGGAGGCCAGAAGCAAACAGACAATGCAGAAACTGCGAATGCTAAAGCATGAAACCAATAAATTCCACATTTCTGCAGCACCTTCAGTCGCACGTCAAACATGGACAGCAAGTTCGTGAAGGACTTCCATGAAAAACGTACCCGTTCGCAAACAAACAGGTACGTGTGTTCCATTCCCAGTCAATGGCGAATCTGCATATGGCGATCCGCGAATATCACGCTTCGAACGTAAAACCGTGACTGCATTCCATCATTCACTTGAACTCAATATCTCTTTTTAATTCCAAACAGCACAACTCCAATCACAAATTAAATAACATTAGTATAAAAAATAAACTTTTAACAACATTCGTGACATAAACAAATATTTAAATCCTGATGTGAAGTTCTGTACGGTTGGGTGAATACAATTACGAACTCAAAATCGTAATTGTATTCACTCAATTCCAATCATCAATTGATACTTTAACAAAATGATTAACACGATTAACGTTTAACGATTTAAGATTACGATTGAATGACGGTTGTATTGGGATATTATCAAACCCGCTTGGGTTGGAGGCTCAAAAAGACCCTGAATACCCAAAAATCCAAAACACCCCGAAGAGTATATATATATTGTTACGGTTTTTAGAACCTTCACTTTGTAAATTTTAGTAAATGTTCCCTTATAAATAATCCCCTGTAAATATCCCCATTATTTGGCTAATATTAAAGATCGCACCCTAGTTAGTCCATGTACAACACGTAGAACACCATAGGACCTCTCTGTAGTTATCTCATTATCATGTGTTTTAGTTAAGGATCTGTTCCCAATAGTTGAATCTACGTTGCATTAATCGAATAAGATAGGCCCCTTCAATTATCCCCAACCATCTCTCTCTCTTCAAAGTGCAGTAGCGGTATGGCAGCGTTCGCTGCCCTTTGTCTTGGTTTGTTTGCTGGCCCCAAGCCGCCATTGAACACGCGGTAATCTGGAGGAAAAAGGGGAGGAGTGGGTTCGAGCGCCAGGAACGAGGCGTGGCCTGTCAATGTCTCCTCAAGAGGTGGAGCCAGCGAGCCCTCGCCGGCCAACCAGGGCCGAGGTGAGCCGACCGGTAGGCGTGTCCTAGGGGCCGGCGGCTGGATACAAGAACGCCCAATAAAAGCGGCTGGGAGGGACTGCTTCACCAGATGAGTGTGAAGGTCCGAAATACAAGGTACCAGATGAGAACACGACGAATCGTAAGGCAGGAGAGTGGGTCCGTTGACGACAATACCGCGATATATTCGCATTGTCCGACCGCGTGAAACCGATACGTGCAGCTGCCGCCGGGTTTCGCCTCAAGCCCGGAGCGCGACCTGGAGCGGACCTCGACGCTGTGCCATCTGCCTGGACCTTCCTGCCCCGCCATCTGCTTGGGCCTTCTCCCCCTTCCAGCCATTCCTTCCTGCCATTCCCTATTCGTGTGTCCGTTTGTTCGGTCGGGGCGTATGGTAATATAAGACTGTTTTAAGGCTGCCCTGTGTATCTGCTTCTTCCTCTCCTTGTAAATGCCCTTCTTTCATTTCCTCTTCGGGTTTCGTGTACATAATTAATAAATATCTGTTCTTCCTTTACTTTGGTTTCTTCTTCCCCCGATCGCTTTAGTCCCTTCCCAATTGAGTACTTGTGGCACGATTCGGCCAACGCTCGGAGTCAGGTTTAGTCCTTTGTTAATGGCCCGAGTCGCAGCTCGCTTCGCTCGGCGCATCCAATCATGCTGCGGCCCGGGTGGGAGTGTCTCCTCGCTTACGGCCGGTGGTGGTAATTAGGGAGTAAGGCGGATTGGGCTTACAACCCTACTCACCACCGACCGGAAGTGATGTCATACCCCCAGGACCGGCGGACGGCCAGCTTAACAGGACAAGGGGATTAACCCCCCCTTGCTAACGGGAGTGCCGTCCCCCGGATCCGTAACAATATATTACAGTCCAACCCCACCCCAACTCCCAAATCGGACTCCTTCCTCACCTCTTCTTTAAAAAAAAAAATTTTTTTTTTTTTAAATACAAGATCGATCGAGGATCGAGGCTCGAGGCTTAAAATTTCTGTCCCCATTCCTCCCTCCTTTCTTCAGGAATTTTCCCATAGAATCCAATTAATGACTGCACACTCATTTGGGGGTAGTGGTTCATGGTAATACCCTGTGTCGATCTCCCCCATCCCCCATTTTTTCCTCGTGAGGATCATAATTCACTCAATAAATGCTAAGCAATCTGGCCTGGCTGGCATAATCACCTTCCTTGATCTATTTCTGCTCAGCTGATTGGAGCAATACAAGCACACAGGGACTGGGACGAGTGCTTTAAGGGTTTCAGTATGGATAAGAGACAATCTTGCATTAAGACAGGTGAAGGTGAAAGCAAGTAATCATTGTGATCCCCATGAGGAAACTCAAGAAGGACCATCGACAATAAATTAATTGGTTATACATAAGAGAACAACAGTAGGACATCATTTAAGTACAAAGCACGATTCCTTACCATCCTCCGTATGCGAAACATGTGTCACAGGTGATGCTTTTTGCTCCAAGTCATTTTCTGGGCTTGTTGTGTGTTCTGTGACAGCTGGAAAACCCAGAAATAAGTACGTTTGTGAAGAAACTACAGCAAGAAAAAAAATAGCATTTTCTTCATTTCGAATTTATACCATGATGCTCTTAATAGTCCCCCCTACAGGTGTACACCAGAGGGGACTATAGGTTTGCAGTCTGTCAGTCTGTCCGTCCGTCCGTCCGTCCGTCAGTCAGTCAGTCTGTCCGACACGCAAAGAACAGTTTTCCGGACTTTTTTTCTAAACTCTTAATGCTAATGATTTCAAACTTGGTAAATGGTTTCCTCCTGATAAGTTACAGATCAAGTTCGAACTTCACGACGTTTCGATTATTTTTGACAAAGTTATGGCACTTTGAACTTTGGTAATTTCCCCAACAGTTTTCCGGACGACAGAGTGCCGGTAGGGGACATGTATTGCAGCGCAATACTCAGAATGCTTGTTTTCCCTTGTATTTACATCATAAATCATTATTTTGGTTGTGGAGGTATTGATTAACCAAGTTGGTAAAGAGCAAAATGAAAAATGTCTGGTTATGAACTAAAATATCAAATGCCATCTCTCACCCTGTATCTTATTATAATAGAGCAAAAGTATATGGTTATGTCGTTATGTTTCTATGCGACGAAAACGTCTTCTTCTTCTGCAAATAAAATGAACACCCTCTTAATTACTTTAAGACTGCTGAGACCCCTCAGACCTTTGACGACCCTTTAATTCCCCCAAAACCACCAAGACCCTGAAGACCACCAAGACCCCGAAGACCACCAATACCCCGAAGACCACCAAGACCCCGAAGACCCAAAACACCCCGAAGACCCAAAACACCCCGAAGACCCAAAACACCCCGAAGCCACCAAAGACCCTTAAATACCCCCAAATAACCAAAATACCCCTTGAAGACTCTTTTTTCCCCTTTTTTCCCCCCCTGTTTCAGGCCATTTTCCCTGCTATAGCAGGGGTTAGCCTTGCGGGCCCCATGACAATCATCATGGCTCCCTTTTTGAGGCAATGTTTTTATGGCCGGATGCCCTTCCTGACGCCAACCCTTTAGTCGCCACTTACGACACGCAGGGATACAGTGTACCTATTCTAAACCGGGGCACACACCGGCATAATACTCTTAAAGACCCAGAGGAAAAAAAAGACCCTTAAGACAGAAAAGCCCCTGAAGACACCGAATACCCAAAAGACCCCGATGACCCTTAAAGGCCCAGGGGATCCAAAAGACCCTGAAGACCCAAATGGCCCTGAAGACCCAAAACACCATGAAGACACAAAAGACACCAAAATGGTCAAAGATGCCTGTCCCTCTGAAACGACGTGTGGTGAGGCGCGCGGAGCGCGCCGAGTCATGCTAGTGTATATAATGATTAACCTAGAGGGAAAAAAAAGTGATTGGATATTTGTGGCAAGTCCGAATAACAGGACAACTCGACTTTCGTTATTTCCAGAGGTAGTAGGTGGATGAATAATATTTGGGTTTATCAAATTTCACTTTGTAATCGGGATGAAATGAAGAGAACGCTCATTCTGAGTCTGGGACGTGGGTTGGTTGAACCCCAGCCGAGTCGTACTGTATTGCTCCGGGCTTACCTCCCCTTTACCTTCCCAGCTCACATATTATTCGAGCAGTCCAACCGAGACACAAAGGCCTGATCTCCCTCTCTGTAACCCAGGAGCTAGCAATATTGTTAAGTCGGTGGGTAGAGGAATATCTAGATCCAGGTAGATCTGCATAGGTAGGTACTCGACTGTTGTGATAGGGAATCTACCTGTAATAAGTTCTATGTTTAGCCGTATGTCGGACTAAGTTGTATGTGTCCCCGCCACGAGGGGGCGGGGCATGCTAATTAGTACATGGATTATGGGTAAAATTCCCTTGTTAGTCGTTCCCTCTGTGAGCAACCCAGTGTCCCTTATGGCAACCCACTCATATACATTAGATAGATCCATTAGTGCACACATTAATCAATTCCCCTCCGCCACAATAAGACTTACAGGAAGAACAGGCAGGAAGCCAGATCGGGGCACCGCCGATGGGGCCGCAGCCAGCCACAACACCAGCTGGCCACTGATTGGTGAAAGGAAGGTGGAAGGAAGCAGCAACACTGATTGGCCACCGACCGTGGACACCTCGGCCAATCAGTGCGGAAGGCGCAAACATTCGGCCAATCAGTGCAGAAGGAGCAAAACCACTACTTAGAAGCAGGTCGCTGATTAGAGGGGGAAGGGCCGGTGACGTCAGAAGAAAGACCACAAAACCACAAAAGAGGCGAGGGACTGATTGGTAACGCGAGAGAGCTGACGTCACACCGCAAGGCTTGGTGCTTGGAGCGAGGCTTGATGCTACGAACTACGGGACCTCGCGTGCGACCGACGAGCGGGCGAGCGAGGCGTGCCGCTGAGCAGACGAGACCGGGGCGAGCGGGTGGCTCGGGGCCTGGCAGCGGGCGAGCAGGGGCACATCGAGGCCTTTCTTCGCGCCAGCAAGAGCTGCGTCGGACGACGCGCTCGGGCATCGACCCGACACTACACTGACAGACAGATAAGCTCGCATTCACAAATACACGACGGGACATTAATTTTATTCATTCTCCCTTTGTCTCGTATTTGAAATCTGAGTGGGGACATCCCAACCTATAATTTAGTTTTATCACCGCGTTTCCCTGTCCCTATACTTATTTTGAATAAACCCTTCTATTATTTTCTCTTTCATTCCAAATCCCGTGTTCGTATGAGATTAATTTGCAGGGTTGAAGACTGCTCGGATCGTGTCAGGTAAGAGCTCGCCGCTTCTTCCTCTTCCTTCTTCCTCCTGTGCTTGCATAGTCAAAATCCGTAATTGATAGTCGCCTCCATTAAAGTTTGTTTGGCCATCTGCGAGCCCACGGTATTAACCGAGGGCATTCGCGTGACACTATTTTTGTGCAGAAGAGGGAAACTAAATTTAAACCTTGAGCAGTTGGTGCACAAAGAGCAAATTGTACAATTTAAACACACAATTAACACAGCCTACTTCATTGTGGAAGTGCAATTATGAAATAGTAAAAATATTTAAATTATATTGTACTTCTATTGCTGTTTCCTGGTTAAGGAAAGCTCAAACAATGTTAAACTCTTCATTAAAAAAATTGGTATTTCAGAAAACTTTCAGTAAAACTGAGACGAAACTATTCAATTCCAATAACAAGCAAGAAAGAGAAATCAGAGGTTGCAGACGCTCGCCAGTACGTGTTTTTAGTGGTTTAAAAGGCTTTTGTGTTAAAATAAATATGGCAGCCGAACCACGTGACCAATGACGTCATCAGTATGTTTGTTCCTCCACCAATTTATCCCAAGATGACGCCCAAGAAATTTCGTCTTAATCGGATGAAGCTTTGAACTTAGAATTACAACTCCATAATGGAGACACCTATTACATCATTACCCTCGCCAGAGGAGAGGGTATTGCATTTGAGTCCGTTACTTGACAAAAAAAAAAGTTTTTTTTTTTTTGTTGCAAGTATGTTGATCACTCCATGTGTTTGTTTGTCTGTCCACTCACTTGCACTTGCCTACAGGTCACAATTTTAAACCGATCTTCACGAAACTTCACCAAATGGTAGAGTTTGTGGTCCGACAAAATCCTTTATATTTTTGAGGTCAAAAGGTCACATAGGTCACATAGGCCAACGGTCAACCACTTTTTTCCAAATTTCTAAAATCCTCAATTTTCATCTGATTGACTTGAAATTTGAATAGGATTTACATATCAGCTAACTGAATTCAACCACCAACTATTTTTGAGATGAGCGTCGGCCATGTCTCTGTCTCTCCATGCAAACTCATTCACAGGTTCGGTATTAGCAGTTTCGCCATTTCCCACGTGTGAAAACATTCGCTGGTTCGGTAATATCTCAACATCGTTATTGCTATAATAGCTTCATTATCATTAAAGGCACATGCCGGTGTTTGTAAATGAAAAGGACGGTGTTTGTAAATGAAAAGGACGGTGTTTGTAAATGAAAAGGACGGTGTTTGTAAATGAAAAGGACGGTGTTTGTAAATGAAAAGGACGGTGTTTGTAAATGAAAAGGACGGTGTTTGTAAATGAAAAGGACGGTGTTTGTAAATGTGAGTGATGATGGTGGTTGACTTCCTCTGTATGGGCTGCTGTACATATTATTGTTGCCCATTATATGGTAGTAACACTACTTGATGTGGTGTTTCCACACATAATTGACAAGATAATGAAAAATCACTCATAGAGTTGACACTTGGCAGAACAGAACAAAGTAGCATGGCACTCAGTGGAGCATCCTTTTCACCTCAAAAATAATTAGTGGTTGAATTCAGTGACCCGATATGCAAATCAACTTCAACGTTTAAGTTAATCGGATAAAAAGTGACAATTTTAGAAATTCGGCCTATGTTGACCTTTTGACCAATGTTGACCTCAAAAATAGTTGGTGGTTGCTTTCAGTAAGCCGACATGAAAATCCTTTTCAAATTTCAAGTCAATCAGATGAAAATTGAGGATTTTAGAAATTTGTAAAAAGTGGTTGACCTTTGGCCTATGTTGACCTCGCGACCTATGTTGACCTCGAAAATAGTTGTTGGTTGAATTCAGTTCACAGATATCTAAATCCCATTCAAATTTCAAGTGAATGGGATGAAAATTGAGGATTTTGGAAATTTGAAATTGTTGTTGACCTTTCGCCTATCTATCTATAATTCCAGTAATCTCTGTACGTTTGTACGTCTGTACGTCTGTACGTTTGTCTGTGACCGCTGTTTCTCGACAACTACCGGTCCGATATACTTGAAACTTGCCAGGTATATTGCTGGGGACCCGAGGATGTGCCTTTTCAAGGTTTGAAATTAATCGGACAAGTACTTACCGAGCTATGGCGATTTAGCCGTTCGCCGTTCGCTTTGCCGTTGCGAATGGACCAAACCATTCATGTAAATAGAGGGGGGGGGGTTCTGTGGTCGTTCGCTTTGGCTTTGCGAATGGACCAAACCATTCATGTAAATAGAGGGGGGGGTTCTGTGGTCGTTCGCTTTGGCTTTGCGAATGGACCAAACCATTCATGTAAATAGAGGGGGGGGGGGGGTTCTGTGGTCGTTGCGAATGGACCAAACCATTGTTTTTTTTTTGCAGTTTTTTTTTTTTTTGCAGTTTTTTTTTTTTTGCAAGGAACGGGCACCCACGTACGGGCACGTCCTAGCTTATATATAGTACGGGCATGCCCTAGTGTTGACAATTTGGCCGATGGTGATCTCAAAAATAGTTGGTGGTTAAATTCAGTTGGGTGCTATGAAAGTCCTATTCAAATTTCAAATCAATTGGATGAAAATTGAGGATTTTAGAAATTCAAAAAAAGTAATTGATCGGCCTATGTTGACCTTTTGGCCGAAGCTGATCTCAAAAATAGTTTGTGGTAGAATTCAGTTTGCCGATATGTAAACCCTATTCCAAGTCAATCTGATGAAAATTAAGGATTTTAGTAATTTGAAACAAGCGTTACGCCTAGGTCCCCCGTCGGGGAAGTGATGTGAGTTGACAAAGTGGAGGACGCAGAAAACATGCCATGATATGATATTTCGCTCACAAGGTTCAGACATACATGGCGGCGGCCATCTTGGATTTTGACGTGGCGACCCAATTTTCAAAAGGGTTCTTCCTTATGCCTAGATGCACCCACACGCCAGATTAGAAGTTGGTACTTCGCTTATTTTTCAAGGTATTCCGCTCGCAAGGTTCAGACATACATGGCATCAGACATACATGGCGGCGGCCATCTTGGATTTTGACGTGGGTTGCACCCACACACCAAATTCGAATGTGGTCCTTCGCTTACGCACGCACGGGAAAACCATAGTCCCCCTTTCGCTCCGCGGTGCGACGGGGGACAAAAAGTGGTTGACCTTTGGCTTATGTTGACCTTTTGGCCGATTCTGATCTCAAAAATAGTTGGTGTTTGAATTCATTCACTGATATGTAAATCCCATTCAAATTTCAAGTGAATCGGATAAAAATTGAGGCTTTTAGAAATTTGAAATTGTTGTTGACCGTTGGCCTATGTTTCTCTTTTGGCCTATGGTGATCTCAAAATTAGTTGGTGGTTGAATTCAGTTTGCTGATACGTAAATCCTATTCAGATTTCAAGTGAATAGGATGAAAATTGAGGATTTTAGAAATTCGGAAAAAGTGGTTGACCTTTGGCCTATGTTGACCTTTTGGCCTATGCAAAAAGGTCTCAAAAATAGTTGGTGGTTGAATTCAGTTCACAGATATGTAAATCCCCTTCAAATTTCAAGTGAATCGGATAAAAATTGAGGCTTTTAGATATTTGAAATTGTTGTTGACCGTTGGCCTATGTTTCCCTTTTGGCCTAAGCTGATCTCAAAAATAGTTGGTGGTTGAATTCAATTCGCCGACATGATTATCCTATTCAAATCAATCGGATGACAATTGAGGACTTTTAGAAATTTGAAGAAAAGTGGTTGACCTTTGGCCTATGTTGACCTTTTGGCCTATGTTGATCTCAAAAATAGTTGGTGGTTGAATTCAGTTCGCTGATATGTAAATCCTATTCAAATTTCAAGTCAATTGGGTGAAAATTGAGGATTTTAGAATTTTGAATTGTTTTTTTTAATTTTTTTTGGAAACAAGATCGAAGCTCGTGAAAGGGCTAACATTAATCACACAAAACGTCAAACCGACACATAAAACACAAAATAAGGGGAGCGGTAGACAAGATGGGGAGAGAGGGGGAAGGACACAAACACAACATTTGAGAGCAGGGACATCGAGAGAAATGTGGGAGGGAGAGGGCTTGGGGGGAGGTGGGAGCCATAAAACATATGGACACTGCTCGGACTTCCAGGAAAGAAGTTGGAATTTCAAAAAAGTGTATCTGGGGTGAATCAGCAGGGGTAGAAAAGATCAGCGTTTTGGGGGAAGATAAGAGATGGTGGTGAACAGCTGTTTTAAAGACCTGGAAGGAGGGGTGGGATTGAAGGGAGTGGGGGAGTTTCTTCCAGAGGTGGGTGAAAAGGGGAATGAAAGAGTGAAGGTGAGCAGAGAGCCTAGATTTTGGCAGTTTAACCATAAGAGGCTTGCTGGCAGATCTTGTGCGACCTGTAGGAATAATAGGGGGACAGATCACAGAGAGAGCTAAGGGAGCAAGGTAGAAGGAGTCGGTAGAAGACAGAAAGACCACCAACCCGCCTGCGGTGAGTGAGTGAAAGGTCCCCAGAGTTAGCTTCATCGCAGGAGATTCCAATGATTCTGAAAGCTTTGGTTTCAACAGCGTGAAGCCGAGTTCAGTGTGAGGCAGGAGCACCGGCCCAGAGGGGGGGACAGTATTCCATTGAGCTGCGGATGAAAGCCTTGTATGTGGTGAGGAGCTCAGGTGTGCCAAGGAAGGACTTCGCACGACGGAGGATGCCCAGTCGGCGACTGGCTTTGGAGGCCAGATTGGGAATGTGGTTTTCCCAAGAAAGATCATGGCAGATAATGAGACCCAAAAGCTTGAACGACAGAACTTGTTGGAGAGGATTGTTGAGAAAGTGGATGGGAGGGTTTTCCGTTCGGTCTTTTCGGAGAGACATAGTAAGAGTGTGAGATTTGTCAGGATTGAAAGACATGTTCCACTTGTTTGACCAGTCTGTGATTTTGTCCGGGTCTGCAGAGTGAGGAGGCTGCAGACTGCCGATCCGAGGGATGAGGAATGGAGCGGCAGAGAGTGGAGTCATCAGCAAAGAGATAGAGAGGATTTTCCAGAGTTGGAGAGATCATTGATGAAGACCAGAAATAGCACAGGCCCAGAACACTACCTTGGGGAACTCCAGCCAGAACAGGAAAGGGAGATGAGAGAAATCCATTCAGGGCCAAACGTTGCCTACGATCAGAGAAGGAAGTCCGCAAGCCATGAGTGGAGATTTCCATGGATACCATAGGAGGAGAGTTTGGTGAGCAGAGCTGGGTGCCAGACCGTATCGAAGGCACGTGATACGTCAAGGGAGACAGCTCTGATTTCCTGTTTGGCATTGAGGACCTCCATACATTGTTGAGACAGCAGAAGCAACATGTCCAGAGTAGAATGACCTGGTTTGAATCCAAATTGATGATCAGAGATCAAGCCATTGGAGAAGAGGAAGGATTTGATGTCCGAAGCAATGATGGATTCCATGACTTTGCTGATAATTGGTCGCAGACTGATTGGTCTGTAGTTGCAAGGATCTGTTTTTGCACCTTTTTTGTGTAAAGTGGTAATGTTTGCTGATTTCCAAGATGCTGGCAGATGACCTTGAGCAAAAGAGAGGGTGAAAAGAACAGAGAGAGAGGGTGAGATGAGGCAGAGGTGAGAGCGGCAGAGCAGGATTTTCGGACCCTTGGGCTGATTCCGTCTGGTTCAGTTGCAGAATCAGAGTCGAGGTTTGACAAAAACTTCTCCACCTTGTCAGGAGAGGACACAGAGTCCAGGAGCAGTTGGGTTTGACTGGGTAAGGTGGGAACAGAAAGAGATGAGTTTGGGACACAAGATTTTGAGGCAAACACAGAGTTGAGGCATTCGGCTTTGTCACGTGCGGTGTCAACTGTGTAGCCATTTGAGGTAAGGGAGGGGATGGAGGGGGGGACAAACACCAGAAACGGTTTTGACCAGACACCACCAGGATTTGGAGGAAGGAGACAGGTTTGAGAGTTCAATCTTGAGTGTGGAGAGATAGTGCTTCCTGGCACTCCTGAGGGTGGACACACACTTGTTCCGAGCTTGTTGGAAGGAACTGAGATTTCCTTCAGTTGGATTTGCCTTCCAAGAGGCAAAGGCAAGTTCTTTCAGGGCAACTGCCTCACCACAAGATTCAGTGTACCATGGACGGGAGGAAGGGTAAGACATCTGAAGACGAGATGGGATAAATCTGTGCATGAGAGAGAGCAGTTTGCTTTGGAAGCATTGATGTCAGAGGCAGTAGAGACGGGAGACCAATCCAGATGATTGATGGCTGCTTGCAGACCGTGCCAGTCAGCCTGAGTAAAATGCCAGACTCGTCGGCGCTGAGGAGGCTCTCTGAGAATGGCCAGAGAGATGTCCACTTTAACAAGCACATGATCAGAAGAACCGATTGGAGCAGAAGAAGAGCAGCAGACATTTGCAGGGAAGTTTGTCATAACCAAGTCGAGAAGAGAAGATACTCCATTGACTGAGATCCGGGTCAGGAAATTGACAGATTGTGTCTGTCCCAATGAGTCACAGAAGTCCTTTTCTGAGGTGCCATGGCTGGTGAGAGAGGAACCCACACCCAGCCAGCTGGCATGATGACAGATGTTGTCACCACATACGAGGAAGAGAGAGTTTGGATGAGTTGATAGAAGTTGGTCCATGTTGTCCGACAGCGAAATGTAAATGGAGTCATCACTGTTTGGAGGACGGTACAGAACACATATGAACAAAGGGTTGGAGCGGAGAGGAAGCCGTAGCCAGAGGTATTCCTGGGGGTGGGGTGGAGAGAGGGCAGTGCAAGGAGAGTGAGGAAGAGAGTTTTTGATAAAGATAGCCACCCCCACCACCAGAACGAGGTTCAGGTCTATCTTACCGGAGGAGGGAGTAACCAGGAAGAGATATTAAGGAATCAGAGACATCTTGAAGGAGGAAAGTTTCTGTTAAGCAGATCAAGTCTGGATTGCCAGAAGCAACCTGAATGGAGAGATCAATCAGGTTTGAGCGAAGGCCCCGGATGTTTGAGGTCCATACCGTTAATGAGGAGAGATGAGGAGCATCGGGTGCAGGACAGGGGAGGGGAGGGGTAGGGTCAGATGAAGGACGACATGGGGAGGTAGGGAGAGCAGTTGATAGTGTGTCAGAGATTACAGAAGAGTTACAAGAAAGCGAAGGATGAGGAGGACGAAAGGTTTGATGGTGATGGGATGAAGCAAAGTGAGGGGTTGTATGAGGGGGGGCAGAGGAAGGTAGAAGGTTGGGGGAGGTGGAGGTATGAGATAGAAGGGAGACGAAGTGGGGAGGAGGCAGGTTTGGGTAGGAGGAGGGGGAGAATTGGAGAGGGATGGGAGGAGGGGAGATTTGAAGGGGAGGGGTTGGGGGGAGTTTTGAAGGGGAGGGGCGAGGAGGAAGATTTTGAAGGGGAGGGGTGAGGGGGAAGTTTAGGAGGGGAGGGGCAAGGGGGGAGTTTAGGAGGGGAGGGGCAAGTGGGGAGATTTGGAGGGGAGGGGCAAGGGGGAGTTTAGAAAGTGGATGAGTAATGAAAGACAAACATGTATAACAAATTGGGTTTGTTGTGATTTTCAAGTTAGCGATCCATTTAAGAACGATGGAGGAGGGGTGGAATGAATGTAAATTTAGAGCATGTCATGAGGAAGAATTGTAAGAGATTTAATAATTTTTTGAAGTGATATATGAGTTGAAGAGGGAATTGAAAAAAGCCTTTTCAATAGGAAGAAAAGCAGCGTGTTGTAATATACCACTGAATAAAACACTGCAGGGGAAAGTTAAAACATATATAAACAAAACCGTGAAGAACAGTCTTATATTCACAAAAATACCAACGGGGAGAGGGCCTAGAAAGGTGGAAGGCAAGGAGATAATGGAGGCGGGGCGAGACAGCCCACGTGGACAGAAGCACACGATGGGACAACAGCACACGTGGAGAAAGGGAAATAAATGTTTTTTTTTTGTTTTGATTTTTGTTTTTGTTTTTTGGGGGGGTTGGGGGGGGGGGTTAAAACGTTAGACAAAGTCGATGTTCGGGGAAGTTTGGGGGAGAAGGGAAAAATCTAAGAACCAAGCAAAAACAGCGAAGGAAGGAACAAGCTTCGACGGGGGAAGCCTCGGGCTACAAGGCTGCACACGTGCGGCAAACAAACGATTAATTTATGAAAGAATAACACCGATAAACTTCCTCGGGACACACTATGGGTACACACACCGAAAGATAAATACAGTTTCGACAAAATACAATTGTGAACAATTACTTAACATCGAAAACGTGGAGAACGTGTACAGCTTCGAAAATCCTAGCCGTCGCGGGCAAGATGTCACGAGATCTCGAGCCTATGTTGACCTTTTGGTTGTTGACCTTTGGCCTATGTTGACCCTTTGGCCTATGCTGATCTCAACAATAGTTGGTGGTTCAATTCAGTTTGCCGATATGTATATCCGTTTCAAATTTCAAGTCAATCGGATGAAAATTGAGGATTTTAGAAATTTGAAAAAAGCCTTTGACCTTTGGCCTATGTTGACCTTTTGACCCCAAAAATATATAGGATTTTGTCGGACCACGAACTCTACCATTTGGTAAAGTTTCATGAAGATCGGTTTAAAATTGTGACCTGTAGGCAAGTATATGTGAGCGAGCGGACAGACGGACGGACGGACGGACACGCACGCACACACACACACACACACGCACACACACACTTCAAAAATATATATATTTTGCCAAGTAATAAATCTTGCAATCAAAATAAAACTCTCCATCATGTAAATATGTTTTTTAAAGCACAAAAACAAGCAATTAAAACGTTTTTTTAATGGTTGTGCCTGAAAATTACACGATCCATCTCTCTCAATTTGGGTTCTCGAAATGGGCTCGAATTGGGCTCGATTTGGACGAGTGTGCGTGCACGGGTTAACTGTTTAACATTTCACTGGTCAAGTTAACACATAGAAATGATCAACATTCAACACAGCAATTCACCACCATCTCAGATCATCCCAAATCATGATCTTTTCTACACCCATTAAACCATCAAGTGATGTCTATGGCAAAGGTCTCATCGAAGGATAAGTTGTGGAGGATGGTGATACTTGTCACTCACCTAACCGTGTATGTGCATACCTCACCCGACCACCACCTTAACGCAACGCTTCCCCCAAACAAAGCGAACAAAAAAAGAAGTTATAGTAATTTTTAAAAAAAAATTCGTTTAAATATTTTGTTTGCCTACATCGCACCTCCCCCCCAATGAGATTGGGTATGTGGCGTGAAATGGATTTATCCGGTCTGGTGTAATTCAGCCATCATGGGCCTAATGGCCTTCTGCATCAAGGTTACTTGTGTATCCAGAGACAAACACATCTACGAGTCTGGGGTAAAAGGACACAGCGACAAGTCTGGGGTAAAAGGACACAGATACGAGTCTGGGGTAAAAGGACACAGATACGAGTCTGGGGTAAAAGGACACAGATACGAGTCTGGGGTAAAAGGACACAGCTACGAGTCTGGGGTAAAAGGACACAGCGACGAGTCTGGGGTAAAAGGGCACAGCTACGAGTCTGGGGTAAAAGGGCACAGCTACGAGTCTGGGGTAAAAGGGCACAGCTACGAGTCTGGGGTAAAAGGGCACAGCTACGAGTCTGGGGTAGAAGGGCACAGCTACGAGTCTGGGGTAGAAGGGCACAGCTACGAGTCTGGGGTAGAAGGGCACAGCTACGAGTCTGGGGTAGAAGGGCACAGCTACTCGTCTGGGGTCGAGGGCACAGCTACTCGTCTGGGGTCGAGGGCACAGCTACTCGTCTGGGGTCGAGGGCACAGCTACTCGTCTGGGGTCGAGGGCACAGCTACTCGTCTGGGGTCGAGGGCACAGCTACTCGTCTGGGGTCGAGGGCACAGCGACTCGTCTGGGGTCGAGGGCACAGCGACTCGTCTGGGGTCGAGGGCACAGCGACTCGCCTGGGGTCGAGGGCACAGCGACTCGCCTGGGGTCGAGGGCACAGCGACTCGCCTGGGGTCGAGGGCACAGCGACTCGCCTGGGGTCGAGGGCACAGCGACTCGCCTGGGGTCGAGGGCACAGCGACTCGCCTGGGGTCGAGGACACAGCGACTCGCCTGGGGTCGAGGACACAGCGACTCGCCTGGGGTCGAGGACACAGCGACTCGCCTGGGGTCGAGGACACAGCGACTCGCCTGGGGTCGAGGACACAGCGACTCGCCTGGGGTCGAGGACACAGCGACTCGCCTGGGGTCGAGGACACAGCGACTCGCCTGGGGTCGAGGACACAGCGACTCGCCTGGGGTCGAGGACACAGCGACTCGCCTGGGGTCGAGGACACAGCGACTCGCCTGGGGTCGAGGACACAGCGACTCGCCTGGGGTCGAGGACACAGCGACTCGCCTGGGGTCGAGGACACAGCGACTCGCCTGGGGTCGAGGACACAGCGACTCGCCTGGGGTCGAGGACACAGCGACTCGCCTGGGGTCGAGGACACAGCGACTCGCCTGGGGTCGAGGACACAGCGACTCGCCTGGGGTCGAGGACACAGCGACTCGCCTGGGGTCGAGGACACAGCGACTCGCCTGGGGTCGAGGACACAGCGACTCGCCTGGGGTCGAGGACACAGCGACTCGCCTGGGGTCGAGGACACAGCGACTCGCCTGGGGTCGAGGACACAGCGACTCGCCTGGGGTCGAGGACACAGCGACTCGCCTGGGGTCGAGGACACAGCGACTCGCCTGGGGTCGAGGACACAGCGACTCGCCTGGGGTCGAGGACACAGCGACTCGCCTGGGGTCGAGGACACAGCGACTCGCCTGGGGTCGAGGACACAGCGACTCGCCTGGGGTCGAGGACACAGCGACTCGCCTGGGGTCGAGGACACAGCGACTCGCCTGGGGTCGAGGACACAGCGACTCGCCTGGGGTCGAGGACACAGCGACTCGCCTGGGGTCGAGGACACAGCGACTCGCCTGGGGTCGAGGACACAGCGACTCGCCTGGGGTCGAGGACACAGCGACTCGCCTGGGGTCGAGGACACAGCGACTCGCCTGGGGTCGAGGACACAGCGACTCGCCTGGGGTCGAGGACACAGCGACTCGCCTGGGGTCGAGGACACAGCGACTCGCCTGGGGTCGAGGACACAGCGACTCGCCTGGGGTCGAGGACACAGCGACTCGCCTGGGGTCGAGGACACAGCGACTCGCCTGGGGTCGAGGACACAGCGACTCGCCTGGGGTCGAGGACACAGCGACTCGCCTGGGGTCGAGGACACAGCGACTCGCCTGGGGTCGAGGACACAGCGACTCGCCTGGGGTCGAGGACACAGCGACTCGCCTGGGGTCGAGGACACAGCGACTCGCCTGGGGTCGAGGACACAGCGACTCGCCTGGGGTCGAGGACACAGCGACTCGCCTGGGGTCGAGGACACAGCGACTCGCCTGGGGTCGAGGACACAGCTACTCGCCTGGGGTCGAGGACACAGCTACTCGCCTGGGGTCGAGGACACAGCTACTCGCCTGGGGTCGAGGACACAGCTACTCGCCTGGGGTCGAGGACACAGCTACTCGCCTGGGGTCGAGGACACAGCTACTCGCCTGGGGTCGAGGACACAGCTACTCGCCTGGGGTCGAGGACACAGCTACTCGCCTGGGGTCGAGGACACAGCTACTCGCCTGGGGTCGAGGACACAGCTACTCGCCTGGGGTCGAGGACACAGCTACTCGCCTGGGGTCGAGGACACAGCTACTCGCCTGGGGTCGAGGACACAGCTACTCGCCTGGGGTCGAGGACACAGCTACTCGCCTGGGGTCGAGGACACAGCTACTCGCCTGGGGTCGAGGACACAGCTACTCGCCTGGGGTCGAGGACACAGCTACTCGCCTGGGGTCGAGGACACAGCTACTCGCCTGGGGTCGAGGACACAGCTACTCGCCTGGGGTCGAGGACACAGCTACTCGCCTGGGGTCGAGGACACAGCTACTCGCCTGGGGTCGAGGACACAGCTACTCGCCTGGGGTCGAGGACACAGCTACTCGCCTGGGGTCGAGGACACAGCTACTCGCCTGGGGTCGAGGACACAGCTACTCGCCTGGGGTCGAGGACACAGCTACTCGCCTGGGGTCGAGGACACAGCTACTCGCCTGGGGTCGAGGACACAGCTACTCGCCTGGGGTCGAGGACACAGCTACTCGCCTGGGGTCGAGGACACAGCTACTCGCCTGGGGTCGAGGACACAGCTACTCGCCTGGGGTCGAGGACACAGCGACTCGCCTGGGGTCGAGGACACAGCGACTCGCCTGGGGTCGAGGACACAGCGACTCGCCTGGGGTCGAGGACACAGCGACTCGCCTGGGGTCGAGGACACAGCGACTCGCCTGGGGTCGAGGACACAGCGACTCGCCTGGGGTCGAGGACACAGCGACTCGCCTGGGGTCGAGGACACAGCGACTCGCCTGGGGTCGAGGACACAGCGACTCGCCTGGGGTCGAGGACACAGCGACTCGCCTGGGGTCGAGGACACAGCGACTCGCCTGGGGTCGAGGACACAGCGACTCGCCTGGGGTCGAGGACACAGCGACTCGCCTGGGGTCGAGGACACAGCGACTCGCCTGGGGTCGAGGACACAGCGACTCGCCTGGGGTCGAGGACACAGCGACTCGCCTGGGGTCGAGGACACAGCGACTCGCCTGGGGTCGAGGACACAGCTACTCGCCTGGGGTCGAGGACACAGCTACTCGCCTGGGGTCGAGGACACAGCTACTCGCCTGGGGTCGAGGACACAGCTACTCGCCTGGGGGCGAGGACACAGCTACTCGCCTGGGGGCGAGGACACAGCTACTCGCCTGGGGGCGAGGACACAGCTACTAGCCTGGGGGCGAGGACACAGCTACTAGCCTGGGGGCGAGGACACAGCTACTAGCCTGGGGGCGAGGACACAGCTACTAGCCTGGGGGCGAGGACACAGCTACTAGCCTGGGGGCGAGGACACAGCTACTAGCCTGGGGGCGAGGACACAGCTACTAGCCTGGGGTCGAGGACACAGCTACTAGCCTGGGGTCGAGGACACAGCTACTAGCCTGGGGTCGAGGACACAGCTACTAGCCTGGGGTCGAGGACACAGCTACTAGCCTGGGGTCGAGGACACAGCTACTAGCCTGGGGTCGAGGACACAGCTACTAGCCTGGGGTCGAGGACACAGCTACTAGCCTGGGGTCGAGGACACAGCTACTAGCCTGGGGTCGAGGACACAGCTACTAGCCTGGGGTCGAGGACACAGCTACTAGCCTGGGGTCGAGGACACAGCTACTAGTCTGGGGTCGAGGACACAGCTACTAGTCTGGGGTCGAGGACACAGCTACTAGTCTGGGGTCGAGGACACAGCTACTAGTCTGGGGTCGAGGACACAGCTACTACTAGTCTGGGGTCGAGGACACAGCTACTACTAGTCTGGGGTCGAGGACACAGCTACTACTAGTCTGGGGTCGAGGACACAGCTACTACTAGTCTGGGGTCGAGGACACAGCTACTACTAGTCTGGGGTCGAGGACACAGCTACTACTAGTCTGGGGTCGAGGACACAGCTACTACTAGTCTGGGGTCGAGGACACAGCTACTACTAGTCTGGGGTCGAGGACACAGCTACTACTAGTCTGGGGTCGAGGACACAGCTACTACTAGTCTGGGGTCGAGGACACAGCTACTACTAGTCTGGGGTCGAGGACACAGCTACTACTAGTCTGGGGTCGAGGACACAGCTACTACTAGTCTGGGGTCGAGGACACAGCTACTACTAGTCTGGGGTCGAGGACACAGCTACTACTAGTCTGGGGTCGAGGACACAGCTACTACTAGTCTGGGGTCGAGGACACAGCTACTACTAGTCTGGGGTCGAGGACACAGCTACTACTAGTCTGGGGTCGAGGACACAGCTACTACTAGTCTGGGGTCGAGGACACAGCTACTACTAGTCTGGGGTCGAGGACACAGCTACTACTAGTCTGGGGTCGAGGACACAGCTACTACTAGTCTGGGGTCGAGGACACAGCTACTACTAGTCTGGGGTCGAGGACACAGCTACTACTAGTCTGGGGTCGAGGACACAGCTACTACTAGTCTGGGGTCGAGGACACAGCTACTACTAGTCTGGGGTCGAGGACACAGCTACTACTAGTCTGGGGTCGAGGACACAGCTACTACTAGTCTGGGGTCGAGGACACAGCTACTACTAGTCTGGGGTCGAGGACACAGCTACTACTAGTCTGGGGTCGAGGACACAGCTACTACTAGTCTGGGGTCGAGGACACAGCTACTACTAGTCTGGGGTCGAGGACACAGCTACTACTAGTCTGGGGTCGAGGACACAGCTACTACTAGTCTGGGGTCGAGGACACAGCTACTACTAGTCTGGGGTCGAGGACACAGCTACTACTAGTCTGGGGTCGAGGACACAGCTACTACTAGTCTGGGGTCGAGGACACAGCTACTACTAGTCTGGGGTCGAGGACACAGCTACTACTAGTCTGGGGTCGAGGACACAGCTACTACTAGTCTGGGGTCGAGGACACAGCTACTACTAGTCTGGGGTCGAGGACACAGCTACTACTAGTCTGGGGTCGAGGACACAGCTACTACTAGTCTGGGGTCGAGGACACAGCTACTACTAGTCTGGGGTCGAGGACACAGCTACTACTAGTCTGGGGTCGAGGACACAGCTACTACTAGTCTGGGGTCGAGGACACAGCTACTACTAGTCTGGGGTCGAGGACACAGCTACTACTAGTCTGGGGTCGAGGACACAGCTACTACTAGTCTGGGGTCGAGGACACAGCTACTACTAGTCTGGGGTCGAGGACACAGCTACTACTAGTCTGGGGTCGAGGACACAGCTACTACTAGTCTGGGGTCGAGGACACAGCTACTACTAGTCTGGGGTCGAGGACACAGCTACTACTAGTCTGGGGTCGAGGACACAGCTACTACTAGTCTGGGGTCGAGGACACAGCTACTACTAGTCTGGGGTCGAGGACACAGCTACTACTAGTCTGGGGTCGAGGACACAGCTACTACTAGTCTGGGGTCGAGGACACAGCTACTACTAGTCTGGGGTCGAGGACACAGCTACTACTAGTCTGGGGTCGAGGACACAGCTACTACTAGTCTGGGGTCGAGGACACAGCTACTACTAGTCTGGGGTCGAGGACACAGCTACTACTAGTCTGGGGTCGAGGACACAGCTACTACTAGTCTGGGGTCGAGGACACAGCTACTACTAGTCTGGGGTCGAGGACACAGCTACTACTAGTCTGGGGTCGAGGACACAGCTACTACTAGTCTGGGGTCGAGGACACAGCTACTACTAGTCTGGGGTCGAGGACACAGCTACTACTAGTCTGGGGTCGAGGACACAGCTACTACTAGTCTGGGGTCGAGGACACAGCTACTACTAGTCTGGGGTCGAGGACACAGCTACTACTAGTCTGGGGTCGAGGACACAGCTACTACTAGTCTGGGGTCGAGGACACAGCTACTACTAGTCTGGGGTCGAGGACACAGCTGCTACTAGTCTGGGGTCGAGGACACAGCTGCTACTAGTCTGGGGTCGAGGACACAGCTGCTACTAGTCTGGGGTCGAGGACACAGCTGCTACTAGTCTGGGGTCGAGGACACAGCTGCTACTAGTCTGGGGTCGAGGACACAGCTACTAGTCTGGGGTCGAGGACACAGCTACTAGTCTGGGGTCGAGGACACAGCTACTAGTCTGGGGTCGAGGACACAGCTACTAGTCTGGGGTCGAGGACACAGCGACTCGCCTGGGGTCGAGGACACAGCGACTCGCCTGGGGTCGAGGACACAGCGACTCGCCTGGGGTCGAGGACACCACAGCGACTCGCCTGGGGTCGAGGACACAGCTACTCGCCTGGGGTCGAGGACACAGCTACTCGCCTGGGGTCGAGGACACAGCTACTCGCCTGGGGTCGAGGACACAGCTACTCGCCTGGGGTCGAGGACACAGCGACTCGCCTGGGGTCGAGGACACAGCGACTCGCCTGGGGTCGAGGACACAGCGACTCGCCTGGGGTCGAGGACACAGCGACTCGCCTGGGGTCGAGGACACAGCGACTCGCCTGGGGTCGAGGACACAGTGACTCGCCTGGGGTCGAGGACACAGCGACTCGCCTGGGGTCGAGGACACAGCGACTCGCCTGGGGTCGAGGACACAGCGACTCGCCTGGGGTCGAGGACACAGCTACTCGCCTGGGGTCGAGGACACAGCTACTCGCCTGGGGTCGAGGACACAGCTACTCGCCTGGGGTCGAGGACACAGCTACTCGCCTGGGGTCGAGGACACAGCTACTCGCCTGGGGTCGAGGACACAGCTACTCGCCTGGGGGCGAGGACACAGCTACTCGCCTGGGGGCGAGGACACAGCTACTCGCCTGGGGGCGAGGACACAGCTACTAGCCTGGGGGCGAGGACACAGCTACTAGCCTGGGGGCGAGGACACAGCTACTAGCCTGGGGGCGAGGACACAGCTACTAGCCTGGGGGCGAGGACACAGCTACTAGCCTGGGGTCGAGGACACAGCTACTAGCCTGGGGTCGAGGACACAGCTACTAGCCTGGGGTCGAGGACACAGCTACTAGCCTGGGGTCGAGGACACAGCTACTAGCCTGGGGTCGAGGACACAGCTACTAGCCTGGGGTCGAGGACACAGCTACTAGCCTGGGGTCGAGGACACAGCTACTAGCCTGGGGTCGAGGACACAGCTACTAGCCTGGGGTCGAGGACACAGCTACTAGCCTGGGGTCGAGGACACAGCTACTAGCCTGGGGTCGAGGACACAGCTACTAGCCTGGGGTCGAGGACACAGCTACTAGCCTGGGGTCGAGGACACAGCTACTAGCCTGGGGTCGAGGACACAGCTACTAGCCTGGGGTCGAGGACACAGCTACTAGCCTGGGGTCGAGGACACAGCTACTACTAGTCTGGGGTCGAGGACACAGCTACTACTAGTCTGGGGTCGAGGACACAGCTACTACTAGTCTGGGGTCGAGGACACAGCTACTACTAGTCTGGGGTCGAGGACACAGCTACTACTAGTCTGGGGTCGAGGACACAGCTACTACTAGTCTGGGGTCGAGGACACAGCTACTACTAGTCTGGGGTCGAGGACACAGCTACTACTAGTCTGGGGTCGAGGACACAGCTACTACTAGTCTGGGGTCGAGGACACAGCTACTACTAGTCTGGGGTCGAGGACACAGCTACTACTAGTCTGGGGTCGAGGACACAGCTACTACTAGTCTGGGGTCGAGGACACAGCTACTACTAGTCTGGGGTCGAGGACACAGCTACTACTAGTCTGGGGTCGAGGACACAGCTACTACTAGTCTGGGGTCGAGGACACAGCTACTACTAGTCTGGGGTCGAGGACACAGCTACTACTAGTCTGGGGTCGAGGACACAGCTACTACTAGTCTGGGGTCGAGGACACAGCTACTAGTCTGGGGTCGAGGACACAGCTACTAGTCTGGGGTCGAGGACACAGCTACTAGTCTGGGGTCGAGGACACAGCTACTAGTCTGGGGTCGAGGACACAGCTACTAGTCTGGGGTCGAGGACACAGCGACTAGTCTGGGGTCGAGGACACAGCGACTCGCCTGGGGTCGAGGACACAGCGACTCGCCTGGGGTCGAGGACAGCTACTCGCCTGGGGTCGAGGACACAGCTACTCGCCTGGGGTCGAGGACACAGCTACTCGCCTGGGGTCGAGGACACAGCTACTCGCCTGGGGTCGAGGACACAGCGACTCGCCTGGGGTCGAGGACACAGCGACTCGCCTGGGGTCGAGGACACAGCGACTCGCCTGGGGTCGAGGACACAGCGACTCGCCTGGGGTCGAGGACACAGCGACTCGCCTGGGGTCGAGGACACAGCGACTCGCCTGGGGTCGAGGACACAGCGACTCGCCTGGGGTCGAGGACACAGCGACTCGCCTGGGGTCGAGGACACAGCGACTCGCCTGGGGTCGAGGACACAGCGACTCGCCTGGGGTCGAGGACACAGCTACTCGCCTGGGGTCGAGGACACAGCGACTCGCCTGGGGTCGAGGACACAGCTACTCGCCTGGGGTCGAGGACACAGCTACTCGCCTGGGGTCGAGGACACAGCTACTCGCCTGGGGTCGAGGACACAGCTACTCGCCTGGGGTCGAGGACACAGCTACTCGCCTGGGGGCGAGGACACAGCTACTCGCCTGGGGGCGAGGACACAGCTACTAGCCTGGGGGCGAGGACACAGCTACTAGCCTGGGGGCGAGGACACAGCTACTAGCCTGGGGGCGAGGACACAGCTACTAGCCTGGGGGCGAGGACACAGCTACTAGCCTGGGGGCGAGGACACAGCTACTAGCCTGGGGTCGAGGACACAGCTACTAGCCTGGGGTCGAGGACACAGCTACTAGCCTGGGGTCGAGGACACAGCTACTAGCCTGGGGTCGAGGACACAGCTACTAGCCTGGGGTCGAGGACACAGCTACTAGCCTGGGGTCGAGGACACAGCTACTAGCCTGGGGTCGAGGACACAGCTACTAGCCTGGGGTCGAGGACACAGCTACTAGCCTGGGGTCGAGGACACAGCTACTAGCCTGGGGTCGAGGACACAGCTACTAGCCTGGGGTCGAGGACACAGCTACTAGCCTGGGGTCGAGGACACAGCTACTAGCCTGGGGTCGAGGACACAGCTACTAGCCTGGGGTCGAGGACACAGCTACTAGTCTGGGGTCGAGGACACAGCTACTAGTCTGGGGTCGAGGACACAGCTACTAGTCTGGGGTCGAGGACACAGCTACTAGTCTGGGGTCGAGGACACAGCTACTAGTCTGGGGTCGAGGACACAGCTACTAGTCTGGGGTCGAGGACACAGCTACTAGTCTGGGGTCGAGGACACAGCTACTACTAGTCTGGGGTCGAGGACACAGCTACTACTAGTCTGGGGTCGAGGACACAGCTACTACTAGTCTGGGGTCGAGGACACAGCTACTACTAGTCTGGGGTCGAGGACACAGCTACTACTAGTCTGGGGTCGAGGACACAGCTACTACTAGTCTGGGGTCGAGGACACAGCTACTACTAGTCTGGGGTCGAGGACACAGCTACTACTAGTCTGGGGTCGAGGACACAGCTACTACTAGTCTGGGGTCGAGGACACAGCTACTACTAGTCTGGGGTCGAGGACACAGCTACTACTAGTCTGGGGTCGAGGACACAGCTACTACTAGTCTGGGGTCGAGGACACAGCTACTACTAGTCTGGGGTCGAGGACACAGCTACTACTAGTCTGGGGTCGAGGACACAGCTACTACTAGTCTGGGGTCGAGGACACAGCTACTACTAGTCTGGGGTCGAGGACACAGCTACTACTAGTCTGGGGTCGAGGACACAGCTACTACTAGTCTGGGGTCGAGGACACAGCTACTACTAGTCTGGGGTCGAGGACACAGCTACTACTAGTCTGGGGTCGAGGACACAGCTACTACTAGTCTGGGGTCGAGGACACAGCTACTACTAGTCTGGGGTCGAGGACACAGCTACTACTAGTCTGGGGTCGAGGACACAGCTACTACTAGTCTGGGGTCGAGGACACAGCTACTACTAGTCTGGGGTCGAGGACACAGCTACTACTAGTCTGGGGTCGAGGACACAGCTACTACTAGTCTGGGGTCGAGGACACAGCTACTACTAGTCTGGGGTCGAGGACACAGCTACTACTAGTCTGGGGTCGAGGACACAGCTACTACTAGTCTGGGGTCGAGGACACAGCTACTACTAGTCTGGGGTCGAGGACACAGCTACTACTAGTCTGGGGTCGAGGACACAGCTACTACTAGTCTGGGGTCGAGGACACAGCTACTACTAGTCTGGGGTCGAGGACACAGCTACTACTAGTCTGGGGTCGAGGACACAGCTACTACTAGTCTGGGGTCGAGGACACAGCTACTACTAGTCTGGGGTCGAGGACACAGCTACTACTAGTCTGGGGTCGAGGACACAGCTACTACTAGTCTGGGGTCGAGGACACAGCTACTACTAGTCTGGGGTCGAGGACACAGCTACTACTAGTCTGGGGTCGAGGACACAGCTACTACTAGTCTGGGGTCGAGGACACAGCTACTACTAGTCTGGGGTCGAGGACACAGCTACTACTAGTCTGGGGTCGAGGACACAGCTACTACTAGTCTGGGGTCGAGGACACAGCTACTACTAGTCTGGGGTCGAGGACACAGCTACTACTAGTCTGGGGTCGAGGACACAGCTACTACTAGTCTGGGGTCGAGGACACAGCTACTACTAGTCTGGGGTCGAGGACACAGCTACTACTAGTCTGGGGTCGAGGACACAGCTACTACTAGTCTGGGGTCGAGGACACAGCTACTACTAGTCTGGGGTCGAGGACACAGCTACTACTAGTCTGGGGTCGAGGACACAGCTACTACTAGTCTGGGGTCGAGGACACAGCTACTACTAGTCTGGGGTCGAGGACACAGCTACTACTAGTCTGGGGTCGAGGACACAGCTACTACTAGTCTGGGGTCGAGGACACAGCTACTACTAGTCTGGGGTCGAGGACACAGCTACTACTAGTCTGGGGTCGAGGACACAGCTACTACTAGTCTGGGGTCGAGGACACAGCTACTACTAGTCTGGGGTCGAGGACACAGCTACTACTAGTCTGGGGTCGAGGACACAGCTACTACTAGTCTGGGGTCGAGGACACAGCTACTACTAGTCTGGGGTCGAGGACACAGCTACTACTAGTCTGGGGTCGAGGACACAGCTACTAGTCTGGGGTCGAGGACACAGCTACTAGTCTGGGGTCGAGGACACAGCTACTAGTCTGGGGTCGAGGACACAGCTACTAGTCTGGGGTCGAGGACACAGCTACTAGTCTGGGGTCGAGGACACAGCTACTAGTCTGGGGTCGAGGACACAGCTACTAGTCTGGGGGTAAAAGGACACAGCTACTAGTCTGGGGTAAAAGGACACAGCTACTAGTCTGGGGTAAAAGGACACAGCTACTAGTCTGGGGGTAAAAGGACACAGCTACTAGTCTGGGGGTAAAAGGACACAGCTACTAGTCTGGGGTAAAAGGACACAGCTACTAGTCTGGGGGTAAAAGGACACAGCTACTAGTCTGGGGTAAAAGGACACAGCTACTAGTCTGGGGGTAAAAGGACACAGCTACTAGTCTGGGGGTAAAAGGACACAGCTACTAGTCTGGGGTCGCGAATACGCAAGGTTACGCGTGCTGTGGATTTGAGCTCCTTCGTGCGAGATGGTAGTTGGACATGGATGAATGACACGATGACGACATTCGAACCACAGCCACGTGTGAACCCTGTGAGGCAACGTAGTCGGTCACGTCATACCTAGACTAGAGCATGTTGGCATCACATAACTTTACATTAGGACCAAGGATCTACCACCTACCTCGTACCTGGATTCTGGAATGGGAATCTGCAGCTCGGAAACCATTTCAATAGGTAGTCGGTACGAACGCTGCACTGTGAAGAGAAACCAGACCGAATTACCCCCGTCTGGCTCATTCCCCTTCAAACAAGAGCTTTGCGAGGCTTTTCAAAGCGGATAACGTGTGCTGTGTCGCAATCGGCCTAAACCGTGCTCCAGGACCCGGCCTGGGCTAGCGGAGCATGGGAACCTGGCGCACAGCACAGCGAGCCGGTGCCTCGGCTAGCTCGCTCAGACCGTACAGCACTCAGCAGGTAGATCTAGACCGCGATGGAGCTACGTCGGCCTTTTCTATTTTCAAACTAAAGGAACATTGCCAGAAGCGCAACACTTCAGGGCCCTCACCGGCGGTCTCTTCGGAGGGTTTGAGGAACGACGGGATGAACACGGGAGCATTGACGTTGGGCACGAAGGGCCGGGCGTTGGCGCTAAGCCGGGAGAAAGAAGCAGCAGCATCATCCGCCTCCTGTTCCCACGAGTCTGGCGCCTGATCCTGCGCATCCATGGCGCCTTCGGAAAAGATGCCGAGGAAGATGGAAGGAGCGAAGTGCGAGGACAGCAGGGAGATTGCTTCTTAAAGCACGCCGGTGGAAGACGGGACAGGAAGGACAAGGAAAAGTGTGCTACTGTCGAAGGCAAGTGAGGGTGCTTTGATAGATCGCACCCAGCCTGCGTGTCCACTGTGCTCCGCGTGTGCGAAACGTCAATGCGCATGCGCGGCGACTGAGGAAACTGTATTCCTGACTTTTCTTATATTCTACTTTGAACACTACGACGTATTCAATTTAAGAGTTAAAATAAAAAATGATCATAAATATCTCATGATTACCGGAAAGGTTGAAAGTTGTGCCGTCCAAGTTGCTGTATGTCTGCCACATGAAGGGCCGTTTGGTGGCAAAGGGGAGGTTTTCGGAATGACAGCCACAGGTGACACAGACATGGGGCAGAAGGGTTTCTGTGGGAATTGAGGAAAGGTTTAGTGGTTTTGGGGAGGGTAGAGGAACATGGAGAAGCTATAAATAGAACAGTTAACGTTTTGTATTCCACTGATAGTGATAGGTCGGATCTAGATTCGAACCTGTTCTTCATTCCTTCCGTGTAACGTAAGTGCTGCTTCATCAGGATGAAGATTACCGCACTTCTTGTTGTCTAACCAACTCATCCACCAAGTTTTGTCATAAGTCGGCAACAACTTTTGCAAATATCGTGTGTAATCGTTTTTGGCCCGATCCCTCAATGAAGAATCTTTTAATAAATCCTCGTAGCCGGATCCGGATCCGGATCGTCACCAAAATGAAATCAATTCTTCCTTGCCACACACAACCTGTGCACCAAATTTCGCCTGAATCGGTCCACAACATTTTGAGATATCCTGTTCATAAACAGACGGGAGTGAACACATAACCTCCATCCACCTTTGGTGGGCCCCACAAACAGACAGGAGTGAACACATAACCTTCATCCACCTTTGGTGGACCACAAAAACAGAGGTTGCTATTTTTTAATTTAAACAACGAAAATAAATATATTTCCCCATTTTTATTTTGGCACCCTTATGACATCCATAGGTGTGCCACATTGTCTCATCCACTTTCCTCTCCTTCCATTCCGAAGGGCCTTCTGCATCTAGTATCCTTATGTATCATTGTATGTAAAAGGTGAAATATATATATATATATATATATATACAGTATATATATATATATATACATACATATATATATATATATATATATATATTGTTGCGGTTTTGAGATTGTAAATATGACATCATTAAAGGTTAAAGGTTTGCCCCCCATAGTTAGTCCACAAGCAACACGTAGGCCCACTTAGAGTATTAGTTATGTCATAGTATGTGTAAGAGTAGGCCATTTCCCGAGTAACATCTGCGTTGTGTAAAGAAATGAGCTTAGGTCCCTTTCATTTTGCGCCACCCCCCAATTACATCAGTGGGCACTGGGCATAATCGATCCCGCGCCCCATTTGGCATCCCTCAAGTTTGTTACGCTTTGGCTACCTGCAGTTTGTTACGCTTTGGCTGCCAGCAGCGTTCGCTGCCCTTTGTTCGCTCGAACTAGCCCAGTGACACGAGGTAGGCCTGAAAGGGGGAGGAGCGCGGGGTCGGGGTGTGGCAGAGTCGAGGAGCACGTCAGAGGCGGTGACGGTAAGGAGCAACAGCCAACCAGGGCTCGGAGGGCATGGCATGATAGGGCGTGGTGAAGAACATCTGGTGAGTTCCAAAGGGTTCCAAGGGCGTGACAATAAAACCCTTTGCGCGAGGCCCCCACCTGAGAGTTGAGAAGGGATGTGCCATGGTGAATAGAGTTGAGAAGGGAGAGGCGTTTGTGAGAACTTATGCAAGAGAACTGTATTCAGAGGACCGGCGTGCACACGACAGTTTCAGGGAATTGAAGAGCGCATTGTGAGCGCATATTGAACTATTTGCTTATTACGTACGCGGCCACAGCCGCCAGTGTAACCGCCTGAGCCCAGCCTACCATTCGCCCCGTGTTATCCCGTGCGCGAAAACGACACGCGGAGAGCTCCTGGCCGCTGTATTCATCTTCTTCGCGGTGCGAGTTGGGGACCGGAGAGCGAGCTGCCTGGACGCCATCCCTGGACGTGCTGACCTGGTCAACTGCAAACCCCGTGTGAGTGTGTCTGAGTGTGAACGGGCCCGTTTGTCCAGGGATAAGTTAAGACTGTGATTAAGACTGCACTGTGTTTTCTTCTTCTGATTATTGTACAAAGTGTAAATAAATTCTGTTCTTCCTTTCTTCCAAATTCGACCGTTTCTGTGATTTCCATCATTGGGTAAGCGTAGCACGATTAAGAACCGCTTGGATCGGGTTTAGTCATTGATAAAGGCTCGGGTCACGGGGGGTTCGCTACCGCTCAGCATATCCACCAACACCCGTGATTCGGGCGGGGCTTATTTCCTCGTTTCTGGGCGGCGCGAGTACTTAGGTATTAGTGATTAGTCCTACGACCCTACTTCGCGCTGTCCAGGAGGGACATCATAGGTCCCGGGTTCCGTCGGCGAGTCAAAGACAAGGGGACTAATCCCCCCTTGGTAAGGGGAGAAGGCCGGCGCTGAGATCCGCAACAATATATATATATATATATATATATATATATATATATATATATATATATATATATATATATATCTATATATATATATATATATATATAATTATATATATCTGTATATATATATATATATAATTATATATATATGTATATATATATATATAATTATATATATCTGTATTATATATATATATAATTATATATATATGTATATATATATATATGTATATATATATATATATATATATATATATATGTATATATATATATGTATATATATATATATATATATATATTATATATATATTGTTGAGGATCTCAGCAACAGTCTTATATATATATATAGCCAGCTGCAAACTATGATTTTCCAGACGCTGGATTTTATCCCAGCCGTCTGCACTCGAATTAAAGATCACAGGGCTGATGATCATGGCGCTAGCTCCTGTGTCCACTACGGCGTCTACCCCCACTCTGGCAATTTTGCACCGAATTGTCAAATTACCAGTACCAATTTGGCCACAATAGATGAGCTGTCGCGTCAATGAGGGCTCTTCACCATCCCCTGTGACCGAACACGGCCCTGCATGCTCGGCACATATTAGTTTCCCGGACCCTGGTGGGGGGGAGGGGAGGGGGTGTCTGGGGTCGGCTTGTCCGACCCGTACGAGGCGGAGTTGATGGTCCCGGCTGCCGGGGTCCGTCCTGGCGCGGGGCTGGACACTCCCACCCACGGTGACCCAGCCGGCTACAATTAAAGCACCTCACCTGGTAAGGTGCTTGCCTCCTGAATTCCAAATTGCCCCCCCTGTATGTCCTAATTGGGGCATTTGTCCGTGGCCTACCGTGCGCCACCTCCGGAGCCGCCTGCCATGGTCCAGATCCCGTCAGGCACTGGTCCACCAGCCTTCGGACCATGTTTTCCAGGTCAGGGCCCCTTTCGGGGGCGGACGCTCTCAGGGGGCCGCCACCAGCCACGGGCCCTAACTGTCTCACCGCCACTGCGTGGCGCTCGCTCCCCCGGGCCAGGGGCCTCACTGCTTCCCAACGGGCCACAGCGTCTGCCGCCTGGCTCAAGGTCCGCGGGTGCCACATGGCGAGCTGTTGCTGAAGCTCGGGGTCCAGGAAGGCCTGGATAAAATGGTCCAGCGCCAGGCTTTCCTGGGAGGTCGTGGCCAGGTCTGCATGTGCGATCCCCACCGCGCGGCGAATGTCATACGCTAGCTCCCCGATGGTCTCCTGGGGCTTTCTTTTTCGCACCGCGAACTGAGCTTTAACAAGCTCGCTCTGCTGTTCAATACCAAAACGATTAATTCAGGCCGCACGGAGATCTGGCAGGGGTGATAGCACCCGGTGGTAAGGCCGTCACAACCTCCGCCGCCGTGCCGCGCAGTGCCCCCACAAGGTGTACCCCACCTTCATCTGGGTTCCAGCCGTTACCCCTACACACATGGTCAAATTGCGCCAGGTACGCCATCAAATCACTCTTGCCATCATACGGCGTGAGTGGAACCTTATGGCCGCCCGAAGGCCGGACCCAGTGCGTCGTTCCCTGCGGAATTAACGCGGGGCCAAACCGTTCGGGCCCCCGCAGTACACTACTCCCTGGGGGCTCGCGTGCGCCCCCCGTCCCTCTAAAGACTACCCCAGTCGGTGTCGATGCTTGGGTCGCCTCGTCGCAACCCGCTACCCATTCCATACTTGCACACCCCGGCTCACCAACACCTCTCGCACTCCCCATGGTCGGACATCCCTGCGCACACTCTCTCTCCACGCACTCCGGAACAGTCGCACACCTTACCATCGGCCTCTCACGAACGCCCGGATCTATGCCAACTCCCAAGCTTGTCGAAACTCCCCTCACGCCACACACATTTCCGACATTATCGCCACTCACCTCGGCGATTCTTCCTCTTCGCTTCTCCCCCGCCACCTGCAAACTCTTTATTTGGTTAGCCAGCACGTCATCACGATGTGAACACAAACCTTGCACAAATTCCATCACCTCCTCCTTTATTTCATTTTTAGTCTCCTTTCGTCTCTTTTTAATTTCACTCACCCCTTCTTCTACCTCCTCTAACTTTTGTTTCACCTCTTCTATTTCCCGGTGCGCCCCCACAATTTCTTCTTCTAAGGCCACCCTGGTCATCTCTATATGGGTCCTGACTTCTCGTCCCCTTGTCCCCAACGTCTCTACCACGTCATCCAACCTCTTTGTCTTCCCCTCGTGTACCATTTGGCACTCCTTCTTCGTCGCTATTAGTTCCTTCTTCATCTCTTTCTGTGCTGCTTTCAGCCCCCCTATCACATCCCTGTTCTTACCCACTTGCCCCCTTAACTCCTGCTGTCCCACCATCAGCTTCTCTACTTCCCGCGTCAACTCCTCTATACCCCCATGTAACCTAGCCGTACTCTTCCTCAACTCCTTCTCCACGCGCTCCTCACACTGCTTTACCTCATCGCGTACCAATGCGACCTCTTCGCTCAACCCACGCCTTATGTCCTTCCCCATTTCTTCTATTTCCCTCTTAGATGCCACCCTCATTTGTTCCAATTCATTCTTTTGGGTGTCCATTTTGCTTTCCAGCCCGTTTTTTTACCTCTTCTAATTGATCCCCCATCTTGTTTTCCAACCCTTTTATTTCCCGGGTATATTTGTCCCCCATTTCCTTCAATTGTCCCCCCATTTTGTTTTCCTATTTATTCAACCCGTCTTTCATTTCTTTCATTTCTCGGGTGAATTTGTTACCCTGGGCACCCATCTTTTCGGTCAACTCGCCCCTGCTACCCCTTACTTCGTCCATTATTTCCCTACTTCTTCCCCTATTCCCCTATTCTCTCATTTCCCTACTTCTTTTTTAATTGTCGCACTTTGACTCCGCCATGTATTCGCTGAACCGTGCCATGAACTGCTGCAGGTCAAAGACCGTTGGTACAGCGGGCTCGGCTCTCGCCGCCACGTGCGAGGCACTGCCATTTTCTTCCCCTGATACCTCTACTGCTGTACCCTAATTAACGTCCTCCTCCATTTCTCCCAATTCTTCCCGGGGGTCCTGGGTTATTGATTCCTCTATCTCCTCATCTTCTACCCCCACCGACATCCGACTGTCTTGGCTAGCCATGGCACGAATTTTATTTGGATGTTAACACTAAATTTTGGTCGCTCGTAATTTTTGAGTGCGTTAAGCGCACTTCGGGTCCCAATCCAAACTCCTGACACCAATTGTTGCGGATCTCAGCGCCTGCCTTCTCCACTTACCAAGGGGGGATTAGTCCCCTTGTCTTTGACTAGCCGACGGGACCCGGGACCTATGACGTCCTTCCCGGACAGCGCGAAATAGGGTCGTAGGACTAGAAGCACTATTACCTAATTACTCGCGCTGCCCAGAAACGAGGAAATAAGCCCCGCACGAATCACGCGGGCTGAGACGCCGAGCGGTGCGTACACGCGATCCGTGCCGTTTATATGGTGACCCCGGTTCTAGCGATCTCGTTCGGACCACGCTTAGCCAATGGAGAAATCACAGAGGCGATCGAATTTGGAAGAAAGGAATAACAGGATTTATTTACACTATTTACAATGATTCCAGAAAAGAGGACACAGTGCAGCCTTAAAAACAGTCTTAACTTAATCCCCAGGACAAACAGGCCCGTCTCACACACAGACACACTCACACGGGGCTTGCAGCTGCAGGATGATGTTCACCACGTCCGGGATTGGTTCTCGTGCAGCTCCCTCCGGTCTCCGGCTCGTCCCGGCAGATGGTAAGTAAAGACGGCAGGAGCTCTCCGCGTGTCGTTTGGCGCACATGGGATAATACGGGGCGAACGGTAGGGTCTGGGCTCTGGCGGTTCGCGGTTAACACTGGCGGCTATTGCCGCGTTCACTCGCATGGCTGAATAAGCGATATTCGCCACCGGCGCGTCTGGCTGCCTTTCCTCCGGCGCGTACGTAATACTGAGATATAGCGCAATGTCCCCAAAGTGAGCGCTGCTTCAGTCGAGTCCTGTTCACCACTCACTCGTGCTCTCTCTCGTGCTCCTTGTAACAAGTGCTCTTCACCACTCCCTTTCCCAACGAGTCCTTTCGTGCGAGTCCTCCCCAAGGGCTTTGTGCAAACGCTTTTATAGGCACGCCCCGTGAACCTTCTAGCACTTACCAGACGCGCCTTACCACGCCCTGTCACGCCATGCCCTTAGAGCCCTGGTTGGCTGGTGGCCCTTACCATCATCGCCTCTGACGCCCTGCCTTGACGCCGCCCCACCCCGACCCCGCCGCTCCTCCCTCTTAGGCCTACCTCGTGTTACTCGACAGGTGAGCGAGCAAAGGTGCTGGCAGCCAAAGCATAATAAATGCTGCGGGTAGCCAAAGCGTAACAAACTGAGGGGGTCAGCCAAATGGGGCGTGTGATCAATTATGCCCCTAGAGGTGGGATTGGAGGGTGGACGCAAAATGAAAGGGACCTAAACTCATGTCTTTACACAATGCAGATATTACTCGTGGAAATGGCCTATTCTTACACATACTATGACATAACTAATACTACAGGTGGCCTACGTGTTGCTCGTGGACTAACTATGGGGGGCAACCCTTCAACCTTTAATGACCAATATGTGCCAATCTCAAAACCGTAGCAATATATATACAGTATATATACGACTATACGTGTTACCAGAGGCGTGATACCAGATGGTATTGCATGGCGCTGCAAAATGCTGCGGTAGCCCTATTGGTTCAGGGTGCCAGTCACTCTTTGCAAGTCGCCGACTCTGGATCCAGCAAAAGAGCCCCAGACCATCACGCTTCCTCCTGCATGTTTGACAGTTGGTGTCACACACTGAGGTACCATCCTTTCGCCTACTCGACTGCATACAAAAACCCTGCGTGATGAACCAAAGATTTCAAATTTTGATTCATCGGGAGACCTTCTACCAGTCTTCAATAGTTCACTGGCGGTGCTTCATGGCCCAGGCAAGCCTCTTTTTCTTATTTTGCCATCTTAGCAATGGCTTTCTTACCGCCACTCGACCTGTCAAACCTGCAGCTCGAAGTCTTCTCTTCACAGTTGAAACTGAGACTTGCTGACTTCGACCAGTGTTAAGCTGTGCTTGAAGCTGTTGTCCTGTGAGCCGCCTATCACACAAGCTGTTGACTCTCAGAAACTTGTCTTCTGATTCTGTTGTGGCTTTGGGTCTACCAGACCTCTTCCTGTCAGAGTTTCCTCCAGTTTCCAAGTGCCTTTTGATGGTGTAGGAAACTGTACTCACTGACACCTTGGCTTTCTTTGCAATTTCTCTAAAGGATAGACCTACACTTTTAAGGGTTATAATGGTCTGTCTGTCTTCCTTTGTTAATTGCCTTTTTCTCGCCATTATTATAGCAATATACTACTTCCTGCAGTGCAATATTGTCCAAATAATGCTTCAGAGGGTGTAATAACAGTCTGTTCAAATACTGCTTTTATACAGACAGGGGGTTTGTAATCAAGTAATCAGCAGAGGTTGGGACACCTGTAGGAATTGTTTGTATCAACTTTAAAGGCTTAATTTACTTACATTGCTGCAGAACAGCTGTAAGTTGTTAACCCATTACTTGTTCCCTGAAGAAGGCCTTTTTTTTTTACAATATAACTGTGCAATTTACATTATTTTCCTGTTTTTGCTAACCTAAAGTTTTTTTTTTAACCTCGAGCAGTTTACTGCTTACCTTTGTACTATTCCAGGCTATTCACTGGACTTGAATTGCTTAAATTTAAATAAAAACTGGAAAAATTGAGGTGTTCTACAGCTTTTTACCGGTAGTGTATATATCTATATATATGTGTGTACTACATTGATGATAGGCCAGAAAAGTGTATTCCATACCACGGCAGGAGTTAGAAGAGTTCTTGAATAATTCAGAATGCCATATGGTAAGGGAAGAGTATTGATTAATTGGGGATTTTCAATTGCCAAGGATCGATTGGGTTCATGAAGAGGGAAGAGCAAAGGAGATGAGGATTTTCTAGATCTCTGCTCGACTGGCTTGTAGATAAGCCCAGTAGGGGTAGACCAGCTTTAAACCTCTTTTTCAATAATGATCTCAATATGCTGGAGTTAGTCTCAATTTGGAGTCAAATCAAATCTGGAGTGATCTCTCAATCCCACCCCACCTCCCCCCCCCCCCCCCCACTTTCCCATGCCTCCTCCCCCCAAGCCCTCTCCCTCCCCCAGATCTCCCGATGTCCCTGTTCTCTGCTGTTGTGCTTGTGTGTTTCCCTCTCTCTCCCCATCTTGTACTCCCGCTCCCTTTATCTTATGTTTTATGTGTCAGTTTGTCTTTTTGTGATTAATGTTAGCTCTTACATGAGCCTCGATGTTGTATACAAAAAAAACCGGGGAAACTAACACCTTCACTGCTGAGAACTTCACAGTGAAAGAGCGTGGCAAATACGATGAAGGTTGAACCTTATCACATAAGCTGTTGGCTAGGCCAGGATAGGAGGAAAAGATGTACCATGTTTTATGGATATTGGATCGATGGTCAATATAATTTCCTCAGACTTCATTTTCAAGGAAATCCAGCCTAATGGGGATACGTTGCTGGACGCATTTCAGTGGTTGAATCTCAAAGTTGCCAATGGACTTGAGTCGCCATACATTGGATATGTCGAATTAGGTGTTATACCTATGTCGAATTAGGTGTCGAATTAGGTATAAAATAATGGGAAAACTTATACCGGAATGTGGTCTGCTTGAACAGAAGGAAACTGGTGAAGGACTGAGACCTCACACCCCAGGGCTGATAGGCATGAACATATTAAGTGATACTATAGAAATAATACAACTCTTTCAAAGTTTGCTAGAAAGTGAGCCATCAATGAAAGTGTGTGTGTCTATTCCATAACTCCAAAACCATGAAACCTAGCGGCCTCAACCTTTGCATGCATGCTTCTTCACCAGAAAGAGAGTGCATGAATGAAAACTAGGTGTGTGGGTTTGTTTAAACACTCTTTTTGAAGATGATTCATGAGGTGCTTATAACAAAAACTCTGCCATTTTGGGTCCGCCATCTTGGTCAGCTCACTGTCACATTGCTGGGTTCTTCAGCTGCCATATTTTCCTGGCCTATTGAGATTGCTCGCCCACTAACAGGGAACCTGAGCGGATACATGTGGATATTTGGAAAGACAAGGTGTCCGGAGAAGAATAAGGTAAGGCTTGTGTTTGGGAGGTTTGAAGTTTTTGAATTATTAATGTTTTAAAATATGGCCTGTAGGCCATTGGTCTTGGCTGGATGCTAGGCCGTACGGTTTTTGGCGAATAAAGTTGTCTAAATGAAGGTTTTGGTTAATGTTATGAAGATCATTGCATGCCTAAGGTTAACATCTTTCGGATTATGTTAGGATGGAGGATGGATTGCTTAGGAATCATGTTTTATGACTTTGAAAAGGAATTCCTCTGGTAAAAATGGGGTTTTAGCTTCAAACGTCCTCACAGTCTTATTTCAACTCCAATTCGATTTTGGTTTTGGTGGTCGCTGAAGCGGTTGAACACTCGACTACAACAAATTTGGTGAAAATCCAATAAATTTGGACTAACTTACAACATTTAAGGATTTAACATGGGAAATGATGACCACTACAACATTAAGTACAACCCTCTCCCCTCCATCTCCCCACCTCCCTCATCCCCTCCCCCTTCACTCTCCTCCCTATTCACCCCATCCCTTCCCCCACCCCTCACCACCCTCTCCAGCCCCCTCCCCTTCTCTCACTTTCCCTCTCAAACTCATCTCCACACCAATCTCCTCCCTCAGTTCATCCATTCTTCTTCTATCTACCCTCTCCACTCCCGCAATATACCTGGTGTTGGCCTAATGGTTAGGGC
The DNA here is from genome assembly GCF_964187855.1 of Myxine glutinosa. NCBI lineage: Eukaryota > Metazoa > Chordata > Myxini > Myxiniformes > Myxinidae > Myxine > Myxine glutinosa. The sequence continues at coordinate 106,745,843 of NC_136261.1, read as the reverse complement.
GGATTTGGGATCCGAAAGTCCTGAGTTCGAATCTCGTTGAATTAACGTCACGTAGGGTTGACTCAGCCTGTCATCCTTCCGAGGTCAGCAATATGAGTACCAGATAACTGGTTATAGAGAGGCATTGCATCAGCGGCAGACGCGCCCACAGAAATGATGCAACCAGCAGCCGGGTGGCTGCACTCGAACCACCCACCCACTCCCGCTGACCCAGTTGTTCTCGCAAACCTGTAGCCTCCGTGGTTGTCTGTCTGTCAGTGCCACCGTCTCCAGACTGCAAAGGTAGGCCGGCATTACGCACAACATCAGAACCTTTCCTTTCAATGTCCTTGGAACCTTTCTGTCTGCCATTACACCCTCCACCCTCCTCCACGCATTCACACCCACCTGAATCCTGCCATGCACCTCTGCCTCTGACTTACCATCCCCAGTCACTGTTCCCCCCAGATACTCAAACATATTTCCTTGTCTGATCTCCTTCCCCTCCAACCTGATATTCAAATATTTTGTCTGTTGTCCGAACCACATCACCTCCATCTTCTCCATGCTCATTTTTAGCCCATGTTTCTCAAATGCCTCCTTCCACTGCCCCAGTACTTCCTGCATTCACATACGTCCACATACAATATCCTCCAGAATAGATAATACCTTTCATGTTTACCTTCGTACTTACCAGCTCCATCACACTGACGAACATCACAATTCACAATGTACATACAGGGAAGGGGCACTGACACCATATTTCGCTCTTGTGGGGGGGGGGGGGGGGGGGGTAACTCTTCACCAACCTCTGATGTGAATATCTGGCACAAAGTTTGGAATCCCATCATTTGCAGCAGCTAGGATGCAACATTACGCATGATTGCTCTCTCGGTATAATTTCCGAATTGTATACTCTTCCTCAAAACAGAATACAAATTCAAACTCACCTTTGGGTGAGCCGACAAATGCAGACCCAGATGAAAACTAAAGAGTTCACAGAAGACCTTACACTACACAGTCTTGAGAAAAAGGACATGGGAAGGATCTTTTAAACTCTTGCTTTGCATTTCAGAGCACGATCTATATTTCCAAAGAGCTGCCATTTTCTCTGAAACTCGATAATCCCCAATGCTAAGAGCACAAGCAGCAACTGAATGGTCAAGATGGCATAAAATGGCGTAATATTTTGTACAAGTACTGCTAAACTGGAGAGTTTTGGAAGTGTCAACAAGGTGATTTGTGTTCTACAGCATTCAAGTACATAATTAAATTGTAAAATAAACAAAGGTCTTAAAGGCTGTAGAAAAATGAATAATTTTTTTTTCAGAAGTTTACTGCCATTGATGTACCATATTTTACACCACCTTATTTAACATTTAAAATTAGTTATTTTTGCCTGTTTTTGTGTCCTTTATAACGTCCCAAAAATAGCAAATTTATTGTTTGTAACGATTTTAAATTTTGTTTCACTGCCTGTAACTTATCATAACTAGATGGTATTCATAGAATACTTACCCTCCGCAGTCAACTTGGTGAGAGCCAACTCTTCAGTTTTGGAAGTTTTTTTTTTCTTTGATCCAATATGGCTGCCAGACCATGTGAGCGATTACATCATAAGTTTATATTCTCTAATATAATTGTTGTGTAGATCATGCTCAATAAATTTCAAACTGATCGGACGAAGCGTTGTCCATGTCAAATTATGACGTCATACTTTAGGCACCAATGACATCATCGTTAACAACACTTATTTCCCATGTGGAGTTCATTAAAATGAGCCATGTTTCAATTTTTTCCATGGAGTGGTTTTGGGGATAGAGAGGTGTAACGTTTTTCGATTTTTCCAAGATGGCGCCTGTATCACATGACCTATGACGTCATAATTATCATTTTGAAATTCTATCAGAGGAGGCACTCCTATGGTCAGAATTTCGTGTTCATCGGACCAACAGTTGCAGAGATTTTTTTTTTCATACTGATGAGATCAAACATTGTATTTGTCGAAATATAACGTCATAATGAAGGCACCAATTATGTCATTATTAACATATCTTATTCCCCATGGAGAGTACTTGACAATGAGCCTCGTTTCATTTTTTTCCATTGAGCGGTTTCGGAGATATAGAGGTGTAACGTTTTTCCAAGATGGCATCTGCACCACGTGATCTATGACGTCATTATTATGAATAACAAATTCTACAGGCATTTACCTATATTTCGTGTCAAGCGGACCAATGGTTGCCAAGAAAATGAATTTTAAAAATGCAGACACACACGCACGTAACCAAATGTCTAACCCTGCTCTTTGTTTCGCGAGAGCAGGGTAATAAAGTCATGTATCAAGCTTCAGTTGAATATATTAAAACGTATGGGGAAAAGGGCTGAAATAGCACAATTGGGACAGACGGACATACGGACAGAAAGCACAAACATATAGTCCCCTCCGGGTAAACCGGTAAGGAACTAATTAGCATACTCCTCTGCGCGCATTCTTTTTATTTTGTGTACATTAGTCGAGGCTCGTGGGGGAGCTAAAAGACTGAATGAATCAGGATGTAACAGATAAAACAGGATGCAAAACACGCATGAGGACACAAAAAGGACATGAGGACAATCGTCACAAGATGGACACAAAAATAAAACGAGGGTAGAAAAAATATCAGGGTTTGGGGTTGGGAACGATCTGAGATGGTGGTGAACAGCTGTCTTGTAGACGTGGAGGGAAGAATGAGATTGAAGAGAATGTGAAAATTGATTCCACAGGCAGGGGTAAGAAGAAGAAATAATGAGTGGAGGTGAGCAGTGATCCTGGATTTAGGTCGTTATACCAGAAGCTGTCCATCCTGGGTTCTAATCCCGACCCACCTCTATTACTGTCATCCAGGTGATTCACAGGCAGGGTGATTCATCAATGCTTGTGCCGTCCCTTGCCCTCAGATGGACGTTAAACTGGCGTCCCTTCTTCTGGTATTAGTGAGTGGACTTTAAATACCCCAGGGTGTTCTTCGCCAAGAGTAAGTACCGTAGGTGAGTATTCGTTGGCACCATGAACAAATTACAAATTCCTGCCCTAACCAGCAGGGGGCACTGCATCAGCGGCACAGCCCCATCCTCAACATTCATGCGAACCAGCAGCCGCAGGCTGCACACAAAATTGATTATGTAATTTTGAGGGACAGTTGAGTTTGTGACATCCTGTCACACTTGCACGACCTTGTACCGTGCTGTATCAATTCACTTTCCTGCATCAACCTATGATTTATTTCATTGCTTACTCTTGAAAACCGCACACACACACACACACACACACACACCCAGACCTACACACACACACACACACACACACACACACACACACACACACACACACACACACACACACACACACACACCCAGACAGACAGACACACACACACACACACATAGACACACACAAACAGACACATACACACACACACACACACACACATACAAACAGGCAGACAAACACAGACACACACACAAACAGACACGCACACACCCACACAGACAGACACACACACACACACACACACACACACAGAAAGACAGACAGACACACAGAGAAAGACAGACACACACACACACACACACACACACACACACAGACACGCACATATACACACATATGTACACACACACACACACACACATACACACAGACACACACACACACACACACACACATACACACACACACACACATACACACACACACACACAGACACACATATATACACACACACACACACACATACACACACACGAATACACACACACACGAATACACACACACACACACATACACACATACACACACACACATACATACACACACACACACACACACACACATACGATTGGTCGAAAAAGGTGATTGAATCAATAAAGTGAAAATCAGATCGTCCAATGTCAGAACTGTCAGGGGCCATGAAATCAAATTTCAACCTTTTAACAGATAATTATTGCTCTACCTGAGTATGGGTGAGAATTATCATGCTGCAGAAAAACTACTTTACTCGGCAAACTTATGTGAAAATTGTCATGGCAATATCTCTTAAGAATATACAAGTGGAGCGACATTCAAAGTACACTGCTCGCTGACCCGATGCCAAATAAATAAATAACGTATCCTCCAGTGCGCGACATTGCCAGGCGCCTCCGGAGCCCGGCGATGCTGCCGTGCAGCACATAGAGACGGTATTTGGAGGGAGAGTTGTACAATAATTGATTGATTAATTGCGTAATGAAAATAAATAAATAATAATCGTAAAGTAATTAATTTCTTCATCATTTGGCTAATAATGGCATACCTAAACCACCAATGCTTCATCCGAAGATGTAACTTTTTGAAAATTAATTAAATATGTCATTAAACAATTAATAGATTAATCAATAAATAATTAATCGATTAATTGATTGATCAATTAAGCAAAAATGTCCTTTATAGCCACATAACTTGGTCACTGTCGTGTCCAAATATCAGCTTGCTAGCTAAAAAGGTGCCTGAGATATTTTCCAGATGAGAAAGAAAATAAATAAATGATTAATAATGAAAATAAATAAATAATAATCATAAAATAATTAAATAATTAAGCAAATTACTAATAGAATACCTAAACCACCACTGTTTCATCAGAATGTGTAACTTTAAAAAAATTAAGTAACTGAATCATTAATCGAATAATTAAATAATTCATTGATTAATAAATTAATCAATAAATCAAAATTAGCCTTCACAGCCAAATCACTTGGTGATTGTCATGTCCAAATATTAGCTTGCTAACTCAAAAGGTAACTTAGATAATGCCCAGAAGAGAAAGGAAATATGTAAGTATTGTTATGAATTTTGGGGTAGAGTGATATATAGATCAGGTAGATCTGTGTAGGTATCATCCTCCGATTGTCGTGATAGGGAACCCCACATGTAATAAGTTTGTTTTGGCAGTTTGTTTGCATAAGTGTGTCTTTGTGATCATACAAGGATGATCCTTGTGATAACTAGAGCAGGGATTATGCTAATTCCCCTGTTCGTGAGACCTGTGATTTATCCTTTGTCCCATATGGCAACGCACTAGACGCGTAGAGCAGGTAGGCCCAAAAGCACCACACACACTAATTAAATCCCCCCCACCATGAAACTCACCGGAGGCCAGTTTGGAGCACTGCTGATGGAACCGTAGCCATCTACACCACCAACTTGTATAGCAACACACATAGCACAGGCAGGCCGGGGGCCACGCCCAGAAGGACTCGCTATTGGGCAGGAGTCAATCAACCAAAGGCTAGAGTAAGGAAGGACTGGTGATTGGCCAGGGCCAGAGCAAAGAGCGACCCGCTGATTGGTAGGAAGAAGCGACGAACTGATTGGCCACTGACCGATGGCATGAGGAGGAGAGCGCGAAGCGCTCGGTCAATGGTGAGGGACTGACGTGGGAGGAAAATTCTAGAGGTCGAGAGGCGACAGACTGATTGGTAGGGAGGACCGGTGATGTCAGACCACGAGTGATAAAAGAACTCGCTGGCCGGCATTTTGCCCTTCTCGTTTTGGATCCTTTCGTGCCTGGACCTCTTCCCTCTGCTGCCTCGTGATTCCTCTCCCTCGATCTCTTGCTCATCTCGCCACCTTTGCCCTCGACCTCTTGCTCCTGGTGCCTGCATACGAGTGCTGTGGCGTGAGACGGACCGTACAGCAAGGCCTGTTTTTGCGCCAACATCAGGCGGTTTTCCCGCCAACCGGAGCCACGTTGGGACTGCGCACTTGGGGCCTGACGATCCCTGACACACCAGCTGAGTTGAGATAAGTCCCCACAATAAAACACACAACGTTTCTTTTCATTTAAATTATCCCTTCGTCTGTGTGCAAGTCTGGTGTGGGAGCACTCCAAATAATTCGTTGGTGCGCTCTTGTAACACCTTTTGCACCATCTGCTCTTGAAATGTGTTGGAAAATTGAATGGCAGCGGGGGAGGAAATGTGTTTTGGGGATTTTGTCGGTGGGGAAGGTGTGTGTGTCCGCAGGTACAGATCAAGCTCTGAGGAACGATGCCTGTGGCCCCCCCATCTGCGGCAATTACCCCTGGCAGCCAGTGGTATCTGGAAATTGGAGCTCGTCGGTGGAGGGTCTGTTTGGGCGCCTTGGTGTAAGGGAGACTCCCAGCGAACCGTGTAGCTGCGCTGAAGCAGGAGGCCACGGAGCCTGGTGTGTGGAGCCCCCACCGGCGGGGTAACGGCGGAAAGGGCTGTTTGACTGTCACAGGGTCAATAGCTAAAGGGGGGTGGGGAGGGCAATGAATTTGTAAGTCAAGTGACTTGTTTTGGACTGCGGGCAGCACAGCCTGAAGTGCCCCCAACATCTTACTTGTGCGGTACCTCCCGCTGTTTAGTAGAAATGAACGCACACACGAATATGACATCAATGCCATGGTCCTGCAGGGGGGTGTAATAAGTACGTGTCATGATTTATGTGCTCTATGATTTTGTGTTTAAGGATTTTTGAAATGTGTATGAGTGGTTGTTATATGAATGTGGGCGAAATCCACCGAGCCATGTCACTCACCTGTAACACTAGGACAGGGCCTGCGGAAATTTAGGGGTGCATTGGGATGGCCCCACAGGTAAGGTTGCGTCTTGTGGCATCCACCGGGGAATGCGGTCTGTAGGAAGGGGTTATACAAATGTTTTATTAGAGTTTTTGAATTTTCGAAGTTTTGGTTAAGCCCCAGTCATACCGGATTTGAGTGGCCACGAATCGCCCCGATCACCCCCGATCTGGCGATTCCCCGCACCAACACGACTTTTCGGCAAGATCGGCTGTAAATTTTCTCACAGTCATACCAAAACACCCCTCCCACGACTCCCGTATGATCGCGCCATGACCGCCGCGCCGACAAAGCCCGATCCGCCAAGTGCGCGGCAAGATCTCCACAAGTCCTAGCCCATGCCCACACGTCTTCGCCCCGATCCACCCCGATCCCACTACGACCGCACTACGACGGCACTACGACCTCACTACGACCGCAGTACGCATGCGTACGTGCCCACCCGTCCGAGCCCGACTGCGCGGCGGCCGTCCTTGCCCTATATAAGAACGGCCAAGAATCGCGCCGACCTAACTACGATCTTAAAATTCAGACGACGCTAATTCACGTTATTTTTGTTTGTCGTTTATATAAATCATCAACTCCAAGCCTTCCAATGATGCCGCCAGCCAGGAAGAGGGGGAGGGGATCCAGGAAGACGTGCACAATCACGCGGCCGCCGTGACCAGCTTGGATGTGATCGATGTGACCAGCTTGGAATCAGGAGATGAAATGATTTCACCGCCGGGGATCGCCTATATATACCCGTTCTTGTGACAGGTCGTACTGGCGCCTACTGGTGCTTACTGCATGCTTACGGCAGTCTTGGCGGAGTCTTGTTAATTCGTGAGAGATCGGCAATGATCGTGAGTCGTCGTACTGCTGCGCGAACGTGGTCGGGACGGATCGGGGCAATTCTTGGAAGATCGTGATGGCAGTCATACGGCGTCCATGTGAGGACGTACGGCGGTCGTATCAGTGCTTGCTGGATGCGGAGCGAATCGTGGCAGCCAAGTTTCCCGACCGCCGCAAGACACTCCACGACCATTTTCCCGATGCCCACACGCGCCCGTACGACACCCTCCAGACAGCAGCAAGAGTTTGAAAAACGCCACGAATCGCCACGATCATTTTGAACAGTTCAAAATTGTCGGGGCGGCTTCCCGTCTCGACCCGAACTGCCAAGTACACCCCCGATCATCCAGGAATCGCCAGGACCCCAATACGATCTGGCCAAGAATGTCACCCCGATCTTAGGTCGTGGCGATTCGTGGCCTGAAAATGGCCGGTATGACTGGGGCTTTAAGGTTAAGGTTTGTGGTTAGGGTAGATTTGAGTGTGGTTTGTTACCTCCCACCACAGGAGTGACCAACGAATTAAAATCATTGTAAATATTTGACTGCATGATTGTTAAGGGGATTAGCATCTCAAGAAGAACAGGAAGTTAGCTCTGGCTCACTTTCCACAGCCCTCCTGCTTTATTTCATAGGTTAATTAAGTGTGAGGCAGTAAGTGTTAAGACTGGAATGGTAGCGCCTGCAGTGAACCTAGCAGGAGCTACGGTTCCAGGGGGGGTAGGGGGGGAGGGGGGGAAGGAGGCTGTTTTGTGAATTATGGGTAGAGGAATATCTAGAGCCAGGTAGATCTGCATAGGTAAGTACTCGACTGTCGTGATAGGGAATCTACCTGTAATAAGTTCTATGTTTAGCCGTATGTTGGAATAAGTTGTATCTGTGTCCCCGCCATGAAGGGGCGGGGCATGCTAATTAGTGCAGGGATTATGGGTAAAATTCCCTCATGTGTTGTTCCCTCTGTGAGCAACCCAGTGTCCCTTATGGCAATACATCCTATAGACACTTAGATAGGTCCATTGGTGCACACATTAAATAATTCCCCACCACCACAATGACTTTGGAAGAGCAACAGGCAGCAGCCACGTAGTACGCCACCATGGGCGACAAACATCGTGCCAGGCAGGCTGGAACCACACCCAGGGAACGTGTGATTGGTTGGGGTAAGAAGCTGGCCATTGATTGGTGAAAGGAAGGTGGAACGAAGCGGCACACTGATTGGCCACCGACCGTTGACACCTCGGCCAATCAGTGCGGAAGGCGCGAACATTCAGCCAATCAGTGCGGAAGGCACAAAAACCACTACTTGGAAGCAGGTCGCTGATTGGAGGGGAAGGGCCAGTGACGTGAGAAGGCAGGAAAAGACCACAAAGAAGCGAGGGACTGATTGGTAACGCGGGGGAGCTGACGAGAGACACGGGAGGTAACAGAACGACTCGCTCGTGGGCTTCCTGTGTGGTCGCCTTACCTGGGCTCTTGGTCTTGAGGCTTGGTGCTTGGAGCGGTGCTTTGTGCTTGGAGCGAGGCTTGGTGCTTGGAGTGAGGCTTGGCGCTTGGAGCGAGGCTGGGTGCTTGGAGTGAGGCTTGGTGCTTGGAGCGAGGCTTGGTGCTACGAGCGGGCGGGACCTTGCGTGCGACCGACGAGTGGGGCGAACGAGGCGGGCTGCTGAGCAGACGAGACCGGGGCCAGCGAGGTGCTCAGTGAAGCCTGATGTCATGCGAACAAGGGCGCATCGAGGCCTGATTCACGCCAACATCGGAGCTGGGCGATTCCTGACAACGCTACACTGCCAGACAGATAAGCTCGCACCCACGAACGCACCACACGACGATTATTTAATTTAATTCATTCCCCTGTGCTGTTCTCGAAGTGAGGTGTGCGGGATCCAAATTTAGAATTAGGTTTTACCATCGTGTTTCTTTGTATCGGGTTCCGCATAATAAATCGATTTTTTTTTTTACATTTTACCTCCTGTGTTCGTGTGAGATTAATTTGCAGGGTTGAAGACTGCTCGGATTGTGCCAGGTAAGGGCTTGCCACTTCTTCCTCTCTCCTTCTTCCTCCCGTGCTAGCATAGTCAAATCCGTAATTGATCGTCACCTCCATTTAAATCCGTTTGGCCATCAGCAAGCCCACAGTATTAACCGAGGACATTCGCGCGACAGTATTCTATGAATACCATCTAGTTATGAATGGGTTTCCCTTTGTAGCTGAAGAAGGCTAGTCACATGGAACATGCGAACTACCTGGTCAATTTGCTTATAGTGCACAATCTGCTGCCAAGACAGCAACTATTTATTGCCAGCAACAACCGTACTATGAGATAGCAAGAAGGGTAATGAGATGTCAAGAGGCCTCTAAGAAGATCAGTGCACTTGGACCTGCATTCCAGGCAGGAATTAGGAATTTATCCAGGATTCCGACACTTCGGCTATTCTTCGCAAATGACACCTTGGCGATCAATCCAACAACTGATTATCAACTTTTGGTTTTTGACACTGCTTATGAACTTTTGGCAGTTTCAATTCTCTATCAGGAATGAAACTATAAGATTTGTTGCTCATTTTAGATCATGTTTTTTGATAACGGGCTATCAATTTCAGCAGGTACATTTGGGGCATGTTATGGCTGCACAAATCTCCTAAGTTTCAGTTGGAAACATTGAAATTGTGAATTATCATGCTGCAGTTTGGAAAAAAACGTGAAGCTGACCTGATCTCGACCATTTCCAAATGGCAGGAAACCAGTGGTGAGCCTCTCCATTTGACAACATGACAATAAGTTTCCTTGGAAAAAACAGCTACATTGTATTCCTATATTGGGCCTGCACACTGATGTCAAGGATGAGTAAGGTACAGCCTTCTTGTAAATCAGGATGAGGAATGGTTGATACTACGTTCTTTAAGTTTTTCAAGCCTAAAAGATAAAGAGATAAACTCTCTGCTATGTTCACCCTATCATTTGCCCTCGGTCATCTTCAATCTGTTTGAAAGTCAGCCAATGTCCTTGCAATACATTAACATGGTGCAAAAAACTGCTCTCCTCAACTAAATACCTATCAGCTTACTTCCAATCATCAGCAAGTTCATGGAATCCATCATCTCAGTTGACATCAAATCATTAATTTTATCCAACAACCTAATCTCAGATCATCAATTCAGATTCAGATCTGGTCACTCGAACCCAGACATGTTGCTTCTGCTCTCCTAGCAATGGATGGTGGCCCTCAATGTCAGAAATGAGATCAGGGCCGTCTCTCCTGACATATATTGAGGATTATATAGGGTCTGGCAGCTGACATCCAGCCTTACTCTCCAGAGTCTCTGCCTAAGGAATCCAAGGCCACATCCATACATGGCTTACTGACTTCCTCCACTCTCATAAACAATGCGTGATTCTCAAAGGGATACTATCATCAAGTCTATATGTCAAAGTTGAAGTGCCCCAACGCAGTCTTAGGCTCAACAATGAAGGCCTTGATTTCTACAACGTCAAGCTTAGGTCTCAACAATGGATGGAGGTCCTCAATGCCAAACAGGAAATCAGAGCTGTCTCCCTTGACATATCACGTGCCTTCGATACGGTCTGGCACCCAGCTCTGCTCACCAAACTCTCCTCCTATGGTATCCATGGAAATCTCCTCGCATGGCTTGCGGACTTCCTCTCTGGTCGTAGTCAACGTGTTGCCCTGAATGGATTTCTCTCATCTCCCCTTCCTGTTCTGGCTGGAGTTCCCCAAGGTAGTGTTCTGGGCCCTGTGCTATTTCTGGTCTTCATCAATGATCTCTACGACTCTCTGGAAAATCCTCTCTATCTCTTTGCTGATGACTCCAATCTCTGCCGCTCCATTCCTCATCCCTCAGATCGGCAGTCTGCAGCCTCCTCACTCTCTGCAGACCCGGACAAAATCACAGACTGGTCAAACAAGTGGAACATGTCTTTCAATCCTGACAAATCTCACACTCTTACTATGTCTCTCCGAACAGACCGACCGGAAAACCCTCCCATCCACTTTCTCAACAATCCTCTCCAAGAAGTTCTGTCGTTCAAGCTTTTGGGTCTCATTATCTGCCATGATCTTTCTTGGGAAAACACATTTCCAAGCTGGCCTCCAAAGCCAGTCACTGTCTGGGCATCCTCCGTCGTGCGAAGTCCTTCCTTGGCACACCTGAGCTCCTCACCACATTCAAGGCTTTCATCCACAGCTTAATGGAATACTGTTCCCCCCTCTGGGCTGGTGCTCCTGCCTCACACCTAGCTCGGCTTCACGCTGTTGAAACCAAAGCTTTCAGAATCATTGGAATCTCCTGCGATGATGCTAACTCTGAGGGCCTTTCACTCACTCACCGCAGGCAGGTTGCTGGTCTTTCTTTCTTTCTTCTCCCGACTCCTCTCTGGCCTTGCTCCCCCAGCTCTCTCTGTGCTCTGTCCCCCAAATATTCCTACAGGTCGCACAAGATCTGCCAGCAACCCTCTTATGGTTAAACTGCCAAAATCAAGGCTCTCTGCTCACCTTCACTCTTTCATTTCCCTTTTCTCCCGCCTCTTGAACAAACTCCCCCACTCCCTTCAATCCCACTCCTCCCTCCAGGTCTTTAAAACAGCTCTTCACCACCATCTCTTATCTTCCCCCATCCAAAACCTTGATCTTTTCTACCCCCGCTAATTTTCACCCCAGATACACTTTTTTGAAATTCCAACTTCTTTCCTGGAAGTCCTTGCAGTGTCCATATGTTTTATACCTCTCCCACCTCCCCCCAAGCCCTCTCCCTCCCACAGTTCTCTCGATGTCCTTGCTCTCAAATGTTGTGTCTGTGTCCTTCCCCCTCTCTCCCCATCTTGTCTACCGCTCCCCTTATTTTGAGTTTTGTGTGTCGGTTTGACTTTTTGTGTGATTAATGCTAGCTCTTTCACGAGCCTCGATCTTGTATACAAAAAAAACAACCCTATTCCTGATCTTCATTGGCGATATTTCTGACTGTGGAGAAAATCCTCTCTGTCTCCTTGCTGATGAGTCCATCCTCTGCCAAAAGATCCCTCATCCTTCAGATAGGCAGCAGCAGCCTATTCCCTCAGTTCAGACCCTTGATATAATCACGAGCTGGTCCAACATTTGGAATATGTCTTTCAATCCTGACATATCTTTCTCTTTCCTCTTCTCTTCTCTTTCCTCTTCTCTTCTCTTTCCTCTTCTCTTCTCTTTCCTCTTCTCTTCTCTTCTCTTCTCTTCTCTTCTCTTCTCTTCTCTTCTCTCTATATTATAATAGGTGAAGGTGATTCTGTTGGACGTCTGTCCGGGGGTGTGGCTTACTCGGTTTGCAGAGTAGCTCCACCCACTCCACCTTCTCGAATAGCTTTGAGGCCTGTTTCGTTAGGCCCGTGCTGTCTTTCTCTCTCACACAGGTTTATTTCAATTCTAATTCGATATATCATTTCATTTTTCGCAGTCGCTAACATAGTTTTAGACTCGGTTGAAAAAAAACGGGAAGAAAATCCGACCCGATCCTTCGGATCTTGAGTCTCTCTCACGCCTTTATCTCCAATCTAACTCACCATCTGATTTCATTTTTTATTGATGATTTTAGACTCGGTGTCAGCAACGCGGGAAAACGCAGAGATATATTTTTTTTAAAACACCATATCACCGCCCAACAGCCAACAAGTATCCTACACCGCCCAACAGCCAACAAGTATCATACACCGCCCAACAGCCAACAAGTATCATACACCGCCCAACAGCCAACAAGTATCATACACCGCCCAACATGACACAGACGGCAACATGTCGACATTATCGCTTTTTCTTTAAACCGAGTGAACCGAGCCGAACCGAATAAACCGAGTGAATTCACCGAGTGAATTTCATCCAATTCCACCGAGTTTCATGAAATTACCGAGAGATATTTCTTCGTTTTTATTTTATTAGTTACCAGCAGAAGTACCCAGCGTTGCCGGGCGGGGGAGGGGGGAAGGGCACGTACACTTTAAACATGTATATACATGTGGGATGTGGGATATATATACATGTGGGACATGTGTACGTGTGTGTGTGTGTGTATATATATATGTGTGTATGTGTATGTAGGCTAACCCCCGCTCTAGCAGGGAAAATGGCCTTAAGATGCATGTTGTTGTATGTGTATGTGTATATATATGTCTGTGTGTGTGTGTATGTGTATATATATGTGTCTGTACGTGTGTGTGTGTGTGTGTGTGTGTGTGTGTGTGTGTGTGTGTGTGTGTGTGTGTGTGTGTGTGTGTGTGTGTAGATGTATCTATGTGTATAATGTGCATATATGTGTATATGTGGATACATATGTGTATACATATTTGCATATGTGTATATGTGTCTGTACGTGTGTGTGTGTGCATGTGTGTGCATGTGTGTCGATGTACGTGTGTGTGTGTGTATGTGTATATGTGTGTGGGTGTGTATATGTAAACATGGGCCGGTGTGTGTGTAAAGTGTGAGGAGGTATTGGAGAGGAAAATGCAGAGATATATTTTTTTTTAAATCGCGCCATGATGATAAACGAAAATACACCGCCTAAAATAACAGTGGACATATATTTAAAATTCGTCACACACATCCATGCCCGTGGGATTCCCACGGGTGGGAATCCCACGGGCATGGATGTGTGTGACATTTCGACATATTGAGTTAGTTGCTGCACCTGCACATTCAGTTATATAAAATGGTTACTGGCAATAATTGCGTTGTATGTGTATGTGACCATTAGAAAGAGGCTGCACAAATTTGATCTACATGGGAGGTGTGCCAGGAGGAAACCTTTGCTGTCCAGGAGGAAATCTACACGGGCATGTATTCCTATTAACGTTATGTAAAGTACATAAATTGTGTGGATTACATCATTTGTGGATGTGATCAATTGCCGATTGCCAATTACTGATCAATTGCCAGTAACCAAGGGTGTACTTACTTTTTCCACATGCGAAATTTGCATTTATGTTTATTTAAATTATACAATGAACTACAAAATGTAAATGTTTCATGATATTTGTTATATTATATCACCTTTATCTGTCAAGCCTGGTGTTGGGCTAGCGGCTAGGGTGCCAGCTTAGGATCCCAGGATCCTGGGTTTGAATCCCGGTCGATCGCTGAATTAACGCCAGGGGGTTGACTCAGCCTGTCATCCTTCCGAGGTCGGCTAATTGAGTACCAGTTCACTGGTAATTCCCTGCTTGTCGTAAAAGGCGACAAAAAGGGTTGGCGGCAGGAAGGGCATCCGGCCGTAAAAACATTGCTTCAAAAAGGGGACCGAAAAACAATAACAACCACGGTCCCCGAAAAAGACCACCCCCTGCTTTGCGGGGAAAAATGGCCTCTAAATGTGGTTTTTTTTATTATTGCCTTTATCTGTCAATATTGTTGAAATGAAGATCAAATAGCTGTATGTTGAACTATGTTGAAAAAGTCAAAACTTTATATGGGGTGTACTTACTTTTTCACATGACTGTAAACACATATGGTATATTGGATTTACACTTTAGTTTGCCAAATTGTGAGCCAGGGGTTCCAGATCGGAACACTAACAGGCCACCACATTGATGTTCGGCAGACCTTGTATGTTCTTGTTGGATGGGGTAAAGGCCGCAACCAAGCTTTCTCTACTAGAGCTTCTGCATTCAAACCTTCTCTACCAGAAGTAGTGCAGGATAGGGATGTTTGCAGAAATCTCATTATGAACATCACCTGAAGTCGGACATGACTCGACGCTTTTTCTGGTACTCCCAGGTGTTCCCATATCACATGTGAACGGCCATATTTAGCTACAAAGGGCAACCATAAGCCATTCATTTCGTGACGTCAGGCGCATGGAACTGCCAATGCAGTTTAATTGGCTAGAGGGCATGGATCGCGACTGGATGGGTCGCCTATCTGGATACTCGAATGCTTCATTTTTTTTACATAGCTGGTACTAATTTTGCCAACCTCAGAAAGACGACAGGCTGAGGCGACCTACCTGGTGTTATTTTTGGCCTGACAGGGGCTTGAACTCAGGACCTTAAGATCTTAAGCCAGCCACCTTAACCGTTGGGGCACCACCAGGCTCCACAAGCATATGATAACACGATTTTCACCTGCCCTTGATACATGCACATACCGTTCGTAATATTGTCCAGCTGCTTCCGTAGTTTTGGTTTAAATACCTGAAGTTAAGGTTGAAGTACAAACCTGGTACCTGAATATAAAACCTGTTCCTGCTCTACTTTTGTTTACTAGTTGCATTATTCGTGCTGCAGGCAATTTAACCAAACTCAATTTAACCAGACTCGGTGGTGTCATGGTTAGAGCATCCACTCCGAGTCTGGGAGATCGGCGGTTCAAACCCCGGCCAAGTCATACGAAAGACTTTTAAAATGGCATTCCCTGCTTCCTTGCTTGACGCTCAGCATTTAAAAGGATAGAGCATGCTTCAACTCCCCATTGGTTGGCATCCACGAAGAAAAGGAAATTCCTCCTGAGGAAATGCACAGCTGAGTGTGATCACGGACGTATATAAAAAAACCTGAACCCGCAATGCGTCTATCGCTCCCACGTGAGCTAATGAAGTCACCGGAAGCAGTCTGGCGGCCATGTTGGTGTGACACTCCCGCCGCCCCGTGAAACTTGAAACGAGTCAGTTGTTCATCAGGTGTTCAATGTAATTTGACATATTTTATGCCATCTTTTCGCCAGAAGTGTGATTTTTTCAAGGATGCCACTGTGTGCAGCATTTGGTTGCACCAATATCTCAGGAAAAGGATCAAAATTTACATTTCATCTGTAAGTAGTTTGGCTGAACTCAAGTTCATGATAGGCCCCTGTTTGATTTTTACTTCAATACCTGCACCGGCATAAAAGATCCGGATTAGAAAAAAAATGTCAAAATAAGTACTCTCTCTTGGTCATAACCGATAACTGTTTAAACACACGGCACAGCCTCTTGATCTTGGAACAGTATTGTGAAACAAGTACAAAAAGTTTTAATTAAAACAAAAGCCGCGTCGATGTTACACAATGCCTAGATGCAGCTGTGCCTATAACGTCGATGTTATAGGCACAGGACATTCCTATTGATTCGATTACTTGATGTTATTTTTGTGCAAAGTGAAAATATATCTCGGCAATTTCCCGTGTGTGGCGACGAATTTTTAATATATCTCGGCATTTTCCCGTCTGTTATTTTAGGCGGTGTATGACTGACCATGCCGCGATTTAAAAAAAATATATCTCGGCAATTTCCCGTGTGTGGCGACACGTGAACGAAGCTATGCTCCTCTCTCCACATTATTGTGACGACGTATAAATTAAATATTTCATCGTGACGATTGTCATCAAATGGACGAATTTTTAATATATCTCGGCATTTTTCGTCTGTTATTTCAGGCGGTGTATGACTGACCATGCCGCGATTTAAAATATATATATCTCGGCAATTTCCCGTATGTGGCGACACGTGAACGAAGCTATGCTCCTCTCTCCACATTATTGTGACGACGTATAATTTAAATATTTCATCGTGACGATTGTCATCAAATGGACGAATTTTTAATATATCTGAGCATTTTCCCGTCTGTTATTTCGGGCGGTGTATGACTGACCATGCCGCGATTTAAAAAAAAAAAATCTCAATGGACTTGAAGTTACAGGCCTTTGAGAATTCATTTCGTTCTATGAAGGGCAACTTTCATCGGATTTTCTTCCCGTTTTTTTTCAACCGAGTCTAAAACTATGTTAGCGACTGTGAAAAATGAAATGATATATCGAATTTGATTTGATATAAAACTGTGTGAGAGAGGAAGACACCACGGGCCTACAAAACAGGCCTCAAAGCTATGCGAGTTAATAAAATGGTGGATATTTGTTTATATGAAGCCTCTCCCAAAATGGGTGGAGCTATGGTTCCCAGAATGGGTGGAGCTTTGAGGTTTTGTCTTCTCTGCAAGAACAACAAGAAGAAGAAGAAGAACAAGAAGAAGAAGAACAACAACAACAGCAGAGGGCACTCTATGACCAGCGTCTGTGACGCGGCTAAAAAAAGGAAAATGCATGCAGGCCTAGCCTAAGTCATGTAGGCCTATGTACCATGCTAATGTTCGCCCCTAGCCCTAGCCTTGCTAGGCCTATAGTAGCCTACATGTAAATACTGCCATGACTTTGTAGCCGATATTATCATAGCATTTTGCTGTCATTTTTTTGAGTGTTGTGGTCTAGTATTGTACTGAAGTACAGGTGACTATAACTTGTGAGCACGTACATGGTTCAAAACCTGCTGGGGACCACATACTTCATTACTTGCTCCATCTCTTCTGTTGGAACAATAAGCCATAGCATAGGTTGTTTTTAGCCGCGTCGCAGACGCTGGTCATAGAGTGCCCTCTGCTGTTGTTGTTGTTCTTCTTCTTCTTCTTGTTCTTCTTCTTCTTCTTCTTGTTCTTGCAGAGAAGACAAAACCTCAAAGCTCCACCCATTCTGGGAACCATAGCTCCACCCATTTTGGGAGAGGCTTCATATAAACAAATATCCACCATTTTATTAACTCGCATAGCTTTGAGGCCTGTTTTGTAGGCCCGTGGTGTCTTCCTCTCTCACACAGTTTTATTTCAAATCAAATTCGATATATCATTTCATTTTTCACAGTCGCTAACATAGTTTTAGACTCGGTTGAAAAAAAACGGGAAGAAAATCCGATGAAAGTTGCCCTTTATAGAACGAAATGAATTCTCAAAGGCTTGTAACTTCAAGTCCATTGAGATTTTTTTTTTTTAAATCTCGGCATGGTCAGTCATACACCGCCCGAAATAACAGACGGGAAAATGCCGAGATATATATATTTTGTTTAAATCGCGGCATGGTCAGTCATACACCGCCCGAAATAACAGACGGGAAAATGCCGAGATATATTAAAAATTCGTCCATTTGATGACAATCGTCACGATGAAATATTTAATTTATACGTCATCACAATAATGTGGAGAGAGGAGCATAGCTTCGTTCACGTGTCGCCACATACGGGAAATTGCCGAGATATATATTTTTTAAATCGCGGCATGGTCAGTCATACACCGCCTGAAATAACAGACGGGAAAATGCCGAGATATATTAAAAATTCGTCACCACACACGGGAAATTGCCGAGATATATTTTCACTTTGCACAAAAATAACATCAAGTAATCGAATCAATAGGAATGTCCTGTGCCTATAACATCGACGTTATAGGCACAGCTGCATCTAGGCATTGTGTAACATCGACGCGGCTTTTGTTTTAATTAAAACTTTTTGTACTTATTGTTGTATGAGAGTTTAGGGTTCCCCCTGATCTTTGGCAGATATATTCATTGTTATACAGAATAACATGTATTCTTTTCTTTTGTTATTGCAGGTATTGAAGTACAATGTTTCTAAAGTGAAAAGTTTAAAAACTTATTTTAACAAGAAATCGTGTTTATTTTAGACAACTATACAAATTACCACGGCGCATGATATTGTCAAAATCATTTACTAATAAATTATATTTCTACAATAATTTTTCTGCAGCATTTGTTTGGTGGATTATGCATCCTTCCCTAGTCATTTGTTTCCTAAACACATGTAGCCCATAAAGCTCAGATACGTGCACATGCACACTTTTCAAAACTTCATTAGTCTTTTCAGAACTGATTGCACGTGCTAACTTAGGTACAAACAATGACATGTTTTCCATAGTGTTTATTATAATACTATAACTTGATTGTAGCTGTATTGCCTGCCTTGCCATTGTTAAAAAGCATTCTGGTCCGACACATCCAAAGCATTATCAAAATGTTCTGGTTGTGGGTGGTTCAATTCCACTGGTGCTTCAGTGTACAAAGTGATTAATACAGCCAATTATCTCAAGTAAATATTATTATTTGAAAGTGGCAATTTGACTATTTTTTTTTCAAGAATGAAGGCAAATGAAAATCCGTGAAGGCTGTTAATTGTTTGCAGCAGCTTATACATTTCTCGACTTTGACAATGAATTTATTTACATTGTTAAAATATCCCCTACAAACCCCACAGCAACAATATAGTTTGGTCCAGAACCTCGGTTCCGTGACCATTTTCTGGCTAGTAAGGTTTGACGATTGATTTGACTTCTATGGACCTTATATAAAAAAATTAGCACCCATGTCCCTCCCAAATATCCCGGCATTTTCCCCTGGAGGCCATAATCCAAGATGACCGCCGGCGCCATCTTTAAAAATAAAGTTTTGAACAAAAGCACATATAATTATTTAGAAATGCACTTTTTGGGGTAAGTCGACCACGAGGATCCCGAATTTGACATTAGTTTGACGTTACAACATCCTTTTGACCTAGGAATCCAATATGGCCATCATCTGGTAGAGCAAAAACGCAACTTTTGAAAAGGAGCACATGAATAAACATATTATTTTGCCTGCATCTGGAATAGTCATGAAATTGAGGCTCTGACGAGAGAATTTTTTTTCGCTGCGTATAGGTGAGTGTGTGTGTGTGTGTGTGTGTGTTTGTGTGTGTGTGGGGGGGGGGGGGGGGGTTAATGGGTGTGTTTCATTTCATGTATTTCTATGTTTTAGGTTTCAGCTGTTCGTGATTTGAATTGAGAAGAAAGCTTATGCCAATGACCACCGTTCCGTGTGTGCTCCAGTGTGGCGGGCTTTGCAACAAAGTCACTGATGCCATTACCTCCGCCGAGAGTTGGGAAAATCTCAAGAAGAAGACCCTGTTATGGAGCGGTCTTGACACGTTCGGAGACATCCACGCAACAGTCGATTGGGATAATGGGCCCAGCGGACAATGTGGCAATAATTAATGTAGGTTGACCTTATGGATCAAGAAATGAAACTAGAACCTTATGTCAAGAAACTAGAACAGGCCAAGACAAGGCAGATAAAACGAGAGGTCGAGGAATGCCAAGCTCAGTCTTCGTCTACGTCTGAGGCTTTGCCACCAGCTGCCGCTTCACCTGCAAAGCGGCTGCGATCGAGCGTTCAAGGGCTGATACATGAAAAAACAAAATGTGTCTGGTGCTGTAAACCGGAGTCGCCCAAGCACCCAGAAACAAAGCTGTCCCTGATTTCGTACGATCATGCATGGGCGGCTTTCAAGAGCCACACGGTGGTCCTGGAAGATCAGAGCATGCGAGATAGAATCAACTATTTGATCAATTGTGCAGCTGATCAGCCCTACACGATTGAGATCCGATATCACAACAAATGCTGGTTGAAATATGTGCGTTGTTACCAGAAAATGAGTGAAGATGACAAACTCCCACGCATGCGCAATGTCAATCTCCGTGAAGCTCAGACTATCTTCTTTGACCACATCAGAACAGTTATCTTTGAGGAACATGAGCTAAGGTCAATGCAGAGCCTCCGCAAAGCCTACAGTTCTATCATTTCTCGGTATGGCTTCCCAACATCCAGCGTCAAGTCTTCCTTTATCAAAGATAGCCTAACCCGGGAGTTTGAGGGCAAAATCGGCTTCCACACCCGCCCTCAGAGGAACCAGAGCGACCTAGTCTATGATACGTCCGGGGGTGGTTCATATGTGGAAGCAGCGCTCCCCTCCATCGTTGTCAGCAGTGAGCAACTGGTGCGCAACGTGGCCGAGCAGCTCAGGAATGACATCCAGTCAATCAAACACATCCCCTGGCCGCCGAGATTCGAAGAGCTAGAAGAGGAGGAAGAGGTATCGCCTCTCATGGTGCAGCTGCTATCTGCTTTGCGGGGAAAAAGGGGGTAGATCTGTCTCCCAGCAGACACTCTCTCGCCTCTCTCATCACACAGTACACCACAAAGTGACCAACAGCTACTGCCATCAATGCCACCGTCACCCTTCACAGGATGACTCGCAGCAAGGAGCTTGTTGATTCTTACTACAAACTGGGCATGGGGATCAGCTACCCGAATGTGCTTCTCCTGCGTGACTTCTGGACCATGCATGACCTCGAGCGGTGCTCGATCTGTCATGACGAGATTGATGAGGGAGAACCAAGCATCAGTATCATTGACAATGATGACTTTCTCAACGACACCTTGACAGGAGGAGGTACTGTGCATCACTGTAACTGGATGTTTCTGCAGCGTCTAGAAAGCCTTGTACCGAAGCCTAAAGCAAACGTCCAGGACAAGCAAGTACGCTTAAAAGACGTGAAGACTATGACGCAGTCATTGACTGAGAAGGCGTCTGAGTTGCAGAGAGTTACGCCGTATAGGACAATCAAACGCGGTGAGCCACCTATTCGCCCTAAGCCCAGTACGTTCTCATCAAGTACAGAACATCAGCGCAAGCGGAGCATTATTCATGCCCTCGCTCGAGCGGACGTGAATGGTGACCGCCCTGATGCTGCTAAGCAGACTATCCCTTCCTACAACGGGTTTCATGCTGGCTTGAATACGGAGCATGGCAAGAGCAAGGCATATTTTTACACGTCTTACAATCAGTCGCCAAACAAGTCAGTTGTGAATGCCATCATGGACAGGCTGTCTACCATCATCGCCGCTAAGCGCATGCCCTTCACTTTCTTAGTGGGAGATCATCCAGTGTACGTCCTCATCACCCTGCTCAAGGCCGAGAACGTAAACAAATACCGTGACATTGTGCCCTTTCTAGGTCCCTTTCATACACAGTGTGTGATGATGAGTGCTATCTACAAGCGCTACAAGGGGAGTGAGCTGGGAGATGTACTCGTGGCGGGAGGAGTTATTGCCGAGGGCTCTGTCGATCGTGCACTGAAAGGCAAGCATTACAAGAGGGGGCTGCATTGCTTGAAGCTCATGTATGAGGCACTCATGAGTCAGCTGATGCAGGAGAGGATCACGCCACACCTGGCTGATGATACAAGGGAGAATCCTGAGATTCTGAGAGATACAAGTATCTCCCAAGAAGCTCGCGCTGCTGCCGATGCGGCACTGGAGGAGGATGTTGGCCTCGAGAGCCACGTCACCAATTTATTCACCCATGTGGAGACCAGTGTCATGGCAGACTACTGGAGGGACGTCCTGTCGATGACGGATGTGTTCATGCAGAATGTGCACGCAGTCCATATCTGTAACTGGGATGAGTACCTCAGCTCTCTACTCGCCATGCTGCCGTGGATGGTAGCGTATGACAACAATAGGCATGGGAGGTGGCTATCTGACTTCTGGGCGATGCTAATAGCTCTCCCTGATGATCAGGTCGCCTTCCTTCGAACTGACTTCACTCAGTCTATCACCGGCAACCCCTACTCCAACATGGCTTGGGATATGTGGATCGAATGTACCATGAACAAGGGGAGTAAAATGAAGTCTGGGTGGCTCTACATCCTCCAGAATGAGAAGCAGCTACTGGTGCACTCCAGAAATGTGAACAATGTGGCCCAGATCAGGGCGGCTCATAACGCCCTGGCCAACCGAAGAGAAACCAAAAGGAAGCACATGGAATGTGGCCCAAAACGAATGCGAGAAGATGAGCAGTGCGTGCAGGACCTGGTCACATGTATGCATGAGTTCAACTCCTTTCCATTCGACCCATCGTCACCTACCCTCCGCACCCTACAATCAGCCATGCCTGCCACTGATGAGCTCGTTGCTGACCTCAACTCGGCCGGTGCTGCGGGGGAGGAAAAGTTGACCAGCTTCTTGCAAGAGCAGGTGTTCAGTAAGAATACCTCCCTCCATGCACCCGTCCCTCTGAGCAAACGCTTGACTTTTGCCAAGATGCCAGACACGGAGAAGCCCGGAAGTGAACTCAAAGCAAGAGTTGCTGAGATGGAGCAGAGTGCTCTCAAGGCAGTGATCGACTTGGTCGAGGTCAGTCAGCTTGTGGACCTCACGGAATTGTTGGAATATCGTGTTGGCGAGGAGTGGGGCACCTTATTCAACTCCAACTGCACATACAGGAAGACACAAAAGAGCAAGCTAATCCAGAGGCTCTCTCTGCAGTCTTTAGTTTTACAGGAACCCTACACCGTTCTCATCGACATGGGCATGATTTGGAGGATGGCAACTCCATCAGCAGAAGATCGGCAAACGCAATATGGCATCGCATACAAGTGGTCGGACTACGTCCATAAGGTGTCATCTATCATCCTTGCCTGCCATGGTGATGCTGAACGTATCATATGTGTGAACGACCCATACGACACAACATACTCAACTAAAGATGACGGGCGAGACCTACGGGTACAGGGTAAGGCACATATCCCCAACACCTACATGAAATTGAACGACTCCTTCCCTTCTGTCCATGCATTCAAAACATTGCTGTGTAGCACGAGCAACAAGGGGCGACTGCAAAAACTGATATGCAACTACCTGACAGACCTTGCACAGAGTGTTGATGTTGAGATGGTCTACTCTGTCGGCTCCCACTGCACCAACTTGTTAACCCAGCAGCCAATGGAGAACTACAGATTTAACCAGTCAGAGGCTGATACTGTCCTCTTCTCCACATACGCAAATCTCCACGAGTCAGGCTACAGTGGCCCCGTTGTAATTGATGCCACTGACACCGATGCCTATGTCGCTGCAGCGGCCATCTCACACCAGCTCCCCGGATTACTCTATATAAAGAGGAAGCAGGAGATGGTCTTCTGCCGTGGCCTGGTGACTGACGAGATGGCAGACTGCATTGTGCAGCTGCACTGTATGACAGGCTGTGATGCCAATTCAGGCTTCTATGGCAAGGGTAAGAAGTCGATGTATGATCGGGTGATGAAAAGCCCTGTGGCCCGGCGGCAGCTATCGCGGTGTGGAGATAGCCTTGACCTCGAGGAGGAGGTTCTAGAGGAGTTCTTCCAGTTCTGAATGTGATGTCATCTATGGCGACAAAAAGAGTAGCACCATGGCTGAGGCCCGTGCAGCAAGGTGGAGGACACTGAAGAACAAAGCATTCATCTGTCTCTCTCCAGATGCAGATAGCCTACTTCAACACTGCCCGCCCTGATGCTGAAGAACATGTGACATGTGAACATGAACATGAACATGTGACATGTGCAAACTATTTGGCGTATCTTTCCTGCCATCCCTCCCTGAAGCACCACCCCTCGCCACTTGGACATGGCTGGGAGCTGGTAGGCGGTCGCTGTCGCCCTGTCCGCCACACCTGACCTGCCCTCCCGACGCATCTACCTGCACCAGGGACAGCCAAAGAGAGTGGGGAAGATGACGAGGAGGAAGGAGATGATGCTGAGAACAGGGGGGATTCATCGGAATCTGATGATTCAGACTACAGTGAGGCAGAATGCTCTGATTCAGACTGACCACCTATCAATCTCATTGATTCACCAGTTTACACAAAAGCCGACGTGGTAACTTATTAATGTGTTTCAATTGTGTTGTGGTCAGTTTTCTACAAACCATGGCCAAAAAGTGTAAAATGATTTCTGTTGATATGTCATCAGTGGTTTCATTTGAAAACTGTTCACGTTACAGCCATTAAAATAATTATTTTTGAAGTGCGAGTTTAGTTACTTTCATTCATTCATCAATTACTTCAATGCAAGAGATCCCTATGAATGTAGTTTGCATTACGTTACGTTTTAGCTCTACCGGATGGCGGCCATCTTGGATTCCTGGGTCAAAATGACGTTATGTCAAACCAATGTCAGATTCGGAATCCTCATGGTCGACTTTTGGCATCTTGGCAAAACTTGGATGGCGCCGACGGCCATCTTGGATTTGGGCCTATAGGAAAAAATGCCGGGATTTTTTGGAGGGACAAGGGTGCTAATTTTTTTTATATAAGGTCCTTAGAAGTTAAATCAATCGTCAAACCTTACTAGCCAGAAAATGGTCACGGAATCGAGGTTCTGGACCTAACTAATAACTGAAATTTTACCTGTCTAATTTTTTAATGAACTGCTTACTTCGTTTCAGACAAGACGACTACCTCTCCTACACACAGTACAACACAGCAGCTAGCCAATAACAGAAACTGATCATCAACCACCAATGCACTGTTTCTGCTATGGTCTTTACTTTGAATACAGTATAGATTTAACATTGTGCCCACCTTGCATGTCTCCATTTTAGAATGATTGGTATTTTGTCAAATTGTTAAGAGTATGGTTTTGGTGTTTTGAACCATCTCACTGGATTGTAAGATTCAATCGTCTATTTAACAGGTTTCCCAAGAATAAGGACCTGTGCTCCAGGTGGACTATATATATAAAAATATAACCACCTTTAGAGGCCATTTTTCCCCGCAAGCGGGGGTTGGCCTTTTTCGGGAACCGTGGTTGTTGTGGTTGTTGTGGTTGTTGTGGTTGTTGTGGTTGTTGTGGTTGTTGTGGTTGTTGTGGTTGTTGTGGTTGTTGTTGTTGTTGTTGTTGTTGTGGTTGGTGTTGTTGTTGTTGTTGTTGTTTTGTTGTTGTTGTTTTTGAAGCAATGTTTTACGGCCGGATGCCCTTCCTGACGCCAACCCTTTTTGCCGCCTTTAACGACAAGCAGGGAATTACCAGTGAACTGGTACTCAATTAGCCGACCTCGGAAGGTATGACAGGCTGAGTCAACCCCCCTGGCGTTAATTCAGCGATCGACCGGGATTCGAACCCAGGATCCTAGGTATCCTAAGCCTGCACCCTAGCCGCTAGCCCAACACTGTAGCACTCAAAAGAGAACGCTTCATCCCAACACCCGGCACCACTGTGCTATGCAGTGCCCACTTCCTCGAAAGTGATTTCGATCGAACAGGACAAACAGTCCGTCTGAAACAAAATACGGTGCCCAGCATTTTTAATTGTCCACAACATCTGAAGAAGGTTCGTAAATTTTCAAGTTTGTGTTTGAATCACTGGATTCTGATGCATGACCAAGATACCCACCGACTTTACACTCTCACTCTGATAAGATTTTTTTCAGTTTCAAAGTAAATGGAAAAGAGAAATCTGGCAAGTAATTCATTTGGTGAGCATGTCACACAATTCTGATCATTGATTTGAGAGTACCCAATTTATTCCACAGTCCATGCCAATGTTTTAGCAATATTCACCTGCATATTTCGGGAGTGCGGTTGTGAAGACATGTGTTCAAATCGAGGTTTAAGCCAGAATTTGAAAACAGGGCGTCCAAATTGGCTGCAATTGACAAAAAAAAAATGGTTCACTTGCACTTAACCCTTAAAGAGCCGGGGGCAGGGGCAATCCACCCCCCCCCCCCCTCTAGTTTTTTCGCGATAGTGTCTCGGTGCTATTTCTTTCGTGCTGAGCCTGAGCCTGTCTTTTTCGGCTGTCGTCTTAGGCACATTTTGAGACCAAATTTGTAAAAATGGGGAGTACCGTTCTCGCTTCAATGACCTTGTACATAGAAACCATGCACACACAGAACATTGTGTGACATGTGTAATGTATAAAACCCTATCATTAATTGGAATGAAATTTTGGACAAGTAATTATTATAGGTATCCTCATTTGCATATTTAATTAAAATATATTACTGTTTGGCTGAGAACTGGGGGGGGGGGGTTGGAATCTCCCCCCCCCCCCCTCCTTGCCCGGCTGTGGGTGGCTCGGCTCTTTGAGGGTTAAATGACGACATAGCAGGGTGTCCAATTATAAAACCGGGAGTCTTTTTGACACACAGACACCCCTCTGGCTAAACCACTGGTTCACATCCGACCATTTTTACGACCTGCAAAGCAGTACAGTTAAAGGGAGAGCACAATAAAACACATTTATTATATTCATGTTAATTGTAAGCTGAATATACGGGGGAAATGGACACAGGAACTACATAGTATGGTCTTGTATCTGTGAATAATTCCTACTGTGAATTTAAGATAATTCATAACATTATTTATTCATAATAATTTCAGATAATTCATATTCAGTGGTCTCACCAAGCATACATACATGTACCTTAGTGGGGCTCTTCTCCCACTCTGCTTCAATAAATTGAGAATGTTCCCCACACTGAAAACAACAATGCTCCGAGCCCAACATGCTGAAAAATGACCCACCACATTGAACATTTGTGTTCCCCCAACCCCTAACTTTGTGAAAAGCTGCCATGTTGAATTTTCCTCGTCCTGCCCTGATAAAAATTTATGGTGAGACCGCTGTTTATATTATCTGTGAATTTAACTCGACAGTGAATTGTGGTGTGTCAAAGAGTAATAAAATTGAATAAATAAGGCCCTTTGTGAATATCCTTAGAATATTCTGTTTTGAATGTATCATAAAGTAAAATGAATACTTTTGCCAAATTTTTTACTATTTACAATTGCTGAACAATCAAAACAAATAAAGAATTCTTCCACCAACCGAATCAACACATGAATAAAAGTGATGGGGCTAGAGATGAAAGCAGAGGTTGTGACTGATTTTCTTTTGTTAATTTAGGAACCAAAACCTCCCAGGAAGCCACCAGCAGTAAGAACACCTGCTATTCCCAAAGAGGACAGTCATGCAGAGCCAATCCCAACATCTGATTCTGCACCTACACCATGTATCTCAACTGAACATTCCTATGCTGTCACCTCCAGCCCACTGACAATGAAAAGGAAACTTGACGAAGCGCATGCAGTGTTCCAGAGTTGTCAAAAAAAACCTGAAACTCACCCAACAACACAATCGACGTTTGAGGAGAAAAGTGGAATCAATGACCTCAATTGTCAGAGTTGAGGGAGAAGGGGTTGGTGTCTGAAAATTGTTGTCAACTTCTCGATTCAACATTCTCTGGAGTGCCGAAAGCAGTCATGACTCGAATACTAAAAAAACAAAGCAGTGGTAAACATACTAGGGAGGAGTATGACCCTACACTTAAAGCATTTGCCCTGACACTGCACTTTTACTCAGCAAAAGGGTATGAATATGTTCGGGACACCTTTGAACTTGCGCTGCCAAGTCCCTCCACAATACGGAAGTGGTATAGTGCAATTGATGGGTCTCCTGGATTCAGTCAAGTAGTCTTTGAGGCACTGGAGAAAAGGTTTAAGCAAGAGAGGGAAAAGGGTCAGGATCTATGGGTATGTTGACATTGGAAATGGTGTTGAAGACGACAGTGTTCCACTTGCTACTAATGTCTTGGTGTTCATGTTGGTGGCTGTGAATGGCAGTTGGAAGGTTCCTATTGCACATTTTATGGTTAATGGCTTGACAGGCAAGGAACAGGCAAATCTAGTCACTCAGTGCCTCATCAAATTACATGAGATTGGAGCCCACGTTATTTCCCTCACCTGTGATGGACCATCAGCACACGTGACCATGCTCAATGAGCTTGGGGCAAATATCAGTCACAACAACATGGACTCATCCTTCCCTCATCCTGCAGATCCTGGCCAGAAAGTTTGGGCAATGTTGGATGCTTGCCATATGTTGAAACTGGCAGGAAATTGTTTGGGCACAATCAAAATGCTGAAGGATGGAGAGAATCTAATCATAGCATGGAAATATATGGAGGCACTCCACGATCTGCAGAAGAAGGAGAGGTTGCGACTGGGCAATAAACTGAGTCGGAAACACATACAGTGGAAAACTAATGTCATGAAGGTGGACACTGCAGCCCAAACTTTGAGTGCAAGTGTGGCAGATGCAATCAAGTATGTCGGGAGAGCCTAAAATTGGCTGAATTTCAAGGCAGTGAAGGAACATGCATCTTCATAGAAACGTTGGACCACCTTTTTGATGTCCTTGACTCCAGGAACCCACTTGCACGGAACTACAAGGCACCACTTATGTCTGCTCGTGGAGGGGTCTTTTTGCCTTTCTTGGACAGCACCTACAACTATCTCGCCACCATCACAAATTGTAATAAACAGGTCATGACTGAAACACGCCTCAGCATTCATCGGCTTCATGACATGTGTCATGAGTGTGAAAAATCTGTATCTGACACACGTGAAACCAGTAGATTCACCACTGCAGTACATGTTAACCTAAAAGCTCAGTCAGGACCACATTGAACTGTTTTTCGGTGCCGTCCGCCTCTCTTGTGGTAGTAATAACAACCCCACCGTTCATATCAGCGTACAAACGTCTCCTGATGCGGCATGATGTGAAAGTCAACAAAGGGAATTGTTCAGCTCAGGACGCTACCAGGATTCGTGCAGCAGCATCCTTCAAAAATGCTGTGAAGCGGGCTGTTCCTGATGAAAGCAAAGACATGCTTGTTGCCAGACGGTATGACCTGGAGCTCCGTTCACCACAGAGAGATGATCATGACTACACAGATCTTTCAAACTTTGCTACACTGTCTGCCTTCACTGAATCGTGTGTTGGTTACATTGCCGGGTATGTGGTGAGAATGGTGAGGGGAAACCTGAAATGTACAGAATGTTTAAATGCATTAGCCACCAGTGACAACAATGGACAATGTGCACCAGGATACAGTCTAATCAAAACAAAAACCAGGGGTGGTCTAATCATTCCAAGTACTAGTGTTGTAAAGGTATGTGAGGCAACTGAGCGTTCTATCAGGAGGCTTCTGGTGGTCACTGATGGAACAATCCCGAGGCAAAGTGGAGTCAAGAGTGCAATTTCTAGTTCTGTACTATCAGAAGTTGGAGGGACAACGTTTGGATGTCTGAATGAGCACATGTTTGATATGGAGGCAGAAAACAACCACATCTTCAGTTTAATACGCAGCATATCGGAATGTTACAGCAAAGTGCGCCTGCATCATGTAGGCAGACTTGGAAATGATGACCTCAGAAGCAACCCAATCCGGAAAAAACTGAGCAAACTAATCACATTTTCAAGTCAGTAGTCCGACCATACCTTGACTGAGCCTCACGGACTGGCCTCAACACCGAGCTGGACAGGTGGAGCTGGAGTGTACGTACAGTATCGGTAAACATGATTCAGGTTCTGTTGGTTTTGTTGTTTCGTTCAGGTTTTGTTGGATGTTAAAGATGATCTCTTTATAACCGCTCTTTGGTCGTCCCAGGCCCAGATGAGGCAGCGGGAGTGGAGACCTGAGTCACCTCCAAGCATACATCAGAGCCCACTAGTCATATTTTGTATGTTTTTTTACGCTTAATGTTTTATTCTAACAACTGACACTAACACAGTGACAGAGCCTTATAATTATCTTGACTTCAAAATTCCCTCAAAATGTCCATTCACAGAAAGAATTTCATATCTCGTCTCCACTTCTTTTTCTTAATATGACTTCACAACCTAACTACTAGGTATAAATCTGATGAACAAACACTACTTTAGGAGAGAGAAAATTTTCTGATTATTCTTTGCACATAACTTTATAAATGAAAAATTAAGGGACAGCACAAAAATTATGCAATAGGCTTATAATCAGAGTAAACCAAAATAAAGTGAGTGTCAGTGATACAAATTGGATGCAATAATTGATTATATTAGAATTTATTTAGCCAACTCATATGATTCGAGAACCAAACCATTTAAAATGAGAGAGTAGCAGTATCTACCAACATACATGTACTTTTAAAGTTGACGAAGTCAAGTTCAAGTTCGACCTATGTCAGATCAGCACTCGGTTCGAGCGTAATCATCCACAAAATCACCGTTTTTTTCAATAATTCACTTGGAAATGGAATAAATCTAACCTCAACGATTTTGCATTACTCACGATGTCTGACTCCCGGGCAGGAAACTGATTAATTTGCTCGAAATCGTCGAATATTTTGAAGAAAATTTGCTTCCCTGACTGATGCATCCACGTTATCACGTTGGTTTGTTTACAAGTGAGTGTCACACAAACATGGCCGCCGACCTACTCGCTCTGACTTCAGCCAAGCAGGTGCATTGCGGGTCCAGGTTTTTTATATACGTCCGTGAGTGCGATGAGAAAAGCGGCGCCATTGTTGTGACGTCGCTGGTACCCATAGTTCCCCAGGAAGTGACGGCACTTCCCCCAACCTCAGTTGTTAGGGTTAGGGTTAGGGCTGTGTTAAGTATTTTTCTTGTCAGCATCTCCACGTGAGTGTAAGTGGCAGCTCCATTACGAGCCTTAGACCTTATATCAATATAAAAAGCTTAATTATGGAAAGGAAACAAATTTTCATTTCCTTTGAAAGTATTTCCTTTTGACGTTTAGTTTCACTGGATTGACCCCTTGGATGAAATAATGGGCAAGGTGATACCGACCGGCACAGGCATTTCTTTGCTTGTTCATTGGGCGGTTTGTGAAAACGTCCTCTTCCAGCAAGATTACGAAGTTAGCTCCGTTAGCTCCGATTACGAAGTTACTCTTAGATTACGAAGTCACTCCGAGGGCCTTTCACACGCTCACTGCAGGCAGGTTGGTGGTCTTTCTGTCTCCTACCGACTCCTCTCCGGCCTTGCTCCCCCAGATCTCTCTGTGCTCTATCCCCCCAATATTCCTACAGGTCGCACAAGATCTGCCAGCAACCCTCTTCTGGTTAAACTGCCAAAATCAAGACTCTCTGCTCACCTTCACTCCTTCATTCCTCTTTTCTCCCACCTCTGGGACCTCACTCTCTTCAATCCCACTCCTCCCTCCAGGTCTTTAAAACAGCTGTTCGGGTGACGTTGTTCCTTTGCCGATCGGCAAATGCTGTTTCTATCGGCCCTGGTGGTGTTGTTCACCACCATATCTTATCTTCCCCCATCCAAAACCTTGATCTTTTCTACCCCCGTTAATTCACCCCAGATCCACTTTTTTGAAATACCAACTTCTTTCCTGGAAGTCCTTGCAGTGTCCATGTGTTTTTTTTACCTCTCCCACCCCCCCCCCCCCTTCCCATGCCTCCTCTCCCCAAGCCCTCTCCCTCCCACAGATCTCCTGATGTCCCTGCTCTCCATCTTGTTCTCCCACTCCCTTCATCATATGTTTTATGTTTTATGTGTCAGTTTGTCTTTTTGTGATCAATGTTAGCTCTTACACGAGCCTCGATCTTGTATACAAAAAATAAAAATGAAAAAACAATAAAAGATTTGAAGGCCAAAGCCGGTTTATATTCTGAAGCCAGTGAATTGTCAACCTGAGGTTCTATTGACCGAAAGCACTGAACACCTTGCGTGTGTATAAAAACGCAATTATTCACTCGTGGTCTGGCCTGTCAGTTCACTTCATTCACATTGAATTGCACTAATGCTACCACCTACAAATGTGAAAACCTGGCTATGTGTGATGCTTCTTTTCACTTTACCCAGCTTTTCAATTCATTTCCTCCTTCATGATTCACAGATGATGTGTCAGGTGGTATAAAATGGAATCCAGCTTTTGCCAAAGGCAAGCAGATAAAATGCCAATCATGCAGTTGTACCTGCAGAGGGAACCCAACACAATTCTTCACAAGGTCTTGCAGAAAGTCCTTAAGATAATGTATTCCTCCTCTTTTTCAGGGTATTTTTTTTCCAGGCTATGCTTATTTTTCTCATATTTAGATTTCTCATTACTGGGAAAGTTTGGAGTTGGTTTATCCCTAAAGATGGTGAAATTCAGTTATGGCCTATCAATTCAGGCATTTACCGCTGTTCACATGGATTTGCTATCCCTCGCCTGTCCGACAATGTTGGAGACGGGGGACATCGAAATGAGCTCCATCCATCCGACCGATCATCTGTCCATGTACTTTTGTGTAAGTGATATTTCAATAACTGTTGAACATTTAGCTTTCATATTACACAGATATATTCCTCATACCCTCATCACCCCATACGTCCTTGTTTAAAATCTCAACTAAAAAAAAAACAACAAAAAAAAACATTTCCTTCTCTGTTCTTATTCGTTGTTCTTATTCGTTTATTCGTTGTTCTTATTCATTCATTCGTTCTTCGACCACGTGTTTCACCCACATTTCCCCAGATAGTTTTCACTGTTAAACTTTAAAATGTTTAAACTTTCCCCTAAAGTACTGTATTCTGTCGTGTATTATAACACCTTTTTCTTCCTCTTCTTTAAAAGGTTGCTTTCGACTTGCTCACCAAATCTATTCATTCCCAAAAAAAATTCCATCTCTTACAGTGCCTCTTTCATACATTCCCTAAACTCTCCTGCTCTCCACCCCCCTTCCAGCATCCTAAAACGTATTTTTGACTCGAAGGTCACAAGAAACTCATTTTGCAATAAATGTTCATTTCCCATTAATCGTACACTTTCCAAAATCCAATCTCACCCCTCCCCTCCAAATCTTCCCCATCACCCCTCCCCTCCAAATCTTCCCCATCACCCCTCCCCTCCAAATCTTCCCCATCACCCCTCTCCTCCAAATCTTCCCCATCACCCATCCCTTTCAAATCTTCCCCCTTGCCCCTTCCGCTCCAAATCCTCCCCATCACCCATCCCTTTCAAATCTCCCCCCTTGCCCCTTCCCTCCTAAACTCCCCCCACACCCTTCCCCTCCTAGACTCCCCCTCGGCCCTCCTCTCCTAGACTCCCCCCTCACCCCTCACCCCTCCTCTCCAAATCTACCCCGTCTCCCATCCCTTTCAAATCCCTCCCCTTGTCCCTTCCCTCCAAAACTCCCCCCTAACCCCTCCCCTCATAAACTCCCCCCTCGCCCCTCCCCTTCAAATCTCCCCACCCTCATTTCTTCTCCATTTCCCCCCTCTCACCCCTCCTCCTAAAAGCGTCCTCCCCGCTTCTTCCCTCTTCCAACTCTCACCTCCATCTCCCCCAACCTTCTGCCTCGCTCTTCCCCCTCCTCAAATAACACCTCACTGTGCCTCACCCAATCACCATCAAACCTTTTGTCAGCCCCATCCTTCCCTTTCTCCGAGCTATTCTGAAATCTCTGACACACCTTCAACAGCTCTCCCTAACCTCTTCCTCCTCTTCCACATCTTACCCTACCCCTCTCCCCCCACCCCCCCCCCCCTGTTCTGTATCCGATGCTCCCGCTTTCTCTTCATTAACGGTATGGACCTCAAACATCCGGGACCTTCATTCAAACTTAACTGATCTCTCCATACAGGTTGCTTCTGACAAACCAGACGTGATGTGCTTAACAGAAACTTTCCTCCTTCATGATGTCTCTGATTCCTTCGTATCTCTCCAGGGTTACTCCCTCCTCCGGTATGATAGACCTGAGCCTCGTCCTGGAGGTGGGGTTGCTATCTTTATCAAAAACTCTCTTTCTCACTCGCCCTGCACTGCCCTCTCTCCACCTCACCCCTAGGAATACCTCTGGCTACGGCTTCCCCTTCGCTCCCACCTCTTGTTCATATGTGTGTTGTACCGTCCACCAAACAGTGATGACTCCATCTACATCTCACTGTCTGATAATATGGACCAACTTCTATCTACTCATCCAAACTCTCTCTTCCTCATATGTGGTGATTTCAATTGTCACCATGCCAGTTGGCTAGGTGTGGGTACCTCTCTCACCAGCCATGGCTCCTCAGCAAAGGACTTCTGCGACTCACTGGGATTGACACAATCTGTCAATTTCCCGAGTCTCAGTCAACGGAGCATCTTCTCTTCTGGACTTGGTTATGACTAACTTCCCTGAAAATGTCTGCTGCTCTTCTTCTGCTCAAATCCGCTCATCTGATCATGTGCTTGTTAAAGTGGACATCTCTCTGACCATTCTCAGGGAGCCTCCTCAGCATCGACGAGTCTGGCGTTTCACTCAGGCCAACTGGCACGGTCTTCAAGCAACCATCAATCATCTGGACTGGTCTCCCATCTCTACCGCCTCTGACTTCAACTCATCCTGGGAATTCTTCTAAAGTAAATTGCTCTCTCTCATGCACAGATTTATCCCATCTCGTCTTCAGTTGTCATACCCTTCCTCCCATCCATGGTACACGGAATCTTGTGGTGAGGCTGTTTCCCAGAAACAACTTGCCTTTGTCTCATGGAAAGCTAATCCAACGGAAGTAAATCTCATTTCCTTTCACAAAGCCCGAAACAAGTGTGTGTCCACCCTCAGGAGAGCCAGGAAACAACATCTTTCCGTTCTCAAGACCGAACTCTCCTATCTGTCTCCCTCTTCCAAATCCTGGTGGCATCTGGTCAAATCTGTTTCTGGTGTTTGTTCCCCCTCCATCCCCTCCCTCACCTCAAATGGCTACACAGCTGACTCCGCACGTGAAAAAGCTGAATGCCTCAACTCTGTGTTTGCCTCTAAATTTTCTGTCCCAAACCCATCCCTCTCTGTACTCACCGTACCCAGTCGTACCCAGCTGCTCCTGGACTCTGTGTCCTTTCCTCCTGACAAGGTCGAAAAGTTTCTGTCAACCCTCCACTCTGATTCTGCAACTGGACCTGACGGCATCAGCCCACGGGTCCTAAAACCCTGTTCTTCCGCTCTTTCACTCCCTCTCTCTGTTCTCTTCACCCTCTCTTTTGCTCAAGGTCATCTGTCATCTGCTTGGAAATCAGCCAATATCACCGCTATACACAAAAAGGTGCAAAAACAGATCCTAGCAACTACAGACCAATCAGTCTGCGACCAATTATCAGCAAAGTCATGGCATCCATCATTGCTTCGGATATGAAATCTTTCCTCTTCTCCAATGGCTTGATCTCTGATCATCAATTGGTTTCAGACCTGGTCACTCTGTTCTGGACATGCTGCTTCTGCTGTCTCAACAATGTATGGAGGTCCTCAATGCCAAACAGGAAATTAGAGCTGTCTCCCTTGACATATCACATGCCTTCGATACCTTCTGGCACCCCGCTCTGCTCACCAAACCCTCCTCCTTTGGTATCCATGGAAATCTCCACGCATGGCTGGCGGACTTCCTCTCTCGCCGTAGTCAACGTGTGGCCCTGAATGGGTTTCTCTCATCTCCTCTTCCTGTTTAGGCTGGAGTTCCCCAAGGCAGTGTTCTGGGCCCTGTGCTTTTTCTGGTCTTCATCAATGATCTCTCCGACTCTCTTGAAAATCCTCTCTATCTCTTTGCTGATGACTCCACTCACTGCCGCTCCATTCCTCATCCCTCAGATCGGCAGTCTGCAGCCTCCTCGCTCTCTGCGGACCTGGACAAAATCACAGACTGGGCAAACAGGTGGAACATGTCTTTCAATCCTGACAAATCTCACACTCTGACGATGTCTCTCCGAAAAGACCGACTGGTCAACCCTCCCATCCACTTTCTGAATAATCCTCTCCAAGAAGTTCTGTCACTCAAGATTTTGGGTCTCACTATCTGCCATGATCTTTCCTGGGAAAACCACATTTCAAATCTGGCCCCCAAAGCCAGTCACCAACTGGGCATCCTCCGTCGTGCAAAGTCCTTCCTTGGCACACCTGAGCTCCTCACCACATATAAGGCTTTCATCCGCAGCTCAATGGAATACTGTTCCCCCCTCTGGGCTGGTGCTCCTGCCTCACACCTAGCTCGTCTTCACGCTGTTGAAACCAAATCGTTCAGAATCATTGGAATTTCCCGCGATGAAGCTACATCCGAGGGCCTTCCACTTATTCACCGCAGGCAGGTTGG
Organism: Myxine glutinosa; assembly: GCF_964187855.1. Taxonomy (NCBI): domain Eukaryota; kingdom Metazoa; phylum Chordata; class Myxini; order Myxiniformes; family Myxinidae; genus Myxine; species Myxine glutinosa. The sequence continues at coordinate 106,709,082 of NC_136261.1, read as the reverse complement.
TGGTCTTTCTGTCTTCTACCGACTGCTCTCCGGCCTTGCTCCTCCAGCTCTCTCTGGGCAATGTCCCCCAAATATTCCTACAGGTCGCACAAGATCTGCCTGCAACCCTCTTATCGTGAAACTGCCAAAATCATAACTCTCTGCTCACCTTCACTCCTTCATTCCTCTTTTCTCCCGCCTCTGGAACAAACTCCCTCACTCTCTTCAATCCCACTCCTCCCTCCAGGTCTTTAAAACAGCTGTTCACCACCATCTCTTATCTTCCCCCATCCAAAACCTTGATCTTTTCTACCCCCGCTAATTTCACCCCAAATTCACTTTTTTGAAATACCAACTTCTTTCCTGGAAGTCCATGGTGTACTTGTGTTTATACTTCTCCCACCTCCCCCCCCCCCTTCCCACGCCGCCTTCCCCCAATCCCTCTCCCTCCCACACATTCCCGATGTCCCTGCTCTCAAATGTTGTGTTTATGTGCTTCCCCTTCTCTCCCCATCTTGTCTACCGCTCCCCTTTTTATATACTTTGTTTGTTTGTCTCTTTGATATGTTTTTGAGATAAATGTTAGCTCTTTCACGATACTCGATTCTGTGTATTAAAATAATAATAATAATAATAATAATAATAATACCACCCAAAAGACAGGGGACCTTGTCCTATTGTATCAGTTCCTTGTTTTGACCTGAATTTATTTGAGAGGCAGGTACTCAGTGACCAACATAAGTAACCTCATAGTCGATTGTTCAAACATATCGGTAATAATCAAGGTAAAATGATTTTGTCGTAAAGTTGTACTATAGGTAACTGATTTTGACACTCACTCATTTGGCAGCGTGTTTCTTATGAGCTGCCTGGTCCTCGGTACGATTCCCAATGCTGGAACATTTAACTGTAAACTCTGTTTAGCTTCAGTGTCAGTAGGTGGCGCCGCATCTCATAGCATGCTGTACGGTCAAAGGGATGCTCAGTCAACTAATTTGCAATCATGTTCATGTAAAATATACCACCTGTATCTTTCACAACGATATACCTTATGAGGCCAGATATACTTTGCATATACAGACTTGGCATTTAATATGGAATTTTTTTTTTTCTTGACGGGTTTACTTTCTGAACTGAGTATATCAATCTGGTGAGTTTCTTTTACGCTTCGGTGATTTCTTTGTTAAAAGAACCATGTTACTGATTGTCTGTCGCAGCAAGAAGTCAATAACAGGATTATATCACAGGTGGCGTGACAAAATGTACGGACAGGTACATTTGACGATTGGCTTCACAATCGGGTATATAAGGGTTGTTGCGTTCTGTATTAGTGGAAAACAACTGCTGCACATCTATAAAAGTTATTGCCGCTTCCTCTGGAGATGCTCCGTCAACTTGACAATGCTGTTTGTCATGGAGTGGTGGCTTTACGAAATTCCGGCATGAAACAGCATGCTATTGCTCGGCAGTATGGCATCACTCAAGGTCAGGTGTCAAAGATCCTGAAACGAAATGCTCAGAGGGGTGTCCCTACTCCAATACCGAGTTCAGGATGTCCCCGCACAACCACAAGGAGGGATGATCGCCAGCTGCACCGGATAGTCCGAAATGGCTGTACCAAGTCAGCTCATCGGCTTAGGGCTGAGTGGCAGCAACTCACAAATGTGCCTGTATCCAGAAGGCTAGTCAACCAACGACTGGTTCAAGGAGGCTATTGTGGCAGGCGTCCCGTGAGAAAGCCACGCCTGACCAGACAACACCGCCAGCGCCGATTGCAGTGGGCCAGAGAGCAACGTCAATGGCAGCCAGGACACTGGAATCACGTGATCTTCAGTGACGAGTCTAGATTTCTGGTCTATCGTCAAGCTGGCCCCGTCCGAGTGCGCAGACAAGTGCATGAAGCCTACAACGAAGATTGTATAGTGCCAAGAGTCCAAGCTGGAGGTGGTGCGGTGACCGTTTGGGCTGCTTTTCATGCAGGGGGCAAAACTGACCTGGTTGTTCTGAATGGAAACCTGAACCAGTTCAAGTACAGGGCCATTCTGGAAGAAACATTGCTTCCATTTGCTCGTGCAGCCTTTCGAGGAAACTTTGTCTTCCAAGATGACAATGCACGGCCTCATCGTGCTCGCATGATCCAACATTTTCTTGTTGACCGTGGTGTAGAGCATATGGAGTGGCCTGCCATGTCCTCGGATATGAATCCGATAGAGAACTCGTGGGCAGAATTAACGCGTCAAATCGACAACTTGGACCAGCAGGCTACCTCTGTGCATGAATTGCAGCAGGCTATTGTCACTGCATGGCAAGCGATTCCTGTCCAAACCTTGGCAAATCTCGTGAACAACATGCCTCAACGTGTACGTGCTCTCCTGAATGCTCGTGGGGGTTACACGAAGTACTGAACTGTAAATTACTGTCCTTAATCCAAGTCGTAATTTAACTTTTGTTTTTGTTAAAAAAAAAATTTGGCTAATGTGCAAAATAAAGAAATACTTATGGAAAACGTACAGACGTTTAACACAGTACTGTCTGTGAATTGAGTTCGATATCAGTTTACATCACTTTCAAGGATCAATTTATTTGCTTCGAAATGTCAAATGTGGTTTTTGTTTCTTTTAAAGGTCACATTAACAAAATCTAGAATAATTTCAACATAATTCCAATGAACTTTGGTTCTAAGTCATCTTGAAATCTAAGTTCACCCCCACAAAAAAAAAAATTCATATTAAATGCCAAGTCTGTACATATATATTGTCTCTCCTATATAAAAATATACATTTCTGGACAAAAACAATGTAGGTTTTTCTTTTTAGACAGCTCTCCCCCCAGCCCCAATCATCATGATATGAGAAACAGCAATTGTAAGAACATGTTAGGATCATGATCTGATAATGTAAGTTCAGCTTTGGTTCACAAAACAAGACTCAGTCTAAGAATGGCAAAGCCGGGTATGAATCTGCTGTCCTGTCACGTGACCAGATCTTCAGCTCTAATTGGTGGACGTTTGTGAGGGATATCCATCCATCCATTCATACATACACCAGATGGACAGACAAACGCTGGTCCAGACGGCATTGCCCTACATGCTATGCCACAAAAATATGGCTGCAAAACCACATGAGCGATGACGTCATCAAAAAAAAATTCTCGACCAATTTATCGCTCGACCACGCTCAAGAAATTTCATGCTGATCGGATCAATCGTTCTCCTTGTCGATTTATGACGTCATAATGAAGGCACCTATGACAATATGACATCATCATTGACATATGTAGGTTATTACCCATGGGGAATAGAGTTTACAATGAGCCACCTTTCAAATCTCTCGATGGAGCGCTTTCGGAGACAGAGGTGCAAAGTTTTTCCAAGATGGCGCCAATACCCCATGACATATGACGTCATAATTATCATTTTTAAAACGTCCACAGGAAGAGGTGCTTCTATGATCAAAATTCCTTGTCAATCGGACCAAAGGTTGCAGAGAAAACGGATTTTAAAGGGATCTAGAAAGCATCTGAAAATGCAAAGCCTGTCCACGTCCATTTGTATTCAGACGTCATCTTTTTCTTCTGTTTGCTCAAAATAACAGTTTTTTAAAAATACAAAATGAAAATTTATGATTTTATGCAGCCTTGAACTTTGAGCTTTACATCTATAAAAAAAAATCAGCTTCTAGCTTTTTATTGGTGAACCAATTCTGTGACTCAATATGCGAATTCTTATAATTTCAGGTCAATCTGGTAAAAATTGGCAATTTTACGCAATATTGCCCTTTTACCTTTTGATATAAAAAAACAACAATCAGCTTCTAGCTTTTGATTGGTGAACCAATTCAGTGACCCAATCCAATATGCAAATTCTTTAAATTTCAGGTCAATCGGATGAAAATGGATGATTTTATGTGATGCTGACCTTTAACCTTTTGACCCTTTGACCAAATTATTAAATTTGTCTTCTCCATGTTCTCATATTAAAGCTTTGTATTTGAAAATTTGATGACAAAACTCAAATGGTAAATTTAAAATTCAGGTCAATTGGATGAAAATTGATGATTGATGTAATGCTGACCTGTGACCTTTTGCCAAAATTATTAATTTGCCTTCTCTGTGTTATCTTAATCAAGCTTTGGTGAAAACACACACAAACACACACAGAAGTGATTACAGAACCCTGTCTCCTGCTGTGCAGGGGACAGCCTTAAAACTACACAAAATTCAGGCGGAAGGGACATACATACATACATATATACATACATACATTGCATGGACAGACAAACGCTGTTCCATACGGCAATGCCCTACGGACTACGCCATAAAAAATATTTGAACAAGTACAGATACATTCAAAGTACACCGCCCCCATGCCAAATAATGAAATATCCTACAGCGCGGCATTGCCGGGGCGCCTCCGGCAGTTACATCTTCCGGCGCCCGGCAATACCGCAGTGCAGCTCATTGAGGCTGCATTGGGAGGGAGAGGTGCACACTAATTGATTGATTAATCGTATAATTAAAATCAATAAAAGATTATCACAAAATATTTTCTTAATCAATTGGCTAATAGCATAACTAAACCACTAGTAGTTCATCCGAAGATGTATCTTTTAGAAATTTAATTAAATAAGTCATTAATAAAAAATTAAATAATTAATTGATTAATCAATAAATAATTAATCGATTAATCAATAAATAATTAATCGATTAAATGATTAATCAATAAATCAAAAATATCCTTGATAGCCACATCACTTGGTCACTGTCATGTCCAAATATTAGCTTCCTAGCTCAAAACGTGCCTGAGATAATGGCCAAATGAGAAAGAAAATAAATAAATGATTAATAATGAAAATAAATAAATAATAATCATTAAAAAATTAAATTATTAATCAATTCGGTCACAGAACACATACACCACCACCATTTCATCAGAATCTGTAACTGATTTTTTTTTTTTTTTTAGTAATTAATCGAATAATTTAATAATTAATCGATTAATTGATTAATTGATGAATCAATAAATCAAAAATATCCTTGATAGCCACATCACTTGGTCACTCATGTCCAAATATTAGCTTCCGAGCTCAAAAGGTGCCTGAGATATTGGCCAAATGAGAAAGAAAATAAATAAATGATTAATAATGAAAATAAATAAATAATAATCATTAAAAAATTAAATTATTAATCAATTCGGTCATAGAACACATAAACCACCACTATTACATCAGAATCTGTAACTTTAAAAAAAAAAAAATTTAGTCATTAATCGAATAATTAAATAATTAATCGATTAATTGATTTATTGATTAATTAATAAATCAAAAATAGCCTTTGCAGCCAAATCACCTGGTCATTGGCATGTCCAAATATCAGCTTCCTAATTCAAAAGGTGAGGAGAAAGGAAATTTGATTAATTAAATAAGTCCTTAATTAATCGCTAATAATTAAATAACTCCTCAATTAATTGATTAATCAAAAAACAAAAAATAGCGTTTTTGACAAAGGACTTGCTCACTATTGTGCCGAAATTTCAGCTTCCTCGTTCAAAGGATGGCTGAGATATCGCCCGGACAAACAAGCAAGAAAGAAAGAAAACAAACAAACAAGAAAAAAACCAGAGTGAAAACTGAGTACTCCCTTTCAGCGTGCGTCACTGCCGAGCCCCCTTCGGTGCCCGGCAATGACGATTTGCATTGCCTGGAGATGGCATAGGAAAGGTGCGGTGTACAATATAACAAATTGGCATTTTTATATTTTGTGTCACTGCCTAAATCTCCTTTGGGTTCATGAATGTCCCACACACAAAGGCTGGTCACCTTAGTTGTTTGGAGAACTATTATAGTATTTTTAGCGATCTATGATGTCAAGGAGGCACAACTGCTTGGCAGTTCTTGCAACGATTATAATTTGCAACGGACTGGTCAAGAGTAGAGTGAGGTGAGGCAAGACCTTTTGACAAAACAACAATCAACAAAACAACAAGACCTTTTGACAAAGCAGAAACCTTGCGGACTTTGTTCCACTTCAACAAAATCTCTTCTTTCAATGGCATTTTTATCTTTTTTGGAACCAGCGATGGGCCAACGTGGAGTGCAGATAGTGTATAGTGGTGAACCCACCTGTTTATTTGTGTATAGGTCGAATTTAATTTAGAATTGTGGATGTGTAGGAATAGTTACACAACGCATTTGTTTTTCCGTTATTATTCTTTGTGGGAGCATGTATGAAACTTTTCCTGTATAAACAAATGTCGCACTCAGGGATCTGATAGGACAGGTAATTGTGTTAAAGGGAACTACATCTGACATGCACTGGACCTGGCAAACTCAGGACGAGTCTGGTATGAAGGGGGTGGGGGGTGTAGTGTTGCGGTTTTGGAAGAACCCGGAGAGTTGTATCCAACACATAAAGGAACCCTGCAGTTTTGATACATCACTAGTATTTTGTTTAGATAGATTTTGTAGGGAAGAGTTCTGGTTTGTCCTAGGATGTCTCAGGAGTTCAGTGTGCACATTGGTTGGAGGTAGGGAAGATCTCTCAGCCACTCATGTTCATCATGGTGATGCAGCTGGTAAGCAGGAAGATGAACATGAGGGGTATTATGGGGAGTATGTTGTATGGGGACAATCTGGCTGTTGTGGTGGAGTATAGGCAGGAGATGCAGGAAGTACTGGGGGAGTGGATGGGGGCATTTTGAAGCATGGCCTGAAGATGAGTATGGAGAAGACTGAGGTGATGTGGGTCAGGCAGCAGAGGAAAGAAATGAATATCAGGTTAAAGGGAAAGGAGATCAGACAGGGAAATAGGTTGGAGTATCTGGAGGGAACAGTGACCGGGGATGGTAAGTCTGTGGTAGGAGGTGGATTCAGGTGGATGTGAATGCATGGAGGAGGTGGGGGCGAGTAATGGCAGATATACAGACTTGGCATTTAATATGGAATATTTTTTTTGTGGGGGTGAACTTACTTTTCAAGATGTCTTAGAACCAAAAGTTCATTGGAATTAAGTTGAAATTATTCTAGATTTTGTTAATGTGACCTTTAAAAGAAACAAAAACCACATTTGACATTTCGAAACAAATAAATTGATCCATGAAAGTGATGTAAACTGATATCGAACTCAATTCACGGACAGTACTGTGTTAAACTTCTGTACGTTTTCCAGAAGTATCTCTTTATTTTGCACATTAGCCAAATTTATTTTAACAAAAACAAAAGTTAAATTACGACTGGGATTACGGACAGTAAAATTACAGTTCAGTACTTCGTGTAACCCCCACGAGCATTCAGGAGAGCACGTACATGTTGAGGCATGCTGTTCACAAGATTTGCCAAGGTTTGGACAGGAATCGCTTGCCATGCAGTGACAATAGCCTGCTGCAATTCACGCACAGAGGTCGGCTGCTGGTCCAAGTTGTCGATTTGACGCGTTAATTCTGCCCACAAGTTCTCTATCGGATTCATATCCGGGGACATGGCAGGCCACTCCATATGCTTTACACCACGGTCAGCAAGAAAGTGTTGGATCATGCGAGCACGATGAGGCTGTGCATTGTCATCTTGGAAGACAAAGTTTCCTCGAAAGGCTGCACGAGCAAATGGAAGCAATGTTTCTTCCAGAATGGCCCTGTACTTGAACTGGTTCAGGTTTCCATTCAGAACAACCAGGTCAGTTTTACCCCCTGCATGAAAAGCAGCCCAAACGGTCACCATACCACCTCCAGCTTGGACTCTTGGCACTATACAATCTTTGTTGTAGGCTTCATGCACTTGTCTGCGCACTCGGACGTGGCCATCTTGACGATAGACCAGAAATCTAGACTCTTCACTGAAGATCACGTGATTCCAGTGTCCTGGCTGCCATTGACGGTGCTCTCTGGCCCACTGCAATCAGTGCTGGCCGTGTTCTCTGGTCAGGCGTGGCTTTCTCAGGGGATGCCTGGCACGATAGCCTGTTTGAACCAGTCGTTGGTTGACTCGCCTTCTGGATGCAGGCACATTTGTCAGTTGCTGCCACTCAGCCCTCAGCCGATTAGCTGACTTGGTACGGCCATTGCGGACTAACCGGTGCAGCTGGCGATCATCCCTCCTTGTGGCTCTGCAGGGACGTCCTGGCCTCGGTATTGGAGAAGGGACACCCCTCTGAGCATTTCGTTTCAGGATCTTTGACACCTGACCTTGAGTGATGCCATACTGCCGAGCAATAGCACGCTGTTTCATGCCGTAATTTCCTAAAGCCACCACTCCATGACAAACAGCATTGTCGAGTTGACGGACCATCTCCAGAGGAAGCGGCAATAACTTTTGGAGACGTGCAGCAGTTGTTTTCCACTAATACAGAACGCAACAACCCTTGTATACCCGACTGTGAAGCCAATCATCAAATACACCTGTCCGTACATTTTGCCACGCCACCTGTGATATAATCCTGTTGTTGACTTCTTGCTGCGACAGACAATCAGTGACATGGTTCTTTTAACAAATAAATCACAAAAGTGTAAAAGAAACTCACCAGATTGATATACTGAGTTAAGAAAGTAAACCCAAGTCAAGAAAAAAAAAAATTCCATATTAAATGCCAATTCTGTAAATATATCAATGAAATTGAAAGGGAAAGGTTCTGATGTCATGTGTAACATCGGCCTACCTTTACAGTCTATAAACGGTGGCACTGACAGAGAGACAACAACAGAGGCTGAAGGTTTGTGAGAATAACTGGGTCAGGAGGATTGCCGGAGTGAAGAGGGTGGACAGAAGGAGAATAGATGAACTGAGGGAGGAGGTTGGTGTGCAGATGAACTTAACGGGGAGATTGGTGAAATGCCGGCTGTGATGGGCTAAACACTTGGTGTGGGTACAGAGTCAAGGTTCGTGGAAGAGCTAGAACACTGAACGAATTAGAATGAATAGAACAAAAGGCACATTAGAGAGAGGGGGGTAGACACCAAGAGCAGAATTGAAGGACAAAATAGAGGGAGACTTGGACAAACAATGGCTGTGGGGAGGAATGGGGGTCGGAAAGGACACATGGGGTGCCCAAAATGGATACAAAAGGAAACTCTCAGGAATGAAGACCTGGAAACATGGAAGGAGATTGGGTGGGGTAGGATTGGGGTTGGGGGGAAATAACGAGGGTAGAAAGGTCATTGTTTTGGATTTGGGCTGATATGAGATGTTGGTGAACAGCTGCCTTGAAGACCTGGAGGGAAGAATGAGATTAAAGAGAATGTGGTCGTTGATTCCACAGGTGGGAGAAAAAAAGACAAATTAATTAGTGCAGGTCAGCAGTCATTCTGTATTTTGGGAGTTTCATCAGAAGGGGTTTGATGGTGGAGCACGTGCGCCTTGCAGAAACCTTGGGGCAACAAATCACGGAAAGAGCAGAAGGTGCAATACCAGAAAGGAGGCGGTAGAAGACAGAGAGACCACCGACCTGTCTGCAACGGTGAAGTGATAAGCTCGTAGACTCAGTTCCAATGCGGGAGATTCCAATGATCTTGACGGCCTTGGTTTCCATGGCGTGAAGCTGACTAATGTGTGAGGCAGGGAAGCCAGCCCAGAGGGGAGAGCAGTACTCCATCAAGCAGCAGATGAAGGTCTTGTAGGTAGATAGGAGTTCAGGTGTTGCAAGGAAGGTCATTGTACGATGCAGGATGCTCGCCGACTGGCTTTGGAGGCCAACTTTGAAATGTGGTTTGTCCAACAAAGATCGTGGCTGATAGTGAGACCCAGGAGTTTGAGTGACAGAACTTCCTCAAGAGGATTGTTACCGCACATGCACGAAACGAAAAGTGGGGCTAAGCAACTGGTTTACTTTGTCTGTCTGGACAGATAAACTGAACCAGTTTCTTAATCCCACTTCTACAATTATTGACGAACAACTATTTCAATTGAATGTTATATTTTGAACCCAGTAGAACATGAATCAGGGAACACGAATCTGCAGGATAAAATTACTTTGGTTCTGAATTTGGCAAATTGTATGGAATCTCTTCCCGATTACACATGGGCAGAGATGAGTGGGGTCGTTTTTGTTTTTTAAATCTGACTGCCCGTCTTGCAGTCAAACAAAAGTGAAAATCATTCTAAACAGAAAACTCACTGTTTTAGGGACATCATAAAAGACACAAAACAACAGGCACCAATAACTAATGTAATGTGTTAAATATGGTGGTTTAAAAGACGATGCATCAATGGAGGTAAACTTACAAAAACAGGTTTTTCTTCCCCCTACAACCAATAAAATCTTTATTTTATTTAGGTTGACGTATATAACAGTACTTGAACACTGTAAAACACAAATCGCCTTATTGGCACTTTTAAAAACCTTCCATTTAGCAGTATTTGGACAAAATATTATGGTGAAGGAGCGGCGCTCCAACGCGAGTTGAAAGAATTGACGCGACCAAAGATGGAAATTCGTCCGAGTAGGTTTAATAAATGTATCACACTCGGGTACTCTGAAAAGCCCGTTTATCGGGCAGCAATATATATACACATTTATGTCGGGAAGTTTGCCCGGCAAAAGCTATACCGGGCATGCCCGGGTATCAAGGGCGAGCCTTGGAAAGGCGAGTCTGGACCTGCCCGGGCGTGTTTGGCTGCGGCCTGGCAAGTCGAGGCTGGGCGTGCCCAGGCGCTCTGGACGAGCACTGGAAAGGCGATAGCGGGCATGCCCGGACGCTCTGGGCGAGCCCTGGAAAGGCGATAGCGGGCATGCCCGGACGCTCTGGGCGAGCCCTGGAAAGGCGAGAGCGGGCATGCCCGGGAAAGACGAGACCGGGCGTGCCCGGGAACAGTGAGTCCGGGCATGCCCAGGAGAGGCGCGTCTGGCCGTGTTCTGGCCGGTGCAAGGCGATTGTGTGCATCCAGCGGTAACCGCTACACACGCCCCTCCAGAATCGACCTGCACCGGCAGGGTCAATTTAAGGGGGGTCCGGATGACCCGGCCGAAGCGACCCCTGGAGGGTCGTGGGGAGGGGTCCGATGTGGTGGTGGGTGGTCGAGCGGGGGGGAACTGTGGACGGGGGGCGGCCTCGCCGCGGAGGAAGGGCCAACCGTGGTGGTCGGTCGACGTCCATGTGCGCCGGTTTGAGGCGGTCCACAGAAATCCGGTGCGGCCGGCCGCCAAAGTCGACGATGAAAGACTTGTCGCCCCGTCGCAGGACCCGGAAGGGCCCGTCGTATGGCGGCCGGAGTGGCCCCCGGTGCGCGTCATGACGCACAAAGACGTACTCCGCTGTGCGAAGCGCCGGGGGGATGTAGGACTGGGGGCCACCATGGCGGTACGTTGGCACGGGGGCAAATCGTCGGGCGGCCTCCTGGAGGTCCGAGCGCTGGCGAGCGGCGGACCAGGGACTGGTAGCGTCAGGCACGAATTCGCCCGGGACGCGGAGCGGCTGGCCGTAGACGAGCTCAGCGGCGGACGCCTGGAGGTCTTCCTTGGGGGCCGTGCGAAGGCCCAAAAGGACCCATGGCAGCCGGTCGGCCCAACCGTCGTCCTGAAGGCCGGCCATGAGTGCGGCCTTCATGGAGCGGTGAAACCGCTCGCACAACCCATTGGTTTGGGGGTGGTAGGCCGTGGTGCGGTGCAGCGTGACCCCCAACGAATGGGCGACCATGCCCCAAAGCTCAGACGTGAACTGTGGGCCGCGGTCGGACGAGATGTCCGCTGGTGCGCCGAAGCGCGCGACCCAGGTGGCGATGAACGCCTGCGCCACGTCGACGGTGGTGGTGGAGGTGAGGGGCACGGCCTCCGGCCACCTGGTGGTCCTGTCCACCATGGTGAGCAGGTGGGTGAACCCCCGCGAGGGGGGCAGGGGACCCACCAGGTCCATGTGGACGTGGTCGAAACGCCGTTCAGGCACGGCGAAAGGTGCCAGCGGGGCCTGGGTGTGGCAGTGGACCTTGGCTCGCTGGCAGGCCGTGCAGGCGTTGGCCCAGTCGCGGATGTTTCGTCGAAGGCCGTGCCAGACGAAACGCACCGACACCAGCTTCTGAGAAGCTTTCCGGCCCGGGTGAGAAAGGCCGTGGATGGAGGCGAAGATGCGGCGCTGCCAGGAAACGGGCACGATGGGGCGAGGCTGGCCCTGGGAGACGTCGCAGAGCAGGACGGTGCCCGCGAAGGGGATGTCGGCCAGGCGGAGGCCCGTGTCCGCCGCGCGGAGTGCCTGCACCGAGGCGTCGGTGGTCTGGTCGGCCGCCATGAGCGCGAAGTCCACGCCGAGGTGGACCGCGTTCGCGCTGGCCCGTGAAAGGCAGTCGGCCACGGCGTTGTCTTTGCCGGCGACGTGCTGGATGTCCGTGGTGAACTCCGACACGGCGGAGAGGTGGCGCTGCTGGCGGGCCGACCACGGCTCCATGACCTTAGCCATTGCGTAGACCAACAGCTTGTGGTCGATGAAAGCCGTGAACGGGCGGCCCTCCAGGAGGTGTCGGAAATGGCGAACGGCCAGGAATAGCCCGAGCAGCTCGCGGTCGAACGTGCTGTAGTTTAACTCGTTCGGCCGGAGTTGCCGGCTGAAAAAAGCGAGTGGCTGCCAAACCCCGTCCACCCATTGCTCATGGACGGCGCCCACCGCGTAGTTGGAGGCGTCCGTAGTGAGGGCGATGGGCGCGTTGAGCACCGGGTGAGCCAGCAGCATTGCGTCGGCTAGGGCCCGTTTGGCGCTGGCGAAGGCCACGTCCATGGCCGCGGACCAAACAATGTCATGCTTGGCCGGCTTGCCCCGGAGGGCCTCGTAAAGGGGCCGCATGAGCTGAGCAGCGTGGGGCACGAATCGGTGATAAAAATTCACCATGCCGAGGAACTCTTGGAGGGCCTTGATGGAACGGGGACGCGGGAACGTGGTGGTGGCCTCGACCTTGGTCGGCAGCGGCACGGCCCCGGTCTTGGTGATGCGGTGGCCCAAATAGTCAACGGTCGTCACGCCGAAATGGCATTTGACCGGGTTGACAATTAAGCCGTGCTCGCTGAGGCGACCGAACAGTGTTCGGAGGTGGAGGAGGTGCTCGGCGCGGGACGTGCTGGCGACGAGGATGTCGTCCAGATAGACGAAAAGAAACGGCAGGTCGCGCAGCACGCCGTCCATCAAGCGCTGGAACGCCTGGGCCGCGTTCTTGAGGCCAAACGGCATCCGCAAAAATTCGAACAGGCCGAACGGCGTGATGACGGCCGTCTTCGGGATGTTGGCCGCCCGGACAGGTACCTGGTGGTAGCCCCGTATCAGGTCAATTTTCGAAAAGATGACCCGTCCCGCCAAACGGGCGGAAAAGTCCTGAATATGCGGGATCGGGTACCTGTCGGGGGTGGTAGCGTCATTGAGACGGCGGTAGTTGCCACACGGGCGCCATCCACCCCCCGGCTTTGGCACGATGTGTAGTGGCGAGGCCCACGCGCTATCGGAGCGCCGCACGATGCCAAGGTGCTCCAACACGTCGAATTCGGCCTTCGCCACAGCGAGCTTGGCTGGGTCGAGGCGGCGGGCCCTGGCGTAGACCGGCGGGCCCGTAGTGGGTATGTGGTGCTCGATCCCGTGCCGCACCGCGACGGCCAAAAACGTCGGCCGCGTGAGGGCCGGGAATTCCACGAGCAGGCGAGCGAACTCGTTCGTTGCCGGGAGGGCGCACGCCAGTTCGGTCGGCGCGGAGCTGCTCATTGTGCACGCCAGGGAGCTGAAGGTCTCGGCGTGGACATGGCAACGTCGTTTGACGTCGACCAGCAGCCCGTGCGCGCAGAGGAAGTCGGCGCCCAGCAAAGCCACGGGGACGCTGGCGGTAACAAAAGTCCATTGAAAGCGCTGGCTGCCGAAGCAGAGGGTGACGACGCGTGGGCCGAAAGTGCGTATGGCCGAGCCATTAGCAGCGACCAAAGAGGGGCCGCAAACTGCGTCCAGCCTGTCCTGCTCGGAGGCGGGTATGATGCTCAGTTGGGCGCCGGTGTCGCACAGGAAACGCCGCCCAGACGCTTTGTCCCGAATAAACAGCAAGTTGCCCGAGTGGCCGGCGCTCATGGCTGGGAATGAACGCCGGCCCGGCCGTTTCCCGACCTGCCGAAAGTGCACGGGGGCCGGCACGTCCGAGCCTTGTGTCCGAACCTGGCATGGTAATAACACCACGCCCGGTCAGGTGGAGGCCCCGGCCGTCGTGTCGGAAGCGGGCGGTGCGGCGTGGCGGCCGCCAGTTGCACCGGCAGTTCGGCCTCCAACCGCGCAGGGCGCTCGGGCGTCGTGGGCATCGCCTCGGACGGCGGCGGGCTCCAGGTAACCGCGCCGATGTGCTGGCCCGCCGAGGAGATCTTATCGGCTTCCCTGGCGAGGGCGCGGGAATCCGTGATCAACGTGCCAGCCAGGGCGAGGCGTACCGGGTGAGGCAGCTGGCGAAGGAACAGCTCGTGGAAGAGAAAATCCGGAGAGTGCTCACCGAGCAATGAGAGCATATAGTCCATGCGCTCGGACGGGCGCGTGTCGCCGAGCTCGGGCAGGTCAAGCAGGCGCCGTGCGCGTGCTGCCGGTGAGAGGGCGAAAGCGTCGAGGAGGAGTGTCTTCAGCGCGTCGTATTTGTCAGCAGCCGGCGGGTGCTGGAGGAGGCTCAAGGCGCGGGCCGCGGTGGCGGAACCGAGCGCCGCCACAACATGGTGGAAGCGGGTGTCGTCCGCGGTGATGCCTCGCAGGGCGAACTGAGAGTCTGCCTGAGCGAACCAAACAGCCGCGTGAGCCTCCCAGAAGGTAGGCAGTTTAAGCGTCACTGCCGTATCCATGTCGGTAGATCACCAATGAAGGAGCGGCGCTCCAACGCGAGTTGAAAGAATTGACGCGACCAAAGATGGAAATTCGTCCGAGTAGGTTTAATAAATGTATCACACTCGGGTACTCTGAAAAGCCCGTTTATCGGGCAGCAATATATATACACATTTATGTCGGGAAGTTTGCCCGGCAAAAGCTATACCGGGCATGCCCGGGTATCAAGGGCGAGCCTTGGAAAGGCGAGTCTGGACCTGCCCGGGCGTGTTTGGCTGCGGCCTGGCAAGTCGAGGCTGGGCGTGCCCGGGTGCTCTGGACGAGCACTGGAAAGGCGATAGCGGGCATGCCCGGACGCTCTGGTCGAGCCCTGGAAAGGCGATAGCGGGCATGCCCGGACGCTCTGGGCGAGCCCTGGAAAGGCGATAGCGGGCATGCCCGGACGCTCTGGGCGAGCCCTGGAAAGGCGATAGCGGGCATGCCCGGACGCTCTGGGCGAGCCCTGGAAAGGCGAGACCGGGCGTGCCCGGGAGGTTCGGGCGTGCCCGGGAACAGTGAGTCCGGGCATGCCCGGGAGAGGCGCGTCTGGCCGTGTTCTGGCCGGTGCAAGGCGATTGTGTGCATCCAGCGGTAACCGCTACAATGGCATTTTACATCATCTTGACCAATCAAATGTGCCGCTCACAGACCCTTCCCATGTCCTTTTTCTCAAAATCGTGTGGTAAGGTGTTCGATGAACTCTCCATTTAAGAAAGTAGTTGGGAGCTTTGTCAGGGTTTTCAGAGAAGGAGGAAGAGAGAGAGGGAGGAAAAGAGAGTTTGAGATATGTCTGGATTGAAAGACATATTCCAAGTGTTTAACCCGTCATTCTACCAAGATCGGAAGAGGGAAGAGGCTACAGCCTGCCTGTCTGAAGGATGAGGAATGTCATAGCATAAGGTGGAGTCATCAGCAAATAGATAATGGGGATTTTTCGGAGAGTCAGAGATATCATTAATTAAAATCAGGAATAGGACTGGGCCCATAACACTGCCTTGAAGCACTCCAGCCTTAACATGGAGAGGAGATGGAAGGATTCTGTTGAGAGCCGCACGTTGGCTACGGGAGTGGAGGAAGTCATCAAGCCATGTGTGAAGTTGGCCTTGGATGCCACAGGCAGAGAGGTTGGAGAGCAAGGCAGGATGCCAGACTGTATCGACAGCGCAAGATGTGTTCAGAGACCCAGCCCTGATCTCATGTCTGACATTGAGGGCGTCCATCCATTGTTGGCTGAGTAAGAAGCAGCAAGCCTAATGTAGAGTGATCTGGTCTGAAACCAAATTGATGATCTGAGATGATGCCATTGGAGAAAATGAAGGATTTCATATCAACTGCAATGATGGATTCCCTGACCTTGCTGATGCTTGGAAGTAAGCTGATGGTCTGTAGTTAAAGGGGAACCCAAACACTCAGACCACTTTGGATGCGAATCCATCCTTTAATACCCTACAAGATAGATATGATGTGTCTTTTCCCAAATTCCGAATTATAAATGGGAGCATTTTGCAATTAAAGGTCGAAATCTTCTTCTTCATGATTAGTCGTGACGTCGCACCATGAAGGCAACCACCACTTCCGTATTGTTTACGGGTTACATCGTGGTACGATTGAACTCAAACGGCGAATAACTTTCGAATTTCTACAAATATGCCAGGTCAATGTGTCCTTGGTGGTTGTAGTAATACAAATCGAGACGTTTTGATGCTACACCAATGGCCGAAAGACCAGAGGGTTACCAGAAATTGCACAAGGTTTGTCTGTAATCCCCGAGAGTGGATCTGGCCTAAAAATATTCGTTTTTGTGTTTAGAACATTTCACATGGAAGTGTTATGAAACAACAGAGGTTGCTAGATCTTGTGGTCTGAAATGTGAAGGTTATCCGCCACGATTGAGAAAGGATGTCGCCTTGTGATTAAGCAGAATAAACAACCGTCACACAAATATATCATCATCTTTACCAAGTCAGTGGGAGGGCTGACGGGAGTTGTGGGAGATATGTTGAAGGCAGCGGGAAGTTGCTGTGTGAAGAGAATGACAGAGATCTGTAATCTGGTGGTGAAAGAAGGCCGCATTCCAGTGGATTGGGAACTGAGTACCCTCGTCCCTCTATACAAGGGGAAAGGTGACCCTCTGGACTGTGGCTCGTATAGAGCGATAAAGGTATTAGAGCATGGAATGAAGGTATTGGAAAGGGTGTTGGAGAAGAGGATAAGGAAGAAAGTGAAGATCGATGAAATGCAGTTTGGATTTATGCCAGCAAGAGGAACGACAGACGCGCTTTTTATTGTAAGACCTCAAAAACCCAATGAGAGAGATCTCGCGAGATCTTGACGGTGACGGCAGTGATTTTCGAAGCTGTACACGTTCTCCACGTTTTCAAAGTTGTCATTGTTCACAATTGTATTTTGTTGAACTGTATTTATCTTTCGGTGTGTGAACCTATAGTGTGTCCCTTGGAAGTTTATCGGTGTTAATCGTTCATAAATTAATTGTTTCTGTTTGCCGCGCGTGTGCGGCCTTGCCTCAGGCTTCCCCGGTCCCCCGTCGAAGTTTGTTTCTTCCTTTGCTGTTTTTGCTAGGTTCTTAGATTTTTCCCTTCTCCCCCAAACTTCCCTGAACATCTACTCTTTGTCTCACGTTTTAAACCCTTCCCCCCTCCAAAAAACCAAAAAAAACAACAACGTTTATTTCCCATTCTCCACGTGTGAAGTGTCCCATCGTGTGCTTCTGTCCAGGTGCGCTGTCTCGCCCCGCCCCCATTATCTCCTTGCCTTCCACCTTTTCCCCTGTACACGTTACTCGTGATTGTCCCTCTAGGCTCCCTCTCCCCGTTGGTATTTTTGTGAATATAAGACTGTTCTTCACGTTTCTGTTTAAATATGTTTAACCTTTCCCCTGCAGTGTTTTATTCAGTGGTATATTACAACACGCTGTTTTTCTTCCTATTTAAAAGGCTTTTTTCAATTTCCTCTCCAACTCATTCCATTTCAAAAAAATATTCAATCTCTTATAATTCTAAATCACTACATGCTCTAAATTCACATTCATTCCATCCCGCCTCCATCGTTCTTAAACGGATCGCTAACTTGAAAATCACAATAAACCCAAATTGTTATAAATGTTCGTCTTTCATTAATCATCCACTTGCTAAACTCCCCCCTTGCCCCTCCCCTCCAAATCTCCCCCCTTGCCCCTCCCCTCCAAATCTCCCCCCTTGCCCCGCCCCTCCAAATCTCCCCCCTTGCCCCGCCCCTCCTAAACTCCCCCCATTGCCCCTCCCCTCCTAAACTCCCCCCTTGCCCCTCCCACTCTGCAGCCTCCTCACTCTCTGCAGACCTGGACAAAATCACAGACTGGTCAAACAAGTGGAACATGTCTTTCAATCCTCACAAATCTCACACTCTTACAATGTCTCTCCGAAAAGACCGACTGGAAAACACTCCCATCTACTTTCTCAACAATCCTCTCCAAGAAGTTCTGTCGCTCAAGCTTTTGGGTCTCACTATCTGCCATGATCTTTCTTGGGAAAACCACATTTCCAAGCTGGCCTCCAAAGCCAGTCGCCGACTGGGCATCCTCCGTCGTGCGAAGTCCTTCCTTGGCAAACCTGAGCTCCTCACCACATACAAGGCTTTCATCCGCAGCTCAATGGAATACTGTTCTCCCCTCTGGGCTGGTGCTCCTGCCTCACACCTAGCTCGGCTTCACTCTATTGAAACCAAAGCTTTCAGAATCATTGGAGTCTCCTGTGATGAAACTAACTCCGAGGGCCTTTCTCTCACTCACCGCAGGCAGGTTGGTGGTCTTTCTGTCTTCTACCGACTCCTATCCGGCCTTGCTCCCCCAGCTCTCTCTGAGGTCTGTCCCCCTCGTATTCCTACAGGTCGCACAAGATCTGCCAGCAAACCTCTTATGGTGAAACTGCCAAAATCTAGGCTCTCTGCTCACCTTCACTCTTTCATTCCCCTTTTCTCCCGCCTCTGGAACAAACTCCCCCACTCCCTTCAATCCCACTCCTCCCTCCAGGTCTTTAAAACAGCTGTTCACCACCATCTCTTATCTTCCCCCATCCAAAACCTTGATCTTTTCTACCCCCGCTAATTCACCCCAGATACACTTTTTTGAAATTCCAACTTCTTTCCTGGAAGTCCTTGCAGTGTCCATATGTTTTATACCTCTCCCACCTCCCCCCACGCCCTCCCCCTCCCAAATTTCTCTTGATGTCCCTGCTCTCAAATGTTGTGTTTGTGTCCTTCCCCCTCTCTCCCCATCTTGTCTAACGCTCCCCTTATTTTGTGTTTTATGTGTCGGTTTGACTTTTTGTGTGATTAATGTTGGCTCTTTCACGAGCCTCGATCTTGTATACAAAAAAAAAAAAGGCAGTTGCAGGAGAAGTACATGGAGAAGAGGAAGAAGTTGTTTCTTGGGTTTGTTGATCTGGAGAAAGCATTCGATAGGGTTCCACGCGAAGTAGTGACATGGGCATTGAGGAAGTTAGAAGTGGAGGAATGGTTGATCAGAGTGGTGATGGCAATGTACGAGAGAGCGCGCACAGCTGTAAGGACAAAGGACGGGAACTGTGGTGAGTTTGAGGTGAAGGTGGGAGTACATCAGGGGTCAGTAATAAGTCCACTACTATTTGTAGCTGTGATGTAGGTGCTGGCTCGGAACGTAACGGAGGGTATACCGTGGGAGTTGTTGTATGCAGATTATCTGGTGTTGATTACGGAGAGAATGGATGGACTGAAGGAGAAGATGAACAAGTGGAAGGAATGTATGGAGACAAAAGGTCTGAAGGTGAATATCGGAAAGACGAAGATGAAGGCAAGTGGTAAAGCATGTGGTGAGGTGGAAAGAACTGGGAAGTGGCCATGTGCTGTGTGCAGGAAGGGTGTCGGAGTGAACTCCATTCAATGTACAATGTGCGCTGAGTGGGTTCATCAAAAACGTAGTTGTCTGAGAGGGTCATTAACCAGTGTGGCAGCTACATTCAAGTGTAAGGTGTGCACAGAGGGAGCTGCAGATGGAGGAAATGTTGAGTTTGATCTTGGAGATGGTGTGACGCTGGAAGGTGTGAAAACATTTTGCTACCTAGGAGACAAACTGAATGGAGAAGGTGGATCAGACTCGGCAACGGTTGCTGGAGTGAGATGTGCATGGAAGAAGTTTTGGGAACTGAGTGGCGTGCTGATGGGGAGGGGAGTATTGTTGAAGCTGAAGGGAAAGGTGTATGATGCATGTGTGAAAAGTGTTATGATTTATGGGAGCGAAACATGGGTAATGAATGTAGAGCAGCAACGAAGGCTGAAAAGGTTGGAAATGCGAATGGTTCCGTGGATGTGTGGAGTATTGTTGAGAGAGAGGAAGACAAATGATGAATTGCGAAATATGATGGGAATAGAGCCTGTGATGGATGCTGTGAAGAGAAACAGGTTGAGATGGTTTGGTCATGTGTTGAGGAAGGATGAAAGTGAGTGGTTGAGAAGAGTGATGGAAATGAATGTAGAAGGAAGTCGAGGATGGGGAAGACCGAGAAAGACTTGGCTAAACGTGGTGGAAGAAGAAATGCGGGCAAGGGGGTTAACAAGGGGAGATGTAGAAAATAGGGCAAAATGGAGAAGATTATCATGTGGCCCGCAAGGCTAACCCCTGCTCCAGCAGGGAAAATGTCCTTAAAATGTCTGTTGTTGTTTCTTGTTGTATCTTTACCAAGTCACCAGTATACGTGCACAGGCAATTTGAGCAGTGAATCGAACCCCTGTGTTGACCTGCTGGCAACCAAACACACCTTGCTAGATGTGCTGGCTAACATCGCCGCCACCTTGCCCTACGCATCTGAAGACCTCAAAAACCCAAACTAACAATACCTACGACCACTCTACACCTTCTTCCCACCCTCCACCTCCATCATTCCCCCTCACAATCCCCCATCAGGCATCACCCAAGCTCACAATACCCACACCAACCCCACACCCCCTCTCCACCATCCCTCCACAATCCCCCATCAACCATCACCCGAGCTAACAATACCCATGACCAACCCACACACACTCTCCACCATGCCCTAACAATCCCCCATCAACTATAACCCAAGCGAACAATACCAATGACCAACCCACACCCATTCTCCACCACCCCCAAACAATCCCCCATCAACTATCACCCGAGCTAACAATACCTACAACCACCCCACACCCCTTCTGCACCATCCCCACACAATCCCCCATCAACTATCACCCGAGCTAACAATACCCACGGCCACCCCACACCTTCCCCATGCCCCCTCTACAATCCCCCATCAACAGTGTTCCTGGGAGGTGTAAGTATTGTGTCTGTTCCACGTCGTGGCCATACCGTATTTCTTCTGGAGTTAAATATAACTGATTTATTTATCAATTATGCAAAATCCCTGATAAATAGCCAATTGAACAGAAAAACAAAACCTACCAATCTATAGTGAACATTCGACCGGCGTTTTCATATTCACTACCAACACAACACCACCAGCTTCCCAAACACCATCTTCATCTGAATCATTCGCACAAGGTTCAAAACGATTCAGATCTAAAATTCCTCCGTAAGTGTTTCCATCACCAATCTTGTCTTCAATAGTTTCTTCAAAATCCCACTTCATACTGAGAACATACTGAGAACGTCCGAGTTGCTCATGACCGTGGAATCATTATCGGAACCTAAGATCTCTGAATCTGAGGAATGCACTGTTTCTCTATGTAAACCGCCATTTACAGTCACGTGAAAATGTAAGTACACCCCATGTGAAGTTTTGACTTTTTCAACATATTTCAACATACAGCTATTTGATCTTCATTTCAACAATATTGTTGTGGATATGAGAATGGGTTGTTTTTTTTGTTGTTGTAGTGTAAATTGTTGTAAAATATCGCCCTCCTTACTCCAGTGTTGTATAAAGGTCAAAGGGCGTTCCCGTAGTTAGTTCCATAAAGCATACATGAAGGACACCATAATATCCCTGTTCAGTAGTTTATTTCCTTATTATGTGTATTAGGGTAAGGCCTTGTCTTCCATTAAGATGACACTCCATTGCACCAAGTGAAATAAGATAGATTCCCTTTCATTCCCCATTCCCACTCCCAAAACTTCTACTGCCAACTACAATAGCCGCCATTAAGCATGTGCTCAGCTCGGGGAAGAAGGGCGTGCCCGCCCATCGTCATCAAGGGTGGAGTCAGAGGGCCTGTGCCCACCAATCAGGGCCGAAGCGAGCTCACCGAGGGGCGTGTCCTGAAGGCCGGCGGCTTGATCGCCTGAGGCGCTATAAAAGCGCGCGCGCAAGAACCGAGGGTGTGGTTGGACCAAGCAAGAGAGAAGTGTTTGGTTGGACCAAGCAAGAGAGAAGTGTGTGGTTGGACCAAGCAAGAGAGAAGTGTGTGATTGGACCAAGCAAGAGAGAAGTGTGTGGTTGGACCAAGCAAGAGAGAAGTGTGTGGTTGGACCAAAAGGGAGACGTGCAAAGAGAAGTGGTTGGACTGAGTACGAGAAGAGTTGAGTTGAGTACGAGAAGAGTTGAGTAAGGGATCCCTAAAAGAGCAGCTCCAGCCACCCCAAGTTCAGTCACCGCAGCTTCAGCCACAGCAGCAGCAGCCACAGCAGCTTCAGCCACAGCAGCTTCGGGGCCTTGACGGCAGTTTTTGAGCAGGGCCGCGAAGGAACGGCGGCTGCTAAACGCGCCGATCGAGAAAGGGCGGCGGCTGCTAATCCCCGACCCGACCGTGCTGCGGGTCCAGCTGAACCTTCCTCCCCCTCCAGCCATCCACCTCCTGCCATTCCTATCATCATTCCCCGCATGAGTCTGTCTTTTGTTTGTTCTGTCCTGGGTCATAATTAAGACTGTAGGTAAGCTAATAATTGAACTGTGTCTCTGATTCTTCTGTATATTATTTTATTATCTTTCCTTCTCCTTGGTTACTTTGAGCGTGTAAATAGTAGGAATAAATTTAGTAGTATTTACAACCTTTTTGTCTTCTTCTTCTTCTTCCCATCCGTGTTGCCTTTGTCTTTTCCCTATTGAATACCTGTGGCGCGATCCGGCCAACGTTCGGGAATCGGGTTAGTCGGGGTAACTGTTAGGGCCGCGGGGCCATCCGCTCGGCAAACCAACATCTTATCCGCGGTCCGTAACAATATTGATAGATAAAGGTGATATAATATAACAAATATCATGAAACATTTACATTTTGTAGTCCATTGTATAATTTAAATAAACATAAATGCAAATTTCACATGTGGAAAAAGTAAGTGCACCCTTGGCTCGAATAGGTGGTATTGCCCCCTTTGTAAGAAACAACCTCAAGTAGGCGTTTCTTATAACTGTCTACCAGTCTCTCACATCGACTGGGAGAAATTTTTGCCCACTCCTCCATGCAGAATTACTTCAGCTGTGCGATGTTTGAGGGGTTTCTTGCATGCACAGCTAGTTTCAAATCCCCCCACAACATCTCGATGGGATTTAGATCCGGGCTTTGACTTGGCCATTCCAGAACCCTCCATTTCTTTCTTTTCAGCCTTTCCTTGGTGGATTTACTGGTATGTTTAAGGTCATTGTCATGTTGCAAGGTCCACCCTCGGTTGAGCTTCAACTTTCCGACAGATGGCCTCACATTATCCTCAAGCACCCTCTGGTACAATGAAGAATTCATAGTGGATTCTCTGATGGAGAGCTGCCCAGGCCCTGATGCAGCAAAGCTGTCCCAAACCATAATATTTCCACCACCATGCTTTACAGTTGGTATCAGGTTCTTGTGGTCAAATGCTGTCTTTGGTTTTCGCCAAACATGTCTTCTGGTACTGTGGCCAAATAGCTCTACCTTTGACTCATCTGTCCAGAGCACATTGTTCCAGAAGTGCTGGTCTTTGCCTTGGTGTTCATTGGCAAGCTTTAGTCTTGCCCTGATGTTCTTTCTGGACAGCAAAGGTTTCCTCCTGGCACACCTCCCATGTAGATCAAATTTGTGCAGCCTCTTTCTAATGGTAGACTCGTGCACTTTGACATCAACAATGGCAAGAGCTACCTGTAGGTCCCGTGATGACATTCTGGGGTTCTTAGAGACTTCTTTCAGCATCTTGCGGTCTGCTCTCAGGCTGAACTTGCTGGGGCGGCCTGGCCTGAACAAGTTGGCAGTTGTTTGGAATCTTCTCCACTTGTAGATGATCTTCCGGACAGTTGAATGATTGATTTCAAATTGTTTGGAGATCTTTTTAAATCCCTTCCCAGACTTGTAGGCATCTATAACCTGCTTTCTGAAGGCCTCAGAGAGCTCTTTTGATCTAGGCATGGTGACGCCACACACTTCAACGACAAAGAGCAAACCAAACTAAATGTCTGAGGTTTAAAGAAGGAGACAGGTTTAAAGAGGTTTAAAGAAGACAGGTTCCTCCAAGATCCTCTCTAACGATGTTCTAATCATTTGCACCTGAGCTGGTGCACCTGATTCTAATTTTAGGTATTTGAAGTTGTGATAAATGTAGGGGTGTACTTACTTTTTCCACATGGGAAATTTGCATTTATGTTTATTTAAATTCTACAATGGACTACAAAATGTAAATGTTTCATGATATTTGTTATATTATATCACCTTTATCTATCAATATTGTTGAAATGAAGATCAAATAGCTGTATGTTGAAATATGTTGAAAAAGCCAAAAATTTACATGGGGTGTACTTACTTTTTCACGTGACTGTACATCAGGGTGAAAGCATGGTATGACGTCACTGGCAAAATCAAAAATCAACACTCAAGGGCTATTTTCGACACTTTCTGATTGGCAAAAAATAAATAAATTCAAATTAGACCATGATTAATGATTTTCAATGTTTTTTTTAAAAACCATTTTTGCATTTTAGTGGAGCGGATAAGTGCAAAAGTTGTGCACTTCTGGCAGAAAGCATGAAATTTGGCACACGGGGGTTTTCGAGTATGCTAAATTCAATAAGAAGAGGAGGCAAGTCGTAAAATGATTGCTTCCGGTTCAAAATGGCGGATTTCAAAATGGCCACCAAGTAAACCGATTAAAACGTGTATCTCATATATTGGTTACATAGCGATGTGTTTGCAAAGCCAAAATAAGTAACATATCATTATGCCAACTCTACATTGCTTCTGCACACTAAGATTTACATTTAGTGCTGCCCGAAAGAGCATGAAGGCATCTATCTATAATTCCAGTAATCTCTGTGTGTATGTTTGTTTGTTTGTTTGTTTGTCTGTGACCGCTGTTTCTCGACAACCACGGGTCCGATATACTTTAAACTTGCCAGGTATATTGCTGGGGACCCGAGGATGTGCCTTTTCAAGGTTTCATATTAATCGGACAATTACTTACCGAGCTATGTCCAAAAAACGATTCAACCAATCAGAGAGCAGCGAGCTATCGCGTGTGCCGAACGTGGCGAACACACTCTGCCTCGGATGGCACATTTGAGAGCGTATTCATTTATTTCCCGTCGGCAAACTATGTTGGCGCTATGTTGGCGTTAAACGATGTTTTAAAACTAATTAAAACTAATTTGCGATTCTTTCGCTTTCCTGCGATATGCGACCTTCCGGAGCTCCTGTGAGAGCGTGCGCCATTACGGATATTACGGGTACGGGCATGCCATATGTTGGCGTTAAACTATGTTTTAAAACTAATTAAAACCATTTCATGTAAATAGAGGGGGGGGGGGGGGATTGTCACTGTACTCGCAAGCCGTTCGCCGTTCGCTTTGGCGTTGCGAATGGACCAAAACATTTCATGGACCAAACCATTTCATGTAAAGCGTTCGCCGTTCGCTTTGGCGTTGCGAATGGACCAAAACATTTCATGGACCAAACCATTTCATGTAAATAGAGGGGGGGGGGGGATATAATTTTAGATATAGATATAGTACGGGCATGCCCTAGTATGGATAATGCTTACGTCAACGCGCCTATAAAATTGAAACAATTGGTACAATATCGACACAATTAAAAAAATTAAACATGATTGATTTTACATAGTATTATGTTGAATAATATCACTTGAACTGTGAAAATACTGTTGTGGATATGAGAATGGGTTTTTTTTTTTGTTGTTGTAGTGTAAATTGTTGTAAAGATCACCCTTTGTAAATGTCATGATCCTTGTAAATACCTCCGTAGTGTAACGGTCAAAGGGGCGTCTCGGTAGTTATTCCATGAAACACCACATTGCAGGACCCGATAAAACCCTTGTTCAGTAGCTTATATCTTATTATGTGTTTTAGAGTAAGGCCTTGTCTTCCATTAGAATGACACTCCATTGCACCGAGTGAAATAAGAGTAGATTCCCTTCATTCCCATTCCCAAAACCTCCATTTCCCCTTTCGTCATTGCCAGGCCTCAATTGCCATTGCCAACTACATCCCCTCCAATTGCCGCCATTGACCACGAGGCAGGGTCGGAGGAGAAGTGCGTGTCTCCACCTCGTCATAGAGGGGAGGAGTGAGCCAGCCCCGAACAACCAACCGAGCACGAGGGGTTTGGTTTGAGAGGGCGGAGGAAGAGCGTTTGGGGGAGGTTCGCAAAGGTTGAGGGGCGGGGCCTATATAACCCGCCGCAGGGCGTTCCCCAAAAAGAGAGATGAGTCCAAGAGATGAGCTGAAAGGCTGAGCTGAGCGTGTAGAGAGGTCCATGACAAGAGCTGAGTTGGTCGTCAGGGGTGGTCAGTGGTTGCGTTGAGTGGTTGCGTTGAGTTGTCGGTGGAGAAAGAGTGGTTGGACCAAGAAAGAAAGAGGAGAGAACCCGTCATGCCAGACCCCCCACCAGCGCATCGGCTCCACCAAGCAGCTCCGACCCATGATCCCGCGCACACAACAGGCTCGGTGGCATCAGCGGCCATCGAGGTCCAGCCCGACGTCCCGTGCGGGATCAAGCTCCAGCCAGCTCCGTGCCATCCTCCCCCTCCAGCCACACACCTTCTTCCAGCCAATCCACTCTGCAATTCCCCGCGTGAGTCTGTGTCTTCGTTTGTTCTGTCCTGGGTAGTAAGTAAGCCTGTTAGATAAGCTAGTATTTTCCCTGTGTCTCTAAAAGCTTCTGTATATTATTTTATTATCTTTCGTTCTCCTTGGTTACTTTGAGCCTGTAAATAGTAATAAATAGTAATCGTATTTCAAACCTTTCTTTGCCTTCGTCTTCCTTTTCTTCACATCCGTGTCGTCTTAGTCTTTTCCCAATTGAATAGCGGTGGCGCGATACGGCCAATGTCTGGGTGAATCGGGTTGAGTCGGGGAACAACTGTTCGGCCGCGGTTATACCTCCGCTCGGTAAAAATAACATCCTAATCCGCGGACCGTAACAAATTGGTGTCGGGGAGTGAGATACGAGGCCCGAAGCGCGCTTAACGCGCTCAAAATTACGAGCTGCTGGAAATTTGTGTTGTAAAGCAAAACCCGAATTTTGAAATCGCGCCATGGCTGGTCAAGGCGACGGGATGCCGGTGGGAGAGATACAGATAGACGGGGTAGAAGGGACCCAGGACATCGGGGAAATGTATGTGGATGAAAGAGAGGAGGAGAACATTGGCAATGTGGTTGGGGGGTATCAGGTGCACAAAATGGCGCTCTCGCTCACGAGGTTTCAGGCGCGCAAAATAGGGATTTTGCGCACGCAGTTATAGCGGCACCAAATCTAGCCGCGCCCGCGACCATAGCAGCGCCACCGGTGGATTCGAACCTTTTTATGATACAAATGGGGGCCCTTATGGAGAGGCTAGAAGCCAAAATGGGACAAATGGGGAACCGGATGGATGCTCAGAGTGAGCAAATGGGGGCAATGAGGGACGAAGCGAGGGCTGATAGTGAGCGATTGGGGGGAGAAATGGGGGGCAAAATGGGAGAAATGGGGGGCAAAATGGGAGAAATGGGGGGGAAAATGGGAGAAATGGGGGAACGGCTAGAAGCTAAATTTGAGGGGTTAGACAACGGGATAAAAGAGGTGAAAAATGGGTTAATGGGGTTAGAAAATAGGATGGAAGACAAATTGCGGGAAATAGGGGAGCAATCCACCCGGGAAATCGAACAGATGGGGAACCAGATAGAGGAGGTGAAAATCGGGTTAGAAAGTAAATTGGATGCTCAGAGGGATGAATTGGGACAGATGAGGGTGGCATCTACAAAAGAGATGGAGGAGATGAAAGAGGAGATACGACGAGGTGTAAGTGAGGAGGTCTCGGGGGTACGCGAGGAGGTAAAGCGAGGCGAGAAGCGTATGGAAAAAGAGGTGAGAAATGGGACGGCAAAGTTACAAGGGGGCATAGAGGACCTGACGGAGGAGGTGGAACAGCTGACGGTGGGACAGACGGAGTTAGTGGAGCAGGTTCAAAGGAACACTGCGGTACTGGGAGGGTTAAAGGCGACACAAAAAGAAATTAAAAATGACTTAATAGCGACACAGAGGCAATGTCAGATGGTACGTGAGGGACTGACAATGAGGTTGGACGAGGTGACAGAGGTAATGGAGACGAAGGACCGGCAGGTGAGGACGCACATAGAAACGGTCAAAATAGCCTTAGAGGACGAACTTGAGGAGACGCACCGGGAAATAAAAGAGGTGAAGCAAAAATTAGAGGAAGTGGAAGAAGGGGTGAGTGAAATTAAGAAGAGACGGACAAAAACTAAGAGAGAAATACAGGAGGAGGTGATGGAATATGTACAAGGTCGGTGCTCAACTCATAATGGTGTGCTCACTAACCAAATAAAGAGTTTGCAGGTGGCGAAGGAGGTGAGGAGACGAGGTGCCAAGTTGAGTGGCGATATACGTGGAAATGTAGATGATGTGAGGGGAGCTTCAGTCGGCTTCGGGGTTGCTTTGGACCCGGGTGTTCGTGAGAGGCCGTTGGTGAAGTGTGCGACAGGTACGGTGTGCGAAGGAGGAGGTGTGCGAGAATGTCCGACTCTGGGGTGTGTGAGGAAAAAGTGTGCGCCGAGGAGTGAGGGTGCTGTCGAGAGTGAGTTGGTCGAAGCGCGTGTGCGAGGGGGCACATGGAAGCGCGGTGTGGTGAGTGTTACAGAGGATGTAACGAGAGAGTGTACACCTGTGGTGAGTGTTACAGAGGATGTAACGGGAGAGTGTGCGCAAGAGTGTGCGCGAGAAAGGTGTGTAACGGACAGGTGCATGAGGAAAGAGTGCGCTGTCGAGAGTAAGGGTGAGTGCGCTGTCAAGAGTGGTGGTGAAAGTAGTGAGAGTGACACGGAGCGTGAGTTGGTTGTGACAGGTGAGAGAGGATGTACACCTGGAATGGAAGGAAGCACACCTGGAATGGTAGAGCGTGTATGGGAATGCACGCTGGAATTAGTAGTGAGGCACGTGGTTGGGTGTGCGAGTGAGAGCACACCTGTGGTTGTCACAGAGGAGGTGACCGAGGAGGGGGCGCGAAGAGGTGTGTTGGTGAGGTGTGCGAATGACGGATGTGTGCCAAGGTGTTCGGTGGTCAGGTGTGTGACCAGGTCTGTGAGCGGAATGAGTGCACCTGGGTGTGTAAGAGAAGGTGCAATGACGAGGAGCATGGGAACAGCTGGATGTATGAGCAAAGAACGGGCTGCAGGGTGTAAGCATGCAGGTGAGGCATCGACGGTAACCGGGTTAGAGGTTAGAACGACTTAAAGCCGAATCGGGCCCTCGGTGCGCGTCGGGCAGCTTCGCGTGCCGCGAGGACCAGCGGGGATCCGAACCACGGCGGTTTCGAAAGGACCGCCGTACGCGATCCACGCTGGGCCGCGTTTAGAACGGCCGCGTCCGTGCTCCGCTAGGCGGAGCGGGCAGCCCGATAGGAAGGGTCGTCATGGCGACTCCTTTTTGTTGAGGCATTCAGGCAGGTCGAGATCGGGCAATGGGATGGCTCCGTGCCGAGGTGGTGCGTGGGATCTCGGCCCGGGTAAACCTCCTTCCCTGCACCAAATGTCGGACGCATCCAGCCGCCGGCACCAAACAACCCGCATTCATTGCTCGGCTTTACGAAGCCGGGCTGTGGAAGTGAATTGGTGCACCGAGAGGCACTAGTAAGTAGACTGTGATGACGAGGATAGTGTTTTGGCCCCGAAATTAGAAAAACAAAATTTGATGATTGGCAAAGGATTGGCAGAGTGATGATTGGTAATGGTACAGTGATTGGCAGATGATTGGCAAATTTTTGATTTGTGGAAATTGGACGAGCAAAATTAATAGTAAAAGATGCCCCATGTGATGGGATGGCCAATCCACCATCCCTCACAGCGGGGGGCAAAGGAGCACTAGTTATGGGGTTGATGGCAGTGAAAACTAGCCCGGGAGGGTTAGGATATATCGTGTGTAGGGATCTAGAGAGATGACATTAGGTAACGTGAAGAGTCGGTAGTGACAATGACACCTGTAGTGGGGACGCAGGTAGTTTAGTGTGGATGATAATGACGAGGGAGCGCAATAGTTTAAAGGGGCAACTGGGAAGCGCAAGTTTCAGAGGGGAGTAGTTAGATGAGATGATGCCGTGTGTTCGAGGATTGAACAGGTGTGATTGAACAGGTGTGATTGCACAGGTGTGCAACTGAACAGGTGGATGGAGCAGTGTATGAGGGAGTGATGGTGATGTGTGTTGTATTGACCAAATGGTCCAGGAAGGAAGGAGGGTGCAGGTGGCACCAGGTGTGAGTGCACAGGTGTGCACCAACAGGAGTATGGAATAAATGGTAGTGTGGAGTATATGGAGTATTGGAATGGATGGTCGTGGAGTGAGTATGGTGGAAACTATGGAGTGGAGTGGATGGTGCGAAGGTGTGAATGGGGGAAGAGTGGACCCCCATCACGAATACCCGGGCGGGTAGTGTAAGTGTTAGGTAGAGGGTATAGGTAAATTGTGGTTGGATATTGGCATCTGTGGTGCGGGTGGAAGAATGATGTTTGGATGGGTGCATTAGTGTTGTGGAAATGGCTGGGCGTGTAGCCTGTTAGTGTGTGTAGTTGGTTTGGGCACTCCACCACTGTGAGGATGTCGGCCAGGTGAGGCCGCAGGTGGGCTCTGGGAGCCGGTAGAGTTGTTGTGGATGGGGCCCGAGGATCCGGAGGACGGACCCGGGTAGCCCAGTGCTAGAGGGCACCAAGGGGTGACAGAGCCAGGAGGGGCCTTCCCCAGTTAGTTAGGTTAGGGTGAGGAGCTAGGTAAGCTCGGGTGGCAACTACAGTGGTGGAGGTGTGCAGGTGGGTAGACCTGCTGGGAGAGCTACACGTCACAGCCCAGAAATTGTGCAAGGGCACCGGGAGATGAATCGGGGTAGTGAGACCCCAAATTGAGCAGCACCACAGTTTGGTCAATGGGAATTGGTTTTTAGAACCCATAGTGTAAGTTGGCCAATGGATTGGCAGGGAGAGACCCCGGGTAGAGTAAAGAGTGTTAAAGTCATTTAGAGGATAGTTAGGATGAAGAGTCTCCTCGCACCATCTGCATCCACTCACCTGAGGTGATGTAACTCCACACCATGCCATGTTTTATTATTTTTATTGATGCAAATGTTTGGAATGTGAGACGCATCATGACTTGGGTGTGACATTGTGCTTTGTGTTCCATCTCTCCCTCCTTATGAGGATTGATGATGAATTGATGATGGCAAATTTTGGTTAGAGGGATTGTGGTGACGAATTTGGTATAAGGGAAATATGGGGAAGATGTGACAGTAGCGACGAATTTGTAATGTGTAGATTTTGTACATATGGGGTAAGGGCAAGGGTAGTGTAGGTGACAGGGGGGGTGACATACGGTAGAGACGAGCTTTCTCACTTCGCTCTCCATATGCATTTCACCTTGCATTGCCTTATTGATGTGTACCCTTGTGACCTTACCCCTTGCTCATTTGTCTTGTCCCCCGTTTGTCTCCCACATAACCTGTGCGCCATTGGGCACCGAGGGGGCGTGCGTGATTCGGCCATTGTGCGCCCGGAACTCTCAGAACCAGCTGTCTGCATCGATGCACCACATGATGGACCACATGTCTGTGGCCGAGCACCACTTATGGACCCCATGGGTTGGGGCATGGCCCCTCTGCTGGAACCGGCCATGAGGGCCCGAAATCTTGCTGGCGGACCTTGGCCACAGGGCACCGATGCCCCACAGGTGAACCACACGTAGTCGGCCCTGTGGGCCATAAATAAAATAAATAAAAATGGACACTTGGGTGCATTTCGTTTTAATACAAATAGGCCACCAGCAAAGGAAAAAGACAACATCTGGAAGAAAGTAAATAGCCAGCAGAGGGAGCCAAAGAGCAAGAGACCACCTGCAGGGTTAGGGGTTGTTGATTTTATTTTTATTGAACATTGTTGAACTGTGGTGACTGCACCGATTGGTGCTTGAGGGTGTGTTGGTGCGTTATAGGTGCTTTCATGGTGCATTGATGCAGAGCAGACTGTCTCCCCCCCAGAAAGAACAATTACAGGTCCTGGGTTAGTTTTGTAAATAAAAGTAGCGTCAATTGTAAATAATGCTCCCCACCGTCAGTGTATAGTTTGAAGACCATTCCGCAATTCGGTTAACTGTGGGCGTAAGTCTGTTAGGCAGGGTGCAATGGAGCAGCGGGACACATTTATTTATGTTTTAAAACTGTCGCACTCAGGGTCAGGTTAAAAGTAGAGGGAACTACACCTACGTGTCACACTAAATTTAAGTTGTAGGCCCGGGACGTGCCTAAGATGAGGAGGGTGCAGTGTTGTGGATATGAGAATGGGTTGTTTTTTTGTTGTTGTAGTGTAAATTGTTGTAAAGATCACCCTTTGTAAATGTCATGATCCTTGTAAATACCTCCGTAGTGTAAAGGTCAAAGGGGCGTCTCGGTAGTTATTCCATGAAACACCACATTGCAGGACCCGATAAAACCCTTGTTCAGTAGCTTATATCTTATTATGTGTTTTAGAGTAAGGCCTTGTCTTCCATTGGAATGACACTCCATTGCACCGAGTGAAATAAGAGTAGATTCCCTTCATTCCCATTCCCAAAACCTCCATTTCCCCTTTCGTCATTGCCAGGCCTCAATTGCCATTGCCAACTACATCCCCTCCAATTGCCGCCATTGACCACGAGGCAGGGTCGGAGGAGAAGGGCGTGTCTCCACCTCGTCATAGAGGGGAGGAGTGAGCCAGCCCCGAACAACCAACCGAGCACGAGGGGTTTGGTTTGAGAGGGCGGAGAAAGAGCGTTTGGGGGAGGTTCGCAAAGGTTGAGGGGCGGGGCCTATATAACCCGCCGCGGGGTGTTCCCCAAAAGGAGAGATGAGTCCAAGAGATGAGCTGAAAGGCTGAGCTGAGCGCGTAGAGAGGTCCATGACAAGAGCTGAGTTGGTCGTCAGGGGTGGTCAGTGGTTGCGTTGAGTGGTTGCGTTGAGTTGTCGGTGGAGAAAGAGTGGTTGGACCAAGAAAGAAAGAGGAGAGAACCCGTCACGCCAGACCTCCCACCAGCGCGTCGGCTCCACCAAGCAGCTCCGACCCGTGATCCCGCGCACACAACAGGCTCGGTGGCATCAGCGGCCGTTGAGGTCCAGCCCGACGTCCCGTGCGGGATCAAGCTCCAGCCAGCTACGTGCCGTCCTCCCCCTCCAGCCACACACCTCCTTCCAGCCAATCCACTCTGCAATTCCCCACGTGAGTCTGTGTCTTCGTTTGTTCTGTCCTGGGTAGTAAGTAAGCCTGTTAGATAAGCTAGTATTTTCCCTGTGTCTCTAAAAGCTTCTATATATTATTTTATTATCTTTCCTTCTCCTTGGTTACTTTGAGCCTGTAAATAGTAATAAATAGTAATCGTATTTCAAACCTTTCTTTGCCTTCGTCTTCCTTTTCTTCACATCCGTGTCGTCTTAGTCTTTTCCCGATTGAATAGCGGTGGCGCGATACGGCCAACGTCTGGGTGAATCGGGTTGAGTCGGGGAACAACTGTTCGGCCGCGGTTATACCTCCGCTCGGTAAAAATAACATCCTAATCCGCGGACCGTAACAATACATTGCAACCTTAACGCTTATCTAATATCATTAAAATATAGAAATTATCCGCAACAAATATGGTAGCTTAATGAGAAATACATTATATACACGTAAACGTCCAGTTCGTGCTCCTCCCCAATGCAGTGCCATGAAAGGAATATTGAGCTGATGATGACGAGGGATTGTGGTCTATATTGTCGAGGTTCTCGGTAGTATAGAGTCCGGTTCTGATTAAAGTAGGGCAAACAATACCATCTCGTTCAAATTGATCAATCACTTTATT
This sequence comes from Myxine glutinosa, assembly GCF_964187855.1. Classification (NCBI taxonomy): domain Eukaryota; kingdom Metazoa; phylum Chordata; class Myxini; order Myxiniformes; family Myxinidae; genus Myxine; species Myxine glutinosa. The sequence continues at coordinate 106,675,069 of NC_136261.1, read as the reverse complement.
AGCTTCGTCAGTGGATACTTGTAGTACCCTATCGTACGACACTGATATACCTTTCTCAAACATGATGTCTACCAAATCACGCTTTCTGGTCTTGTTATGGACCAGAAGACCCAAGTATAGTGGAAGTTGAGTCTCACGATCGGGATTGTGCCTTACAAGTTTAGTCTTGTAAGGTCTGTGTGATTGTGCCTTCTGTACTGTGTTGGTGGCAGTTTGGCTCTTGATATTTGTACCACAGAGTATCATCTGGACCAAGGCTAGCAAGGATGATGGAAGGTTGCTATAGTGAGTATCCAGTAAAGACCCTGAGAAGGACTGTTTTACCTCAAACAACTTTCTGCGTACAATTTGTGCGGCCCTCATGAGTGTGACAGCATCACTATCTGGGTCTGTCTGACTAGCAGTAAGCATTGCATCACCTATATCATCTTTGAATGAAAGGTACACATCATTTGATTTGGTCTTCTTTGCCTCTAAGCCTGGTAATATAGCAAGGAGCTTTTCCTTGAGTCTAGTGGCATGAATATACCCTGGTTTATCAGCTGTGAGCTGATGTAGGCGATCCTTGTACAAAACAAAAAGATCTGCCAGTTTAAAAATCTTGTTTCGTTTCTCATCGCTCTGGTGTGCATCTTCTATGTACGAGACCAATTCTGCTAGAGCCATCGAGTCTGGCGTAACATCGCGAGCTTTGTTTGTAGTGTCTTGGTGTCGTTGATATGATCTGTACCTCGTATACAAATCAGTCATACAGATCTTGTGATATGTAGCGTCTTTAGCTGGCATGTCGCCAGAACTAAGTTTAGCTAGCAACTTTGTATCATTCAGTGCTGTCGCCATTAGCCGAACATTCTGATAGACATTCATTGTCTCTCCACAGTGATATTTCTGTTCAGTTTGTATAGGTTGATCGCAGAAGAAACATACGGTCGCGTCATCTGACTGACCGAAGGATAAGTTGCACCGAAGTTTATTTTTAACAGGCGTTGATGCTTTTGACGAAGTACCTGTGTCCTGTTTGGCATTTCGTTTCCGAACCCTGTCAATTTGTTCTTTGTTACAGGATAGATAACATGTTTTGTGCCATTTAGCGTTATTTCTAGTAAGTGTTTCTTCAATACCAGATCCATCGTCCAATCTGGCAATATTCATGGAGAATGGAACAGCGTCTAAATCCTTCAATGCGTGGAGATTCTCTGATAAAGTCTGGTATCCTATAGATCTGTAGGACACATTGCGGTTCCTCTTTGGATCTACCAATACTTCGGTGCTGGCTTCTTGACATAGAACACACAGTGACCAGTCTGTGCCTTGACCTGGTGTGTCTGGTAACACGAGCTTGATTTTCTTTGACATCACTTCAGTGTAGCAAGGAGACTACCACCAAACACCAAACCCTGGAAAGATAGAACACACCTCAATCAGTACAGATGAATACTATTCATAGACTTCAACATCATTTATCATTTATGTTACGCAAATATAAGATAATAACCAGTGGACTGTTCGAACCATATATCCACTGTACCAAACTGTAGAGAAAAACAACAACACAAGTTATTTTTACCACATTTTAATGCCCATGGCACTTTCACTAAACATACCAACGGCGCTGTTATCTCACCAACGTTATGTCAAAATAAACGTGATGACAAAATTAAAACGTCACAAAAATTCATGGTGTGATATTAATGAAAAATATTGTGTCAATTTGGTGTCAGTTGTGTCAATTTTATAGGCGCGCAGGGTTGAACGTTATTAATATGCCTTCAGGCCCTCACTGGTACCAAATGTACATCTTGATATGAAGAAGAAATGTACAGTTAATAATAATGATATTCTAGCTATTTTGGTTATGCAAACACATTGCTATATGCCCGATATATGAGATACACGTTTTTTATCGGTTTACTTCGAGGCCATTTTGAAATCCGACATTTTTAACCGGAAGTAATCATTTTACGACTTGCCTCCTCTCCTTATTGAATTCAGCATACTCGAAAACCCCCGTGTGCCAAATGTCATGCTTTCTGCCAGAAGTGCACAACTCTGGTGTTTTTTGGCACATATCCGCTCCACTATTTGGGTTCCCCTTCAAGGGGATCAGTTTTTGCACCTTTTTATATAATGCAATGATGTTGACTGACATATTGAGTATAAACATCTGTGTTTTAAGGACATTGTTGGCCAATTCCGTCAATGCGTCAATGTGTGAAAACCCACAAATCTCTGAGAAAACATTCTGTAATACCAACCATGGTGAATGTGACTCTAATGCACACAACTTTTTTGATATTTTCACACGTTAAATGTTCCACCGTTCATAATTAATTGCAGGGTTTCAAAAACACCGTATATATATGAACAGGATTATAAACAATTAATTGATATATGTGGGAAAATTACATACCCAGACCAGAAATCGAACCCAGGTCCTCTGGTGAATCGTACTTGTGCACTGGTATGCATCACCAGAGGATGTGGGTTCCATTCCTGGTCTGGGCATGTAATTTTCCCACATATATCAATTAAGTATGTATATATATATATATACAGACTTGGCATTTAATATGGAATATTTTTTTTGTGGGGCTGAACTTACTTTTCAAGATGTCTTAGAACCAAAAGTTCATTGGAATTATGTTGAAATTATTCCAGATTTTGTTAATGTGACCTTTAAAAGAAACAAAAAACACATTTGACATTTCGAAACAAATAAATTGATCCTTGAAAGTGATGAAAACTAATATCGAACTCAATTCATGGACAGTACTGTGTTAAACTTCTGTACGTTTTCCAGAAGTATCTCTTTATTTTGCACATTAGCCAAAAAATTTTTTAACAAAAACAAAAGCTAAATTATGACTGGGATTACGGACAGTAAAATTACAGTTCAGTACTTCGTGTAACCCCTACGAGCATTCAGCAGAGCACGTACATGTTGAGGCATGCTGTTCACGAGATTTGCCAAGGTTTGGACAGGAATCGCTTGCCATGCAGTGACAATAGTCTGCTGCAATTCACGCACAGAGGTCGGCTGCTGGTCCGAGTGGTCGATTTGACGCGTTAAGTCTGCCCACAAGTTCTCTATCGGATTCATATCCGGGGACATGGCAGGCCACTCCATATGCTCTACACCACGGTCAGCAAGAAAGTGTTGGATCATGCGAGCACGATGAGGCCGTGCATTGTCATCTTGAAAGACAAAGTTTCCTCGAAAGGCTGCACGAGCAAATGGAAGCAATGTTTCTTCCAGAATGGCCCTGTACTTGAACTGGTCCAGGTTTCCATTCAGAACAATCAGGTCAGTTTTGCCCCCTGCATGAAAAGCAGCCCAAACGGTCACCCCACCACCTCCAACTTGGACTCTTGTCACTATACAATCTTTGATGTAGGCTTCATGCACTTGTCTGCCCACTCGGACGTGGCCATCTTGACGATAGACCAGAAATCTAGACTCGTCACTGAAGATCACGTGATTCCAGTGTCCTGGCTGCCATTGACGGTGCTCTCTGGCCCACTGCAATTGGCGCTGGCGGTGTTGTCTGGTCAGGCGTGACTTTCTCAGCGGACGCCTGGCACGTTAGCCTGCTTGAACCAGTCGCTGGTTGACTAGCCTTATGGATACAGGCACATTTGTCAGTTGCTGCCACTCAGCCCCAAGCCGATTAGCTGACTTGGTACGGCCATTGCGGACTAACCGGTGCAGCTGGCGATCATCCCTCCTTGTGGTTCTGCGGGGACGTCCTGGCTTCGGTATTGGAGTAGGGACACCCCTCTGAGCATTTCGTTTCAGGATCTTTGAGACCTGACCTTGAGTGATGCCATACTGCCGAGCAATAGCACGCTGTTTCATGCTGTAATTTCGGAAAGCCACCACTCCATGACAAACAGCATTGTCGAGTTGACGGACCATCTCCAGAGGAAGCGGCAATAACTTTTGGAGACGTGCAGCAGTTGTTTTCCACTAATGCAGAACACAACAACCCTTGTATACCCGACTGTGAAGCCAATCATCAAATGCACCTGTCCGTACATTTTGCCACGCCACCGGTGATATAATCCTGTTGTTGACTTCTTGCTGCGACAGACAATCAGTGACATGGTTCTTTTAACAAATAAATCACCAAAGTGTAAAAGAAACTCACCAGATTGATATACTGAGTTAAGAAAGTAAACCCGTCAAGAAAAAAAAAATATTCCATATTAAATGCCAAGTCTGTATATATATATATATATATATCTATATATATATACATATATACATTTATATATATATATATATATATATATATATATATATATATATATAGTTGCGGTTTTGGGAAAACACCAAAAAGTAATGGCAACCACCACACAGGTCCCTTAGAATTTCATAGCAGACCATTATCTTCGCCCCTTCCCTTTATTTTGGGTTACTATGTCTTTATGCATTGGGGAAAGGAAGGATAGGTCCTCCACTCATAAGGGATATTGCTCCAGGCTCAAAGGCACACCATGGTGTTCAGGTTCAGAAACCCAGCAATCAGGGTGAAAGTTACTGTGGGGGAACTTGTGGGCGGAGTAACGGGCTCCACCAATCGGGAGCCAAAAGACCTCCAAGACAAAAGACCCCCAAGATTTCTCCCCCCCCCCCCCCCCCCCTTGGAGGGTGAACAAAGGGATTTTGAAGAGATTGATTCCCTCTCGCGGTCCGGGCTCTTGGTCACAGGTGGTCGCAGTTGTGCTGGCTCTTGGTTCTTGGACATTGTGGACCTAACACTTGCCCACATTGATTCCCTCTCTCGGCTGACTTAGCATGTGGACACTTGTGATCTTGGCTGGTCTCCCTCTCGCAGGCCTCTACACCTGCATTATTACACTCTGGATCTGTCTCTTTGTCGGCTCCGGGCCTGTCTGACTCTGTTGGGTTCGCTAGGCACGTGTGCTCCACTATTGGGGCCTGGATTGTTGGCCTGGCATGTGTGCTCCTCTCTTGGCCTGGGTCACTCTGCAGTGCTGATGATCGACCTCACTCTGCCTGTCCATGTTGGGATCGTCATTACCTGATTGTGCTTCTCAGTGGCGACAACGGGACAGTTGGTGCTGCGAGGAGAGGGAGCCGGAGCATCCTAGCCTGTGTGCTATCAGGTTCCCTATGTTCATTGTTCGTTCCCCTCCCCGTGAAAGTGGTCTGGGCCCATGTGATGTTTATCCGTAGTAATCGTCGTAATGTGTAGAATAAGCTAAGTTTCTGCTTCTCGTCCCTTTTTTCTTTGCTATTGAAATAATCATATTGTAAATATCTGTAATGAATGAAATCGTTAAAACGTTTTCCCTTTCTCTCTGTCCATGAATATCTCTTCTCCATTGATCCGCCATTATTCGTATCCAGGTTAACATCGTCCATAACGACATTGGCATCCCTCTGGCAGTTACCAACAGTTTTCACTCGGCTGTCTAAATTTCCATCTTGGAACAAAGGAAACCGCTGGAGGGTACATACGGTACATTCCCCGATTGGGACCTTCACTTGGTACAGGTAAGCTGTTGTGTGACGGACCAATTGGCGTTCGTAGTTGCTGATGCGCAACCTGCTAAGTATGAAGTTATTCATGCACGGCAGCCGCAGGTCCAGTAAGTCCAGGAGGAAATGGAAGTTAACCCCCTTGTAGTAAACCCAAAACCCGAGCCTAAACCGCCTGCCACACCGTACACCGCAACCACACTGTACACGTACACGTACCACACCGTACACGTACCACACTGTACACTAAAGCACCACCTGCCACATGGTACATTATCTCTGGTATCCACTCATTATATGGAGTCACCTGAATGCACAGGTCGAGCTTATCGCTCGCATTAAGGTACAGCATAGCTGGATGGGATACCTTAATGGTGGTTGACCACTCATGGTATGAAGTCGCATAATGACTGGTATATAACCGAAAGGTTTTCAGTCATAAGTGTATGCATGTCTCACTGCGTTGCCCTGATGAAGCCCCAACAAGAGCGAAACCAGGTCGGTAACTGTGAGTTTTTGTGTGCACTTCTGACAGTATCTGAACTAAGTTCTAAATTACGCACTGTCAGATGGTTCTTCTGGAGCTTGGCAGGCAAAGCGAAAATACGTGATGGTGACATCACAGAGTGCGCTCATTAGGCTGGAGAACTTAAATTATAGTTTGATATACAGTCACGCGAAAAAGTAAGTACACCCCATGTAGAGTTTTGACTTTTTCAACATATTTCAACATACAGCTATTTGATCATCATTTCAGCAATATTGATAGATAAAGGTGATATAACATAAGATATATCATGAAACATTTACATTTTGTAGTCCATTGTATAATTTAAATAAACATAAATGCAAATTTCGCATGTGGAAAAAGTAAGTACACCCTTGGCTCTAATAGGTGGTATTGCCCCCTTTGGCAGAAACAACCTCAAGTAGGCATTTCTTATAACTGTGTACCAGTCTCTGACATCGACTGGGAGAAATTTTTGCCCACCCCTCCATGCAGAATTCCTTCAGCTGTGCGATGTTTAAGGGGTTTCTTGCATGCACAGCTCGTTTCAAATCTCCCCACAACATCTCGATGGGATTTAGATCCGGGCTTTGACTTGGCCATTCCAGAACCCTCCATTTCTTTTTTTCAGCCATTCCTTGGTGGATTTACTGGTATGTTTAGGATCATTGTCATGTTGCAAGGTCCACCCTCGGTTGAGCTTTAACTTTCCGACAGATGGCTTCACGTTATCCTCAAGCATCCTCTGGTACAATGAAGAATTCATAGTGGATTCTACGATGGTGAGCTGCCCAGGCCCTGATGCAGCAAAGATGCCCCAAACCATTATATTTCCACCACCATGCTTTACAGTTGGTATCAGGTTCTTGTAGTCAAATGCTGTCTTTGGTTTTCGCAAACATGTCTTCTGGTACTGTGGCTAAATAGCTCTACCTTTGACTCATCTGTCCAGAGCACATTGTTCCAGAAGTGATGGTCTTTGCCAAGGTGTTCATTGGCAAACTTTAGTCTTGCCCTGATGTTCTTTCTGGACAGCAAAGGTTTCCTCCTGGCACACCTCCCATGCAGATCAAATTTGTGCAGCCTCTTTCGAATGGTAGACTCGTGCACTTTGACATCAGCAGTGGCAAGAGCTACTTGTAGGTCCCGTGATGACATTCTGGGGTTCTTGTGACTTCTTTCGGCATCTTGCGGTCTGCTCTCGGGCTTAACTTGCTGGGGCGGCCTGGCCTGAATAAGTTGGCAGTTGTTTGGAATCTTCACCACATGTAGATGATCTTCCAGACAGTCAAATGATTGATCTCAAATTGTTTGGAGATCTTTTAAAATCCCTTCCCAGACTCATTAGCATCTCAAACCTTCTTTCTGAAGGCCTCGGAGAGCTCTTTTGATCCCGGCATGGTGACGCCGCACACTTCAACAACAAAGAGCAAACCAAACTAAATGTCTGAGGTTTAAATAAGACAGGTTCCTCCAAGATCCTCTCTAACGATGTTCTAATCATTTGCACCTGAGCTGGTGCATCTGATTCTTATTTTAGGTATTTGAAGTAGTGATAAATGTTGGGGTGTACTTACTTTTTCCACATGCGAAATTTGCATTCATGTTTATTTAAATTATACAATGGACTACAAAATGTAAATGTTTCATGATATTTGTTATATTATATCACCTTTATCTATCAATATTGTTGAAATGAAGATCAAATAGCTATATGTTGAAATATGTTGAAAAAGTCAAAATTTTACATGGGGTGTACTTACTTTTTCATGTGACTGTGTATATATATATATATATATATATATATATATATATATATATATATATATATATATATATATATATATATATATATATATATATATATATATATATATATATACATATATATATATATATATATATATATATATATATATATATATATTGTTACGGACCGCGGATAAGGTGTTGATTTGCCGAGCGGATGGCGACCGCGGCCGGAACTATTAACAATGACTAAGACCCGATTCCTTAAACGTGGGCCAAATCGTGCCACAGGTTTTCAATAGGGAAAAGACAAAGACGACACGGATGTGAAGAAGAGGAAGACGAAGGCAAAAGGTTGGAAATACTACTATTATTTATTTACTATTTACACAATTGAAAGAAACCAAGGAGGAGGAAAGATAAGAAAATAATTTACAGAAGAAGAAGAAGCGGACACAGTGAAAATTGCTACCTTATCTAAACAGGCTTAACTTATACCCTGGACAGAACACACAAAACAAACTCACGTACACAAAAGGATGGAAGGATAGGAATCGTTTGGAGGGATGAGCAGGTGGAATCACAGGGCACAGCGAGCAGGTCCACTCCGGGCGGGAAGCGAGGAGCCGGCAGCTCCTTGTATTCGGCTTTACACCGCACACCGGCAGGGTCACTCGCTGCCCCGTCAGGGCTTCACGCGGCTGGTTGAAACGGGGCTGGTTGAAGCGGCTCTCTGCAGAACTCAGCTGGGTCACGCATCTGCCGTATCTCTGACGCAACCTTTCTTGGAACCTTGGTGCAACTCTTTCTTGGCACTTCTTGCAACTCTCTCTTGGCACTTTTTCCAACTCTTTCTTGGCACTTGTGTCAAGGCTTCCGCGCGCGCTTTTTATAACCCCGCCGGCGATCAAGCCGCCGGCCTCTAGAACACGCCCATCGGTGAGCTCGCCTCGGCCCTGATTGGTCAGCACGGGCCCTCTGGCTCCACCCTTGATGACGATGGGCGGGCACGCCCAGGATTCGGCGGCTCCTCCCCCTTCTTCTCCAAGCCTACCTCATGGCTAATGGAGTCGTGGTGAAAACCGCCCAATAGCTGCGGCGAATGCAGTTGGCAATTGAGGCTTTGGGAATGGGAATGAAAGGGGATCTACCTTATTTCACTCGGTGCAATGGAGAATGTCAACTAGTGGGAACGGAGCCTTAACCTAATACACAGAATAAGGAAATAACTACCAACAAGGAGGAAATCTATGATTGGCTAACGTGATTGTTTATGACCTAATTACGGGACGCACTTTGACCTTTATACACAACTGGAGGAAGGAGGGTCCACAATAAAACAATAAAAAAACACAATCCTCATATCCACAACAATATATATATATATATATATATATATATATATATATGCATATATGCATATATGCATATATATATATATATATATATATATATATATATATATATATATATATATATATATATGTAGACTTGGCATTTAGTGTGGAATATATTTTTTTTTCTTGACTTGGGTTTACTTTCTTAACTCAGTATATCAATCTGGTGAATTTCTTTTACACTTTGGTGATTTATTTGTTAAAAGAACCATGTCACTGATTGTCTGTCGCAGCAAGAAGTCAACAACAGGATTATATCACAGGTGGCATGGCAAAATGTATGGACAGGTGCATTTGATGATTGGCTTCACAGTCGGGCATACAAGGGTTGTTGCGTTCTGTATTAGTGGAAAACAACTGCTGCACATCTCCAAAAGTTATTGCCGCTTCCTCTGGAGATGGTCCGTCAACTTTCCAATGCTGTTTGTCATGGAGTGGTGGCTTTACGAAATTACGGCATGAAACAGCGTGCTATTGCTCGGCAGTATGGCATCACTCAAGGTCAGTTGTCAAAGATCCTGAAACGAAATGCTCAGAGGGGTGTCCCTACTCCAATCCCGAGGCCAGGACGTCCCCGCAGAACCACAAGGAGGGATGATCGCCAGCTGCACCGGTTAGTCCGCAATGGCCGTACCAAGTCAGCTAATCAGCTTAGGGCTGAGTGGCAGCAACTGACAAATGTGCCTGTATCCAGAAGGCTAGTCAACCAATGACTGGTTCAAGCAGGCTATCGTGCCAGGCATCCCCTGAGAAAGCCACGCCTGACCAGACAACACTGACAGCGCCGATTGCAGTGGGCCAGAGAGCACCATCAATGGCAGCCAGGACACTGGAATCACGTCATCTTCAGTTACGAGTCCAGATTTCTGGTCTATCATCAAGATGGCCGCGTCCGAGTGCACAGACAAGTGCATGACGCCTACAACAAAGATTGTATAGTGCCAAGAGTCCAAGCTGGAGGTGGTGGGGTGACCGTTTAGGCTGCTTTTCATGCAGGGGGCAAAATTGATCTGGTTGTTCTGAATGGAAACCTGAACCAGTTCAAGTACAGGGCCATTCTGGAAGAAACATTGCTTCCATTTGCTCGTGCAGCCTTTCGAGGAAACTTTGTTTTCCAAGATGACAATGCATGGCCTCATCGTGCTCGCATGATCCAACACTTTCTTGTTGACCGTGGTGTAGAGCATATGGAGTGGCCTGCCATGTCCCCGGATATGAATCCGATAGAGAACTTGTGGGCAGAATTAACGCGTCAAATCGACCACTTGGACCAGCAGCCGACCTCTGTGCATGAATTGCAGCAGGCTATTGTCACTGCATGGCAAGCGATTCCTGTCCAAACCTTGGCAAATCTCGTGAACAGCATGCGTCAACGTGTACGTGCTCTCCTGCATGCTCGTGGGGGTTACACGAAGTACTGAACTGTAATTTTACTGTCCGTAATCCCAGTCGTAATTTAACTTTTGATTTTGTTTAAAAAATTTTTGGCTAATGTGCAAAATAAAGAGATACTTCTGGAAAACGTACAGAAGTTTAACACAGTACTGTCCATGAATTGAGTTCGATATCAGTTTACATCACTTTCAAGGATCAATTTATTTGTTTCGAAATGTCAAATGTGGTTTTTGTTTCTTTTAAAGGCCACATTAACAAAATCTAGAATAATTTCAACATAATTCCAATGAACTTTTGGTTCTAAGACCAAAAGTAAGTTCACCCCCACAAAAAAAATATTCCATATTAAATGCCGTCTGTATATATATATATAATATATATATATATATATATATATATCTATATATATATATATATATATATATATATATATACTATATACTATATACATATACTATATACATATACTATATATATATATATATATATATATATATATATATATATATATATATATATATATATACTATAATATATATATACTATATACATATACTATATACATATATAGTATATATGTATATAGTATATGTATATAGTATATATATATTATATATATAGTATATATATATATATATATATATATATATATATATATATATATATATAGTATATGTATATGACCTCGTTAGTCATATTTATATATATATATATATATATATATATATATATATATATATATATATATATATATATATACTGCATATATATATATATATATATATATATATATATATATATATATATATATATATGTATATGTATATATATATATATATATATATATATATATATATGTATATACATACATACTGGCTTTGCTCGGCTCGCTCCGCTCGCCTCATCACGCATCGTTACAGAGGAACGGGCTTGTTTTAGCTGAGGATATGACTGCACCTGAGTTGCTGTGTTGTCATGATTTACACCAATCATTATACAAACAATTATTTTGCACAAATTTATTGATGGTGTTGGTAATATTACATTTTTATAGTCAAATTAGGTTGAAGATTTAGGTTGAAAAAAAAAACAATTAAAAAAAAAAGCCTCAGCACATACATCCGGGAGGGGTAGGTGCAGACTGGAAGTTTGGGACGATCACAACTCACCACCACATAATTTAAAACACCTCACCACCACATAATTTAAAACACCTCACCCCCACCTAAATGAAAACACCTCACCACCAAGCAATTTAAAACACCTCACCACCACATAATTTAAAACACCTCACCACCACATAATTTAAAACACCTCACCCCCACCTAAATGAAAACACCTCACCACCAAGTAATTTAAAACACCTCATCACCACGTAATTCAAAACACGTCACCACCACATAATTCAAGCCACCTCACCACCACATAATTTAAAACACCTCACCTCCACGTAATTCAAAACACCTCACCACCACATAATTCAAAACACCTCACGACCACATAATTAATAACACCTCACCACCACGTAATTCAAAACACCTCACTACCACGGAATTTAAATCATCTCACCACCACGTTATTAAAAACACATCACAACCACGGAAACAAAAGTTTCAGGGAGTAGTTGAGTGACACATAGACACTGCCCAGATATGTAGATATATAGATAAATGACAGTAACTGCGTTGCTGTTTTGTCATGGTTTACACCAATCATAATTCAAACAATTATTTTGCACAAATGTATTTGTAATATACGTGATATTACATTTTATAAACAATTGAAGTTGAAGACTTAAGTTGAAAAAAAAAATTGTTCAAAAAAATAATATATATATTGGAAAGTTTTTCCAAAAAATACCCTTAGGACATACCCACACGTGAGGTAGGTGCATACCAGAAGTTTGGTAGGATTTCACAAAAGTTTGAGGGAGTAGTTCAGTGACAACACAGACACTGCACATATATACTTTTACGGTTCTCCACCACCCTTCTTCCCCTTACCAAGGGGGGGTTAATCCCCTTGCTCTTTCTGGGCTTGACGGAACTGAGAGACTTGAAATGCCTCTTCCTGGCAAAACGCAAAGTAGGGTTTCGGGACCAATTCTCGCTCGTACCTAAATCCCTGCGCCGCCACGGAAGCGAGGAAGCAAGCCTCACACGAGCCACGTGTGATCTGGGTACACCGAGCGGATTGAGTACCACGTGGGCCGTGCAATTTTAGGTAGTGGAAACAGATTCGAGCGGTTCTATTCGTACCACGCTTAGCCAATGAGGAAATCACAGGAACGATCGAATGGAAAAGGAAGAACACGGGTTTAATTATTATTCCCACGCGTATGTTCAATGATCGGGACGCAGAGACACAGAGCAGCAGTTAAACAGTCTTCGTCTTAACACCCAGACTCGGGCCTGTCACAGTCACACAGGGAATTGCAGATGGGTTGATGTTCCAGCAAAATGCGTCAACGTGGTCGTCCAGGAACGGCCCCGTCCAGCTCTCCACGGTCCCAGCACGTCCCGCGAAGATGGCAAGCAGGCAGTTGAAGGAACCTCGTAGCGTGTCTCCTGAACAAAGGCAGCCGATGAGGTGGAACGGAAAATGCGCATCTCTCAGCGCGGCTGGCGATTACACAGCCGTTATCACTCGCGTGACTTAATGCACTGTATGCGGCTCGGCCTCCAGCTCAACCGAGCGTCACTTTATAATAGCGCGTAATCCGGTTCATGTGCGTCTTTCTTCACCCGCGTATCTCTCAATATTCTTTGACGCTCTCAACTCCTGCTCGTCAACGAGTCCTCCTGGTTGGTCAGTGCGCGCGAGTCCTTGCGAGTCCTCCTGGTTGGTCAGTGCGCACGAGTCCTTGCAAGTCCTCCTGGTTGGTCAGTGCGCGTGAGTCCTTGCGAGTCCTCTTACTGCTGTGAGTCCTCCCGTGCTAGTCCTTTTACTGCTGTGAGTCCTCCCGCGCTAGTCCTTTTACTGCTGTGAGTCCTCCCACGCTAGTCCGCTTACTGCTACGAGTCCTCTCGGGGCTTTGCGTGATGGGTTATATAGATACGCCCCGAACCTTCTTGAACCCTCTCGAACCTTCCAACCACGCCCTGTGACACAGTGATGCCGCCACAACCTCTGAGCCCTGATTGGCAGCTCGTGCTGACCGTCAACTCCTCTGCCGCCCCTCATTCGGCTCCGCCCCGACCCTCCTAGGCCTGTCTCGTGTTAATTCACCCAAAATGAACCAAAGTCAGCGCAAAGGGGCATGAGGCTAGGGAGGCTGGAGAGTCAGTAGAAGTAGGACCTATTCTCCTTACTCTACTCAACGCAGAACTAACATAGGAAAAGGACTAATGTCACAAATACTAAGAGATAACTACACTATCGCGAGGCTACATGTTGCTTGTGTGACTAACTATGAGGGGGAAATTTTAACTTTTATTATACTGACTGTACAAAACTCAAAACCGCAACAATACTATGTATATATACATATACATATGTATATATATATATATATATATATATATTGTTACGGTCCGCGGATAAGGATGTTGTTTGCCGAGCGGAGGCACCGCGGCCGAACAGTTTCCCCGATTCACCCGATCCCCGAACGTTGGCTGGATCGCGCCACAGATATTCAATATGGAAAAGACAAAAGCGACACGGATGTGAAGAAGAAGAAGAAAACGAAAAAAAGGTTGAAAATACTACTAAATTTATTTACTATTTACAGGCTCAAAATAACCAAGGAGAAGGAAGGATAAGAAAATAATATACAGAAGCTTTTAGAGACACAGTGAAAATTACTAGCTTATCTAAACAGGCTTAACTAAATCCCCAGGGACAAAACAAACAGAACAAACTCATGTACACGAATGGGGAACTTGCAGGCAGGAATGACAGGAGGTGGGTGGCTGGAGCTTGATCCCGCACGGGACGTCGGGCTGGACCTCGACGGCCGCCGATGCCACCGATCCTGTCGTGTGCGCGGGGTAACGGGTCGGAGCTGCTTGGTGGAGCCAAGCCAACGCTGCTGGTGGGGGGCTCTGGCGTGACGGGTTCTCTCTCCCTCTCTCACTAACTCCAGGACTCTTTCTCTCTTGCTTAGTCCGACTCTTCCTCACCACCGACAACTCAACGCAACCACTGACCACTCAACGCAACCACTGACCACCACTGACGACCAACCCAGCTCTGACCAAAACCACACAACTCAGCTCTTTCCAACTTCTTGCGCACGCACCTTTATAGCGCCTCCGGCGATTAAGCTGCCGACCTTCAGGACACGCCCATCGGTGTGCTCACCTCGGCCCTGGTTGATCGCGCGACCCTCTGGCTCCGCCCTTGATGACGACGGGCGGGCACGCCTTTCTTCCCCGACCCGAGCACATGTTCAATGGTGGTTTTGGAGGGGATGTAAAAGGCAATCGAGGCTTGGCAATGGAAGTTTTGTGAGTGGGAATGGGGAATGAAAGGAATCTAACTATTTCACTTGGTGCAATGGAGTGTCATTGTAATGGAAGACAAGGCCTTACCCTGATGCACATAATAAGGAAATAAACTACTGAACAAGGGTATTATAGTGTCCTTCAATGTATGCTTTATGGAATTAACTACCGGAACGCCCTTTGACCTTTATACGCACTGGAGCAAGGAGGGCTCAGACTAAACAATAATTCATAACAATTTACAATACAATACAACACAATAAAAAAACTCAATCCTCATTTCCGCAACACTGCACCCTCCTCCTCTTAGGCACGTCCCGGGCCTATAACTTTAATTTAGTGTGACACGTAGGGGTAGTTCCCTCTACTTTTAACCTGACCCTGAGTGCGGCAGTTTTAAAACATAAATTAATATGTCCCGCTGCTCCATTGCACCCTACCTAACAGACTCACGCCCACAGCTAACCGAATTGCGGAATGGTCTTCAAACTACACACTGACGGTGGGGAGCATTATTTACAATTGACGCTACTTTATTTACAATACGCAACCCAGGACCTGTGATTGTTCTTTCTGGGGGGGGGGGGGGGGGGGAGACAGTCTGCTCTGCATCGACGCACCATGAAAACACCCAAAAACGCACCAACACACCCTCAAGCACCAATCGGGGCACAGTCATCACTGTTCATCAATAAAAATAAATCAACAACCCCTAACCCTGCAGGTGGTCTCTTGCTCTTCGGCTCCCTCTGCTGGCTATTATTATTTCTTCCTGATGTTGTCATCTTCCTTTGCTGGCGGCCTATTTGTAATAAAACTTGCACCCAACGTGTCCATTTGTATTTATTTTTGGCCCACAGGGGCCGACTATGTATGGTTCACCTGTGGTGATCCGACCATGGTTCACCTGTGGGGCATCGGTGCCCTGTGGCCAAGGTCCGCCAGCAAGATTTTGGGCCCTCATGGCCGGTTCCAGCAGAGGGGCCATGCCCCAACCCATGGGGTCCATCAGTGGTGCTCGGCCACAGACATGTGGTCCATAATGTGGTGCATCGATGCAGACATCTGGTTCTGGGAGTTCGGGGCGCACAATGGCGGACTCACGCACGCTCCCCTCGGCGTCCAGTGGCGCTCAGGTCCTCATGTGGGAGACAAAAGGGGGAGAAACAGATGAGTGAGGGGTAAGGTCACAAGGGTACACATCAAACAAGGCAATGCAAGGCGAAATGCGTACGGAGAGCGAAGTGAGAAAGCTCGTCCCTACCGTACGTCACCCCCCCTGTCACCTACACTACCCTTGCCCTTACCCCATATGTACAACAATCTACACATTTACAAATTCGTCGCTACCGTCACATATTCCCCCTATACCAAATTCGTCTTCACTCCCTCTACTCAAAATTTGCCATCACCAATTCATCATCAATCCTCATAAGGAGGGAGAGATGGAACACAAAGCACAATGTCATACCCACGTCATGATGCGTCTCACAATCCAAACATTTGCACAATAAAAATAATAAAACATGGCATGGTGTGGAGTTACGTCACCTCAGGTGAGTGGATGCAGATGGTGCGAGGAGACTTCAATCCTAACTATCCTCTAAATGACTTTAATACTCTTTACACTACCCGGGGTCTTTCCCTGCCAATCCATTGGCCATCTTACACTATGGGTTCTAAAAACCAATTCCCATTGACCAAACTGTGGTGCTTCTCAATTTGGGGTCTCACTCCCCCGATTCAACTCCCTGTGCCCTTGCACAATTTCAGGACTGGGGCGTGTAGCTCTCCCAGCAGGTCTACCCACCTGCACACCTCCACCACTGCAGTTGCCACCCGAGCTTACCTAGCTCCTCACCCTAACCTATCTAACTGGGGAAGGCCCCTCCTGGCTCTGTCACCCCTCGGTGCCCTCTGGCACTGGGCTACCCGGGTCCGTCCTCCGTATCCTCGGGCCCCATCCACAACAACTCTACCGGCTCCCAGAGCCCACCTGCGGCCTCACCTGGCTGACATCCTCACAGTGGTGGAGTGCCCAAACCAACTACACACACTAACAGGCTACACGCCCAGCCATTTCCACAACACTAATGCACCCATCCAAATACCATTCTTTCACCCGCACCACAGATGCCAATATCCAACCACAATTTACCTGTACCCTCTACCTTACACTTACACTACCCACCCCGGGTATCCGTGATGGGGGTCCACTCTTCCCCCATTCACACCTTCGCACCATGCACTCCACTCCACAATTCCTACCATACTCACTCCATGACCATCCATTCCAATACTCCATATACTCCATACCATTTATTCCACACAACCATGTATTTCACACAACCATTCTCCATACACCTGTTGTTGCACACCTGTGCAATCATACCTGGTGCCACCTGCACCCTCCTTCCTTCCTGGACCATTTGGTCAACACAATACACATCACCATCACTCACTCATACACTGCTCCATCCACCTGTCCAGTTGCACACCTGTGCAATCACACCTTTTAACCATACACTTTCCACAATACACTTCTGAATACACTTCCAACACTCACACGGCATCATCTAAACTACCTGTTGCCCTGCTAACTTAGTGCTCCCCGTCTTCCCTTTAAACTAAGCACATACCACGTCATTATCATCCACTCTAATCTACCTGCGTCCCCACTACAGGTATCATTGTCACTAACTAATCTTACTGTTACCTAAGGTCATCTTCTAGGTCCCTACACATTATCCATACCCTCCCTCGGCGAGCTTACGCTGCCATAAACCCCATAAGACTAGTGCTCCTTTGCCCCCGCTGTGAGGGATGACAGAGTTGCCAACTATCCCACCACATCGGGCATCTCCCACTACCAATTTGGCTCGTCCAAATCCAACAAATCAAAAATTTTCCAATCCTCTGCCAATTCTATTCACTTTTCTAAATTTCGGATCAAAAACACTATCACTATTATCATCATCACAGTCCGCTATATCCTAGCCTTGGTGCATCATGACATCATTAAACTCGGCTTCGTAAAGCCGAGCAATGAATTCGGGTGGTTTGGTCGCCTGCAGGTTGAATCCGTCCGGCTTTCGGTTCAAGGGAGGTGGTTTGGTCGGGCCGAGATTCCACGCACCATCTCGGCGCGGTACCTTGCGGTCCCGGGCCCGATGACCGAGGCTCGCCCGATCGGAACCCCGCCCCCGCCAGGGGGCGCCGTCCCGCTTCCTCCCACTCGCCCTTGAACCGGACCGGACGCCTCGCCCGACAAGGCCCGGACTCGACCGTGCGGGGCGGGGCCAAGCCCGAATCGGCAACGACGCTTCGAAGAGAAGCGACGCCGCATCGATCCGCGCCGGGCCTCGCATCCAACAAAGCACACCGCGCCCCGAGTGCTCGCATCGGCTATCCGTCGCCCTAAACGCTAACCCGTCCAACGTCGATGCTTTACTCGCATGCCCACACGCACACGCGACCCTTTTGACACTCACAAAACCCGGCGTTCCAACGCCGTCCGTCCATTCCACCAACACACTCCCTGTTACACACCACACCTCTTGCGCACACCTCGGTCCACACCTCTCCTCCGTTACGTCCTCCGTAACACTCACCATGGGCGTGCACTCTTGCATCCACCCACTACCGCGCTCTGATGTGCTCCCTTGCACTCGCGCTACTACCAACTCAGGTGTGCTTTCTCGCACACCCTCGCCGTTCAACCCATACGTGCATCCTCGCACCCGCTCCACCACCAACTCACTCCTCGTGTCACACTCCGTACACCCCGACGTGCATTCTTGCTCGCCATCGGTTTCACTCCCACACTTTATAACACGCTCACTCTTTGACGCACACTTTTTCCTCACACGCGTGCCATTTTTACTCACACGGGACCCTTCACCAACGCCCGGGTGCCATATTGACCCCAATCGCGCGAAAATTCTTTTGTCGCCAAACATCCTTCTACAAAATCTCCCCGCACAATACACAGCACGACTCACCTGGGGGATCCTTTTCTCCACGCGCACCTGCAAACTTCCATTCGGGTTAAGCACAGCATCGTGATGTGAGCAGGGACTTTGCACATTTTCCATTTCTCCCTGCAATTCCCGGGCTACCGTCATCTCTTCAATTTTAATTCCCAGCACTGCTTTCTCTTTATTCACCACGACGACCGCTGGCTTTAATAAAATTCCCTCTTCTACCTCAACGGTCGCCGGCTGCCCTTTACCCCGGGTCGCGATTTCTACCCCGGTCCAGTTACCCGTGCTTTTCTCCACTTCGCTCAACCAGTGCTTCTCGACCCGCGTTACCTCGTCGTGCACCCTTGGGACTCTCTCGCCCACCATGCGATCCATGGTCTCCCCACATTTTTGCATGCGGTCACCCATTCTGTCCCCAATCTTGCCGATTCGCTCCATTTTGCTTCCTAGCCTCTCAAATTTATTGTCTAAACGTTCACTGGTACCCCTCACTTCGTCCCTCATTAGGGCTAGACTACGGATTTTTATGTTAAGAAAATAGGCCTTTTATGTTTTGAAAAGCGGAATTTTTTTTTTTTAATGTGAAAAAATCCCGAAATATTTTTTTCCCCCGTTTTATTCATTTTTTATTATTACCAAGTTTTTCAGAAATCAGTCAAAAAAAGAACAAAAAATGGTAAGCTTTTTCCTGCACAACATTAAGCACTCTGGGCTAGTAAACAGGTAAAAAATGACGTTCAGGTACCTTTATTGCAACCGCATTGTTTGATAAGTAGAGGACTAGAAGAAATTTACAAGACCCTTTTAGGAACGGTTAAAGTAGGTGTTTGAAATCATTATCTTGGTAATGTTCTCCTTGGTGAGGCGGTGTCGGCGGTTGGTGAGGACGTTTCTGTAGACGGAGAAGGACCTTTCCACGTCGACGCTGACGATGGGGCAGTACCTCAAGAGAGGGATGTCAGCAAGCTTGACTCCAGCCGGCACACCAACCTCAGATCCCTGCTGATCTCCATCCAGGATCAAAGCCACTGTCCTCAGCACACCAATGTCGGGATTGTGCTGCAGCACCGCCTTGAACTTGGTGAGCAGGATCTCCTTACGGCAGCCTCGGATCTTTTCGAGCTCCTCCTTGGCCTGATCAAGGAGCTGGAAGGCCTTGGCCAGCTCCATGCCGGCCTCTTCCAGCTGCTTAAGGATCTTCGGGATGAACGACACGTGGGCATTTAAGAAGACCAAACTGAGCTTGATGTCCGCCTTTCCGAACAGGTCCTTGGCACTCCGGATTGCCATCGCGTCGTCATCGTTCAGCTGGTCCACAATGTCCTTGATGGCCTCGAAGTGCTCGGCGTAAAACACCGCGGCGTCGATCCACGTCCCCCACCAAGTCAGAATGGGCTCCGGGGGGAGAGAAAGATTGGGCTGCTGCTCCTTCCAAAAGACAACACGCGACGGGGCTTTGACGAACACCTTATTCGTCGTGGCAATCAGGTCGTTGACGTCCTTGAACATTTCTCGGACTGTCTCGCAGACACGGTGGAGCGCGTGGGCAACGCAAGTCACATGCAGCAAGTCCGGGAAGAGTTCCTTCAGGGCATGGCCGGCCTTGATCATATAGGCCGCGGCGTCGCTGACGAGGACCTTGAGGCACTCCGGCTTGAAATCAGGCCAAAGATAGCGCAGCGTGTCATTGACTGCACGCACGATCTCCCCGGAGTTGGTCTTCTCCAGAAACATGCACTGGATGAGGTGGGGACGAAAGTACCCCTCCTTGGACAAGCGTCCCGCGATGATGTTGGCCACATATCGACCTGCCGAATCGGTCGTCTCGTCGACGGACAGCCAGATGGGCTGCTGTCCGAGGTCGGCACGGATCCCCGCCAAGGCTTCGTCGTAGCACTTGTCGAGGTAGTGCTTTCGAATCCAGCTTTCATCGGGGATCTGGAGAGTGATGTGCTTCTCCAGGAACGACCGGAGGGCAGGGTTTTCCAATTTCGACCATGGGATGCCAGTGGCCAGCATGGCCTGGCACAGCTCCTGAGCCACGACGTCGCACTTGTGCCTCTTTCCGCCACCAAAGTCCTCCATGGTGGCTTGCGTGACCGTCCTCTTCTTCTTCAAGGCCAAGTTGCTCTTGTGGCGGTCTCCTCGGACATGTTGGGCCAGCTCAGACTTCTGCTTCGCCCGGAAAGCCTTTTCACAAGCTCGACAGAAAGCCGTGTCACTCGACACGTACTTGAAGGTGGCCCCATCGCCGCCAGCGTTGAATTCCTTCAGCCACTTGTCACGAAGAGCAGCACTCATCTTGATAGGAGACTTGTTCACACTTTGTGTACACTCTCTCACTGTAGTACACCGCCTCACTGCTGTACACGCTGGGGACGCAACGCACGCAAGTGGACGCAACGTTTTGTTTTTGAGATCGATCGCAGTTAAAAATTTCGATCGCAGTTACAAATGTCGATCGCAGTTTAAAATTTCGAAAAATTCCCTAATTTTTTTTAGCGTTGCCAGACATTTTCGACCAAAAAGGGCATTTTATTTTATTTTTCCCGAAAAAGGGCGAAATATTTTTTTTCTCCGAAAATAGCAAAATAATTTTTTTGCGCGCAAAAAAGCCGTTTTATGTGAAAAAATATTTTTTATTTTTTCACATAAAAATCCGATGTGCACTCATTACCCCCATTTGCTCACCCTGAGCATCCATCCGGTTCCCCATTTGTCCCATTTGGCCCTCCAATCGCTCACCCTGAGCATCCATCCGGTTCCCCATTTGTCCCATTTTGGCTTCTAGCCTGTCCATAAGGGCCCCCATTTGTAGGAAAAAAAGGTTCGAATCCACCGGCGGCGCTGCTACGGTCGCCGTGGCCATGTGCGAGGCGCCATTTTGCGTGCCCGTAACCTCGTGCGCGAGAGCGCCATTTTGCGCGCCTGAAACCTCCTCAACCACATTGCCAATGTTCCCCTCCATTTGATCCTGGGTTACTCCTAACCCCTCTCCTAGTTCACCCACCGGCATCCGATCGCCTTGACCAGCCATGGCGCGATTTCAAAATTCGGGTTTTTTTTTTTTCTTTAAAACAATTTCAGCAGCTTGTAATTTTGAGCGCGTTACGCGCGCTTCGGGTCCGACCCCGCTCCCGACACCAATTGTTACGGCCAATTGTCCAATTGGTGTTCCAAAATTTGGGCTAAATTAATTTAGTCCCAGGTCCGAATCCGACATTCCTGACACCAATTGTTACGGTCCGCGGTTAAGGATGTTATGTTTGCTGAGCGGAGGCCCCGCGTCCTAACAGTTACCCTGATTAACCCTTCCCGAATGTTGGCTGGATCGCGCCACAGCTATTCAATATGGAAAAGACTAAAATGACGGATGTGAAGAAAAGGAAGAAGAAGAAGACAAAAAAAAGGTTGAAAATACTACTAAATTTATTTACTATTTACAGGCTCAAAATAACCAAGGAGAAGGAAGGATAAGAAAATAATATACAGAAGCTTTTAGAGACACAGTGAAAATTACTAGCTTATCTAAACAGGCTTAACTAAATCCCCAGGGACAAAACAAACAGAACAAACTCATGTACACGAATGGGGAACTTGCAGGCAGGAATGACAGGAGGTGGGTGGCTGGAGCTTGATCCCGCACGGGACGTCGGGCTGGACCTCGACGGCCGCCGATGCCACCGATCCTGTCGTGTGCGCGGGGTAATGGGTCGGAGCTGCTTGGTGGAGCCAAGCCAACGCTGCTGGTGGGAGGCTCTGGCGTGACGGGTTCTCTCTCCCTCTCTCACTAACTCCAGGACTCTTTCTCTCTTGCTTAGTCCGACTCTTCCTCACCACCGACAACTCAACGCAACCACTGACCACTCAACGCAACCACTGACCACCACTGACGACCAACCCAGCTCTGACCAAAACCACACAACTCAGCTCTTTCCAACTTCTTGCGCGTGCGCCTTTATAGCGCCTCCGGCGATTAAGCCGCCGGCCTTCAGGACACGCCCATCGGTGTGCTCACCTCGGCCCTGGTTGGTCGCGCGACCTTCTGGCTCCGCCCTTGATGACGACGGGCGGGCACGCCTTTCTTCCCCGACCCGAGCACATGTTCAATGGTGGTTGTGGAGCGAAAACAACCCACAGCTGTAACAAACTGGCAAACTGCCCAGTGCAGTTGGCAATGGAGACTTGGAGGGGATGTAGCTGGAAATTGAGGCTTGGCAATGGAAGTTTTGGGAGTGGGAATGGGGAATGAAAGGAATATATCTATTTCACTTGGTGCAATGGAGTGTCATTGTAATGGAAGACAAGGCCTTACCCTGATACACATAATAAGGAAATAAACTACTGAACAAGGGTATTATAGTGTCCTTCAATGTATGCTTTATGGAATTAACTACCGGAACGCCCTTTGACCTTTATACACACTGGAGCAAGGAGGGCTCAGACAAAACAATAATTCATAACAATTTACAATACAATACAACACAATAAAAAAACTCAATCCTCATTTCCGCAACAATATATGTATGTATATATATATATATATATATATTATATATATATATATATATATATATATATATATATATATATATATATATATATATATATATATATATATATATATATATGTATGTATATATATATATATATTTATATATATATATATATATATATATATATATATATATATATATATATATATATATATATATATATACTGTATATATATATATATATATATATATATATATATATATTGTTACGGGTCGCGGCCAAGATGTTACTTTGGGCCCGAGCGGATGGTCAACCGCGACCGTTACAGGATCCCCGATTAGCCCGACTCCCCCAAACGTTGACCAAATCGCGCCACAGGTATTCAATTTGGAAACCTCTAATAGTCAGGTCAAAATACAGTTTAACCCCCAAAAAATTGCTACAAAAGGTTTCTCAACTGATTCTGGTAGGGTTTAGCGTACGTTATAACATACTAAAAGTTTACCAAAGTAGGACCCCCGGAAAAGTGTTTTTTTCAAGATGGCGTCCAAGATGGCCGCCAAAACCTCTTAATGATCATAACTATGTAACTATCAACTCAAATTTGATGATCTTGGTGTCTATCCCTAGGTTTTTGGGGGCAAGGAACACATTAAGACCATTAAAAATGAAAGTGGGCCATTATATGTAACACAAAAATCCAATATGGTGTCAATAATGGCCGCCAACACCTCCAAATGACCGCAAGTCCATAACTATTGACTCAAATTTAATGATCTTGATGTCTATCCCCAGGTTTTTGGGGGCAAGGAACACATTAAGACAACTTTGGATATTACTGAGCTGTTGAATCATTATGAAATTGAACTCATGACCTTCAGCTGTCACCTAATGCACAAACACCTTTGTCCATAGAATAAGTTTCAGAGCGTTCAGTTTTGAGTGTCATCCTCCTCCTCAGTATCGACCTCTTGAGTGTTGTTTGGATTGTCACAGTTTTCAGTTTGGCAAGGGCCACATGCAGCAGTGCAGCGGAGTCCATAGCGTCTGCAGCTGCATCGAGAGGATTTGCATCCCCCCAAACAGTTGCAATGGATAATTTTCAAGAGTTCGTCAGGCGCAGCATTGTTTTGGGTCATAATTGGAATTAACTGATCATTTTCCTGTTTCCATCCCCATTCAGTTGGGTTCATTTCATTTGCCATCCCCATCCATACCATAATTTGAAAGTACACACGTTGGCTATGGAATATTGTTGCAGGTGATGTTGGGGGGAGCCGTTCAGAAGTGACAAATGCTTGAGCAGTTGCCACTTTTTTGGTGAAAATGATATGGCGCAGTGATGATAGCGTATCATTAGACTTGCCACCAAAGAGATCAACCATCAGGTCTTTGCCAAGAGCTGATATGTCCTCTTGAGATTTGTTTTGAAGGATGAATGCACTAGCACAGGACTTCATGACAGGATCAGATTTCACTAATTTCCGGAAGGCTGACTTTTTTCCGATGCCGAAAATCCTTGAAGTAGAATCACATCCTGAGTAGGCATGTACAAAGAGCAATTCATTGCACACATCGTCTCCTAAAGTTTCTTTCAACAGGTTAATGTTATACACTCTGTGTTCTTTTGACTGCTTGTTTGCATCAGAACGGAAGTAGATGATCTCATTGTCTGTTCTGGAGTAATGAAGGAGCAAGATCAGCAAATCTGTATCCTCACCGACCAACGTTGTGGTGCAATGACGGGATCGTTCAACAGTTGCCTTAACGATATCAACGTCTGCATCCCCTGGTGACTGAATGACATGGCATCCCCTTTTAGTTAGTGCTGTGCTGATGAGAGCAATCATGTCTGCCTTGTTTTTGTCACGAGACAAAAAGTCGTCCTTTTTGCCTGCAAACTCTGTTTCTGCAGTGAAACTAACAATAGGGTGCAGGTTTTTTCCTCGTCTCTGATGTGTGTTGTCTTTTATGGAGGGACCTTCACCATAGCCATCGAACACCACTGTCGCTTGTCCGTAATGTCTCACAGTGAAGTCTGCATAAGACTCAGCTATTGCATTATATGAGTCGCCTTTGTTCCACGGTAAACGATGGAGCAAAGAGCCACCATCAAGCACGTAACAATCTGTTTTGGGAATAGAGTTCATCACAGCCTCACTTGATAAGTCCGCAGCATGGTCTCGAATTGCCTGAGCAAGCTGAGGTTTGTCTGCTTTTCGAAGAATGTTCCTGGTCTCAAAGAGGGCTGGAGGGTAGGGGCTTAGTTCATACGTCAAAACCTCTTCAAGGGAAAGATCTCCTGACCTTGACACCAGAAGGAAACGCTGGAACAGAAGGGCAGGATCAATGGTACGATCAGGAGCAATCTTCACAGCAGAGATATTCCCAAGGGTTTTGCCTCTGTCTTTCCGCTTGAATTTGTAAGTAAATGCCGACTTTCCGATTATATCTTCAATGATCTTGTTTCCAACCGATTCAAAGTCATGTACATTCACATCTGGCCCAGCCACTATCCCGTTGACAATGTTTCTCAGAGTAGGATCAGATGTGAAGGGTGAGCAGGCTGCAAGCTTTATCCGAATTTTCTCGAGATCAGATGCATCTCTTTTGATGCGCGCCTCAGTTGAGTCTTTGTGTTGCGGACTTGTAGTATAGGTTAGGTTTGTGAAATCCTGCATCGCAATGTTGTACTCGGATGTTACAGGTGCAGATAAGGTCCAAAGGTTTCGCATGTCCTCGGTCATCCCACTGCCGCGAGTTATACCACCAGTGCTCTTCAGAGACCTCATCAACGTTTGTTCGATGACAAGATCACTACTATGACAGCTCGTGGGCAATGACAGCTCGTGGGCGAACTGCCTGAATTATGGCATGACCAACTGCCGCAACCTTGCGTCTTGTGTCTTTCCCAACGAACAATGTTTCCAGTGCTGTCCGCAGACTAGTTGGAATGAACGATAGGGCTGAATCAAGTTTTAAATCATCACTACTTGGATACTGATTCGTCACGGTAGAAACCTGAGATTTTATATCACTTCTGATTAACCTAGCAGCAGTTTCAATAATAGCGCGTTTTTGGGACTCTTCATCGCCTTCCTGACACGTTTGCTTGTAGTATGATCTCAGAATCTGCGACGTTTGTTCTCTCATCGTAACAATATCGTCCAAGCCTTCTCTTTCACCAAAAAAAATTGAGTCCTTAAAGCGTTCTTTAAGACGCTTTTTCAAACTGTAATTGTCATACGGTTCCGAATCAGGATTACAAAGATACCCTTTCATTATGAGGCTCAAAGATGTAACAGTTAGTTGTTCCTCACTGTTCAGTTTTAGGTAAGCACACATTTTCTGAAATGCTTCATACTTATCTTCATCTTTAGGACGACCACACTTTCTGCGCTTGGCTTCGGGGGCTTTCTGGAACTCTAAAGGCACAGACTTGAAGGACCGGAAATTTCCACTACACGAATGATGATAAAGTCCGTCTGCTGCATGTAAATCTCGTAAATAGTATTCAATCCGACCCTTTACAGTATGTCCCCAATCATCTGAACGGGATTCACAGACCTCCACAATTGTCTCCACAAATTTGTCAGTCCGTACCCAGCTAAAGTGTCCCTTGTCCAAATCAATTGTACATCCACAGAATACGCAATCCTTTTCACTGTCAAAACCTCCACTTGATTGTCTTGTGGTTCTCTTTGGTGGCACAGAACCACTACTTTTCTTTGCAACATGGCTTTTAAGGTTTTTATCATTTATGTACTGTTGACGACAGCTTTTATGCACTTTAGTACTGGCTTCAACTACAAGATCGTCCTTCCGCTTTACACTGGCTTCATTTATTCCCTTCGCCCCCTTCCACTGAATTGCAACCCAGTTATCACTGGAATCCTCGATCTCCTCCTTGCAGATTGGACAAAAAGCTTGACTGGCTGTGCTTGCACTCATTGTTGAATCATGTCTGAAAAAGAGAAAGATGAGAATTAGTTATTCAGTTAGATCCAATTCGACACATTCTTCAGGTCAATATATGGAAAATGCCCCCTCAACCTGTTAGATAATGGCCCACTTTCATTTTTAATGGTCTTAATGTGTTCCTTGCCCCCAAAACCTAGGGATAGACACCAAGATCATCAAATTTGAGTTGATAGTTACATAGTTATGATCATTAAGAGGTTTCGGCGGCCATCTTGGACGCCATCTTGAAAAAAACACTTTTCCGGGGGTCCTACTTTGGTAAGCTTTTAGTATGTTATAAAGTACACTAAACCCTACCAGAATCAGTTGAGAAACCTTTTGTAGCAATTTTTGGGGGGTTGAGGGGGTATTTTCCATATATCGACCTTAATATAAAGCGACCGAAAGAGAAGGAAGAGAGGAGGAAGACAGAGTACAGAGGAAGAACAGATTTATTATACACACACAAGCAAAAAGGAGCAATCAAGTTATTTACAAGCAATGGATGGAAGAAGCAGGTGACACAGGGAAATCATTAGCTTATACTATGCAGTTTACTTATAAACCCCAGGACAACATTCAAGACAGACGACGTTCACACTTACACGGGGGAAATTGCAGGCAGGTATGGCTTGAGGATGGATGGTTGTTTTGGGAGGCAATGGAGGGTCCAGCGTGGATTGCTGCCTGGCGCGCCCTTTTCGTGGCCTGCGTCCCCTTAGCTGCAGCGCAGCTGGTCGCATGATGGCTCGCAGGCTCGGGCACACCTGCTCGTTCAGGCGTCTTCCTTCTCCCCAGCAACAATGAGCGACAGCAAGCAAGAGGACGGGGTCAGAGCAAGAGGACGGGGTCAGAGCAAGAGGACGGAGTGCGTCCCGCGGCGGTTTATATTGGTTTCTCGCCGAACCTTCGCGCACTTTCTCGGGGGTTCCCGCTCCGCCCTCTCTTAGCCAAACCCCTTGTTCTGGGTTGGATGAGTGGGGCCGACTTACTCCTCCCCCCTATGACGAGGGGGGCGACCCGTCTTCTCTAGCCACTCCCCTTGTTCGTAATGGCCGCAAATGTCGAAAACCGGTCAGCAGCTGCAGGTAATGCGCCGTCACGTTGCACAGCAGTTCAGTACTGCAATAAACGGTTGCTGTCAAAGCTCAAGTGGGGGAATCCCTGGCACTTGAGCTGCCATGGATCATCGGAGGGGCCTACGCTTATTTCGTTTGATGCAATGCAGAGTCAATCTAGTGGGAAACACATATTTAGCCTACATAGAATAAGGAAATAAGCTATTTAAAAAGATATATCGTGGCCTGTCTGTAGGTTCATGGAATTAACTAGGGGAACGTCTTTCGATCTTATTTACTCTACGAGGGCCAGTTAAAACACAGCAAACCAGTTCTCACATTCTTTACACTTTCCAAATTCGTTACACTGCACCCTCCTTTCTTCAGGTCCGTTCCCGGGCCTACAACTTTAATTTAGTGTGACACGTAGGTGTAGTTCCCTCTACTTTTAACCTGACCCTGAGTGTGACGATTTTAAAACACAAATAAGTATGTCCCCCTATTGCATTGCACCCTGTCTAACAGACTCAAGCCCACAGCTAACCGAATTACGGAATTGTTCTCAAACTATACATTTACGGTGGGGAGCATTATTTACAGTGACGTTATTTCTTATTTACAACGCAACCCAGGACCTGTGTTTTTTTTTTTCTTTTTAGGGAACAAGAAAAAGAAATTCCTGTTGGGAGGGAGGAGACAGCACGCATTGCATCGATGCACCAGTACCAATACCACCAAAGCACCCAAAAGCACCAAAAGCACCGCAAAGCACCAAAAGCACCACAAAGCACCAAAAGCACCACTCAGTGCACAGTCACCACTGTTCATAATAAACACAACAAAACA
The DNA here is from genome assembly GCF_964187855.1 of Myxine glutinosa. Lineage (NCBI taxonomy): Eukaryota > Metazoa > Chordata > Myxini > Myxiniformes > Myxinidae > Myxine > Myxine glutinosa. Next base: position 106,645,725 of record NC_136261.1, on the reverse strand, counting down.
ACTGGTGGTGGTCTTCTCTTTTTCTGCTGGGCCGATGTTCTTCCCGACGTCTTCTGGCTTCATGCGGCCTACTTGGAAATAATAAAAAGCACAACTTGTGTTCATTTTTATTTAGGGCCTCAGGGGCCAACTAAGGGTGGTCCACCTGTTTGGCATAGGTGCCACCTTACCGAGGTCCGCAAGCAAGATTCCCTGGCCACTATGGCCGGTCTCCAACAGAGGTGCCCTGCCCCAGAACCTGGGGTCCATCAAGTGGTACTTGGCCGCAGAACAGCAGTCCATAAAGTGGTACATCAACGCAATGCATGCTGGTTCTGAGAATCTCGTGCGCACAATGGCCACCTCACGCACGCTCCCCTCGGTGCCAAATGGCACACAGGTCCTCAAGTGGGAGACAAAAGGGGGGAAGACAAATGAGCGAGGGGTAAGGTCACAAGGGTACACGTCAATAAAGGCAATGCAGGGTGAAGTGCGTACGGAGAGCGAAGTGAGAAAAACTCGTCCCTACCGTACGTCACCCCCCCTGTCACCTACACTACCCTTGCCCTTACCCCATATTTACAACAATTTACACCTTTACAAATTCGTCACTACGTCTTGTCTTCCCCATCTTTCCCTTCTACACCAAATTCGTCTCCAATCCCCCTATCCAAGATTTGCCATCACCAATTCATCATCAATCCTCATAAGGAGGGAGAGATGGAATTACGCACAATGTCACACCCACGTCATGATGCGTCTCACAATCCAAAACATTTGCATTAATGAAAAATAATAAAACATGGCATGGTGTGGAGTTACCTCATCTCAGGTGAGTGGATGCAGATGGTGCGAGGAGACTTCAATCCTAACTATCCTCTAAATGACATTAACACACTTTACACTACCCTGGGTCTTTCCCTGCCAATCCATTGGCCATCTTACTCTATGTGGTTTTAAGAACCAATCCCCATTGACCAACTGTGGTGCTTCTCAATTTGGGGTCTCACTCCCCCGATTCATCTCCCGGTGCCCTTGCACAATTTCTGGGCTGCGACGTGTAGCTCTCCCAGCAGGTCTACCCACCTGCACACCTCCACCACTGCAGTTGCCACCCGAGCTTACCTAGCTCCTCACCCTAACCTATCTAATTGGGGAAGGCCCCTCCTGGCTCTGTCACCCCTCTGGTGCCCTCTGGCACTGGGCTACCCGGGTCCGTCCTCCGGATCCTCAGGCCACATCCACAACAACTCTACCGGCTCCCAGAGCCCACCTGCGGCCTCACCTGGCCGACATCCTCACAGTGGTGGAGTGCCCAAACCAACTACACACACTAACAGGCTACACGCCCAGCCATTTCCACAACACTAATGCACCCATCCAAATACCATTCTCTCACCCGCACCACAGATGCCAATATCCAACCACAATTTACCTATACCCTCTACCTAACACTTACACTACCCTCCCCGGGTATTCGTGATGGGGGTCCATCCTTCCCCCATTCACACCTTCGCACCATCCACTCCACTCCATAGTTTCCACCATACTCACTCCACGACCATCCATTCCAATACTCCAGATGTTCCACACTACCATTTATTCCACACAACCATTCTCCATACCTGTTGTTGCACACCTGTGCACTCACACCTGGTGCCACCTGCACCCTCCTCCTCTTCCTGGACCATTTGGTCAGCACGACTCATCACCATCACCATCACTCAAACACTGCTCCACACACCTGTCCAGTTGCACACCTGTGCAATCACACCTGTTCAGTCACACCTATTCCTCACACACTGCTCAATCCACTTGAATACACCTCCAACACTCACACGGCATCATCTGAACTACATGTTACGCTCTAGAACTTGCGCTTCCCCGTCGCCCCTTTAAACTACTGCGCTCCCTCGTCATTATCATCCAACTACCTTCTCTACGTCCCCAGCTACCTGTCCACTGTAGCTACCTAACCTTAACGTTACCTAATGTCATCTTCGCTGGATCCCTACACATGATATATCCTAACCCTCCCGGGCTAGTTTTCACTGCCATCAACCCCATAACTCTAGTGCTCCTTTGCCCCCCCCCCCTGTGAGGGATGGTGGATTGCCCATCCCACCACATCGGGGAGGTCCCACTATCAATTTTGCTCACCAAATTTCAGCCAATCAAAAATTTTGCCAATCTGCCAATCACCGTACCAATCATCAAATTTTGCCTTTTTCTAATTTTGGGTCCAAAACACTAACCTCATCACCCGTCTACTTATTAGATCCTCTCGGTGCGCCAATTCACGTCTACAGCCCGGCTTCGTACAGCCGAGCAATGAATGCGGGTTGTTTGGTGCCGGCGGCTGGATGCGTCCGACATTCGGTGCAGGGAAGGAGGCTTACCCGTGCCGAGATCCCACGCACCACCTCGGCGTGGAGCCATCCAATGTCCCGATCTCGACCTGCCGGAACGTCTCAATAAAAAGTGGTCGCCATGACGACCCTTCCTATCGGGCTGCCCGCTCCGCCTAGTGGAGCACGGACACGGCCGTTCAAAGCGAGGCCCAGCGTGGATCGCGTACGGCGGTCCTTTCGAAGCCGCCGTGGTTCGGATCCCCGCTGGTTCTCGCGGCACGATAAGCTGCCCGACGCGCACCGAGGGCCCGATTCGGCTAAATGTCGTTCTAACCGCTAACCCGGTTACCGTCGATGCCTCACCTGCATGCTTACACGCATACGCTACCCCTTTCTTGCTCATACCTCCAGCTGTTCCCATGCTCCTCGTACCTTCCCTTACACACCTCGGTACACTCATTCCGCTCACAGACTTGGTCACACACCTGACCACCGAACACCTTTGCACACACTCGTCGCTCGCACACCTCACCAACACACCGCTTCGCACCCCCTCCTCGGTCACCTCCTCTGTGACAACCACAGGTGTGCTCTCACTCGCACACCCAACCACGTGCCTCACTACCAACTCAAGTGTGCATTCCCACACACGCTCTACCATTCCAGGTGTGCATCCTTCCATGCCAGGTGTACATCCTCGCTCACCTGTCACAACCAACTCACGCGCCGTGTCACTCTCACTACTTTCACCTCCACTCTCGGTCGCGCACTCACCCTTACTCTTGACAGCGCACTCTTTCCCCATGCACCTGTCTGTTACACACCTTTCTCGCGCATCCTCTTGCGCACACTCTTTCGTTACATCCTCTGTAACTCTCACCACAGGCGTGCATTCTCCTTCACTCTTGACAGCGCACTCTTTCCCCATGCACCTGTCCGTTACACACCTTTCTCGCGCATCCTCTTGCGCACACTCTTTCGTTACTTCCTCCGCAACACTCACCACAGGTGTACACTCTCTGGTTGGCGCGCACTTTTTCCTCACACACCCCAGAGTCGGACATTCTCGCACACCTCTTTTTTCGCAAACCAGACCTGTCGCACACTTCACCAACGGCCTCTCACGAACACCCGGGTCCACAACAACCCCCAAGCCGACTGAAGCTCCCCTCACATCATGTACATTTCCACGTATATCGCCACTCACCTTGGCACCTCTTCGTCGCACCTCCTCTGCCACCTGCAGACTCTTTATTTGGTTAGTGAGCAGCCCATCATGATTTGAACACAGACCTTGTACATATTCCATTACTTCCTCCGTTATCTCCCTCTTAGTTTCCCTCCGTCTCTTCTTAATTTCACTCACCCCCTTTTCCACCTCCTCTAATTTTTACTTTACCTCCTTCAGCTCCCGGTGCGCCCCCTCTATTTCTTCCTCCATCGCTACTTTAACCGTTTCTATTTGCGTCCTCACCTCCCGGTCCTTCGTCTCTATTACTTCTGTCACCTCTTCCAACCTCTTCGTCAATCCCTCATGTACCATTTGACATTCCTTCTGTGTCGCTATTAATTCATTTTTAATGTCCTTTTGTGTCGCTTTTAAACCCCCGATGATTGCAGTGTTCTTTTCCACTTGGTCCGCTAGTTCCCTTGGTCCTACTGACAGCTGCTCTACTCCCTTCGTCAGACCCTCTATGCCCCCCTGTAACCTAGCCGTATTATTCCTCACCTCTTTCTCCATACGCTTCTCACCTCGCTTTACCTCCTCGCGTAGCCCCGAAACCTCCTCATTTACACCTCGTCGTATCCCCTCTTTCATCTCCTCCATCTCTTTTGTAGATGCCACCCTCATCTGTCCCAATTCATCCCTCTGAGCATCCAGTTTACTTTCTAACCCGATTTGCACCTCCTCTATCTGGTTCCCCATTTGTTTGATTTCCCGGGCAGATTGTTCCCCTATTTCCCGCAATTTGTCCTCCATCCTATTTTCTAACCCCATTAACCCATTTTTCACCTCTTTTATCCCGTTGTCTAACCCCTCAAAATTATTGTCTAACTTCCCAAATTTCTTGTCTAACCCCTCACCGGTACCCCTCGCTTCGTCCCTCATTACCCCAATTGCTCACTCTGAACCCTCGCTTCATCCCTCATTGCCCCCATACTGTTTTTCAAACCTCCAATTTGGTCTCCCATTTGTCCCATAAGGGCCCCCATCATTCTGTTTTCCATTTCTTCATTATTCTTGTCCATAAGGGCCTTCATCTGTATAAAAAAAAGGTTCAAATCCACCGGTGGCGCTGCTACGGTCGCGGTCGCGGTCGCCGTGGCCATGTGCGAGGCGCCATTTTGCGCGCCCGTAACCTCGTGCGCGAGAGCGCCATTTTGTGCGTCTGATACACCCTCAACCACCTCATTGCTCTCCTCCTCCCTTTCTTCCCCTAAGTCCTGGGTTACCCCTAACCCGTCTATCTCCCCCACCGACATCTGATCGCCTTGATTGTCCATGGCACGATCTCAAAATTCGGGTTTTATAAAACAACAAAATTTCGGCAGCTCGTAATTTTGACCAAATTTTTTTCTACACGTTTTAAAAATTTGGTTCGGGCCTCGTATCCCACTCCTAGACACCAATTGTTACGGGTCGCGGACAAGATGTTACTTTGGGCCGAGCGGATGGTCAACCGCGACCGTTACAGGATCCCCGATTAGCCCGACTCCCCCAAACGTTGCCCAAATCGCGCCACAGGTATTCAATTTGGAAACCTCTAAAGCGACCGAAAGAGAAGGAAGAGAGGAGGAAGACAGAGTACAGAGGAAGAACAGATTTATTATACACACACAAGCAAAAAGGAGCAATCAAGTTATTTACAAGCAATGGATGGAAGAAGCAGGTGACACAGGGAAATCATTAGCTTATACTATGCAGTTTACTTATAAACCCCAGGACAACATTCAAGACAGACGACGTTCACACTTACACAGGGGAAATTGCAGGCAGGTATGGCTTGAGGATGGATGGTTGTTTTGGGAGGCAATGGAGGGTCCAGCGTGGATTGCTGCCTGGTGCGCCCTTTTTGTGGCCTGCGTCCCCTTAGCTGCAGCGCAGCTGGTCGCACGATGGCTTGCAGGCTCGGTCACACTTGCTCGTTCAGGCATCTTCCTTCTCCCCAGCAACAACGAGCGACAGCAAGCAAGAGGACGGGGTCAGAGCAAGAGGACGGGGTCAGAGCAAGAGGACGGAGTGCGTCCTGCGGCGGTTTATATTGGTTTCTCACCGAACCTTCGCGCACTTTCTCGGGGGTTCCCGCTCCGCCCTCTCTTAGCCAAACCCCTTGTTCTGGGTTGGATGAGCGGGGCCGACTTACTCCTCCCCCCTATGATGAGGGGGGCGACCCGTCTTCTCTAGCCACTCCCCTTGTTCGTAATGGCCGCAAATGTCGAAAACCGGTCAGCAGCTGCAGGTAATGCGCCGTCACGTTGCACAGCAGTTCAGTACTGCAATAAACGGTTGCTGTCAAAGCTCAAGTGGGGGAATCCCTGGCACTTGAGCTGCCATGGATCATCGGAGGGGCCTACGCTTATTTCGTTTGATGCAATGCAGAGTCAATCTAGTGGGAAACACATATTTAGCCTACATAGAATAAGGAAATAAGCTATTTAAAAAGATATATCGTGGCCTGTCTGTAGGTTCATGGAATTAACTAGGGGGACGTCTTTCAATCTTATTTACTCTACGAGAGCCAGTTAAAACACAGCAAACCAGTTCTCACATTCTTTACACTTTCCAAATTCGTTACAATATATATATATATATATATATATATATATATATATATATATATATATATATATATATATATATATATATATATATATATATATATATACTAGCTTATACTAGCTTATATATACTAGCTATATATATATAAGCGTCATTACTGAGGAACGGGCTTATTTTAGCTGAGAATAATGACTGTACCTGAGTTGCTGTGTTGTCATGATTTACACCAATCATAATACCAACAATTATTTTGTACATATGTATTTGTTGTGTTTGTGATATTACATTTTTAACGGCAATTTTGGTTGAAGATTCAGGTTGATTGTTTTTTTTTTCAAGAAAGAACCCCTCAGCACATACAGTCACGTGAAAAAGTAAGTACACCCCATGTAAAGTTTTAACTTTTTCAACATATTTCAACATACAGCTATTTGATCTTCATTTCAACAATATTGATCGATAAAGGTGATATAATAAAACAAATATCATAAAACATTTACATTTTGTAGTCCATTGTATAATTTAAATAAACATAAATGCAAATTTCGCATGTTGAAAAAGTAAGTACACCCCGACATTTATCACTACTTCAAATACCTAAAATTAGAATCAGGTGCACCAGCTCAGGTGCAAATGATTACAACATCGTTAAAGAGGATCTTGGAGGAACCTGTCTTATTTAAACCTCACACATTTAGTTTGGTTTGTTGTTTGTTGTTGAAGTGTGCGGCGTCACCATGCCTAGATCAAGAGAGCTCCATGAGGCCTTCAGAAAGAAGGTTATAGATGCCTACGAGTCTGGGAAAGGATTTAAAAAGATCTCCAACAATTTGAAATCAATCATTCAACTGTCCGGAAGATCATCTACAAGTGGAGAAGATTCCAAACAACTGCCAACTTGTTCAGGCCAGGCCGCCCCAGCAAGTTCAGCCCGAGAGCAGACCGCAAGATGCTGAAAGAAGTCTCTAAGAACCCCAGAATGTCATCACGGGACCTACAGGTAGCTCTTGCCACTGTTGATGTCAAAGTGCACGAGTCTACCATTAGAAAGACGCTGCACAAATTTGATCTACATGGGAGGTGTGCCAGGAGGAAACTTTTGCTGTCCAGAAAGAACATCAGGGCAAGACTAAAGTTTGCCTTGGTAGCGCTAGGCCAGTGGTACAGGTAGCGCTAGGCCAGTGGGACTGCCGGGACCCACGTGCACTCACACATTGTTATGCGCGTGGGCGGCAGTATCAGACCGGGGCACCCAAACGCACCTCGCGCCCAAACGCTCCCCGGCTAAAGTTCATCCTGATGCGCCCACATTGTGCGGACAAACCCCACCAAGTCGAGTGCCACGTGGTCAGGAGAACCTCGTCCCTTCTGGTCACACTGTGCCTATCGGCCGGCCTCGAAGACCGAAATTGTGTCGGTTACCGATCCTTCGGGTTCGGAACTATGTCACCCTAAAATGCCACCCTAAAATGCCACCCACTATGCCACCCTAAGGTAAGGGGAGGGAGAGAGTGGGAGAGAGGGGGGGGGGAGAGAGAGGGAGAGAGAGGGAGAGAGAGAGAGAGAGGGAAAGGGAGAGAGCGAGAGAGAGAGAGGGAGAGAGAGAGGGAGAGAGAGAGGGAGAGAGAGGGAGAGAGAGGAAGGGAGAGGGAGGGAAAGGGGGTCGTTGGAGGTATTGACTTCTATAGGGTTGGTTTTCTAAGGCTTATATCAAAATATTAACTTATATCAAATAAGTCTTTTAAGGTGAAAGCGCGATGACGTCACCACGTCACGCGGCACGAATGCGCGCCTGTGTCGTTGGAGGTATTGACTTCTATAGGGTTGGTTTTCTAAGGCTTATATCAAAATATTAACTTATATCAAATAAGTCTTTTAAGGTGAAAGCGCGATGACGTCACCACGTCACGCGGCACGAATGCGCGCCTGTGTCGTTGGAGGTATTGACTTCTATAGGGTTGGTTTTCTAAGGCTTATATCGAAATATTAACTTATATCAAATAAGTCTTTTAAGGTGAAAGCGCGATGACGTCACCACGTCATGAGGCACGAATGTGCGCCTGTGTCGTTGGAGGTATTGACTTCTATAGGGTTGGTTTTCTAAGGCTTATATCAAAATATTAACTTATATCAAATAAGTCTTTTAAGGTGAAAGCGCGATGACGTCACGCGGCCTTGCCTAGATGTAGGCCGCACCTCATTTTGTCGAATAAAGTGGTATTCGGGTGGTTCCGGTATTTGGGACCGCACGGACGGAAAGTGCAGGTACGGGGTGCCAGGCACTCCCCAGCCGGCCCGCTCTGAAGGTTCGGATCGGGACACCGGGATTCATTCCGGTCGCCCGGTCGGCCCGGAGGTGGGGTTGCGGGGCCTGTCACGGAACGTCAAAACAAACGGCCTGCCGGGGCCGCCCAAAAGTTGGGCGTGAGGGCCGCGTCCACTAATGGAACGCCTCTCGCTTCCCAGATCGAGGGCCACGTGGTCAGGAGAACCTCGTCCCTTCTGGTTGCCTTGCCGTCCCACCGTGAGCGCTGGTCAGGGTGTACTTCAAACTAAGCTTAAGTGTCAAGCGTTAAGTTCCTCCTTGCCCTCGCAAGGGAAAGGCTAGGGTCAAGCTCTTCCAAATTTCCAAACACTAGAAATCGGACGTCTCAAATTAATCAATTAATTTGTTAATACATCTCAGTCGCCCGCGACCTCTCCAGCGCGGGCGTCGAACCAGTTCATTCCCGGTGCGACCGGGCCGAGTATCGGCCCGACCGTGGCCGAAGCCGTTGAATCCGCCGTAGCACGCTAACGCGTAGGCTCGCGCGTCCCTGGTCCGCCGGGGCTCCGCGGGTGTCCTACTGTGCCTGGCGCCGCTATTCTCTCAAACTTCCGGGAGTAGGTGCCGGTGCCCGGGGACGGATTTCGCTGTCTAAACATGGTAGCGCTAGGCCAGTGGGACCGCCAGGACCCACGTGCACTCACAAGTTGTTCTGCGCATGGGCGGCAGTATCAGACCGGGGCACCCAAACGCTCCCCGGCTAAAGTTCATCCTGAAAGCGCCCACATTGTGCGGACAAACCCCACCAAGTCGAGGGCCACGTGGTCAGGAGAACCTCGTCCCTTCTGGTCACACTTTGCCTATCGGCCGGCCTCGAAGACCGAAATTGTGTCGGTTACCGATCCTTCGGGTTCGGAACTATGCCACCCTAAAAATCATGCAGCGAAAATGAATGAAATTCGTTCATTTCGTCATCTACCAGTGACGCGCATGAAGGGATGAACGAGATTCCCACTGTCCCTATCTACTATCCAGCGAAGCCACAGCCAAGGGAACGGGCTTGGCGGAATCAGTAGGGAAAGAAAACCCTTTTGAGCTTGACTCTAGCCCGACTCTGTGAAGGGACTTGAGAGGCTTGAGGCACTCAATCGGGCTGGACCCGTGAAATTTCGAGGATTTTTGGTAAAATTACCTCAGGGTAAAGTTACATAGGAAAACCCCGTGTTACCCCATTTGGGGGAGCTGAGAGGATTCAGTCGTGATAGAGTGCACTGGACACTTTTTCCCTCCCGTTCTTTCCTGCCTTTGTTCCCTCCATCTTCCCTGTGATTGTGTGGGTGGGAGGAAATTTGGGGCGAGGACGTGTTTGTTGATGGTCGCCTCGCTTCGCCGTCTCTTCAACCTCGGTTACCTGTGCGAGGGTGAGTCTGAGTGAGTATATCAAGACAAGAACAAGAACTAGAAGGAGGTATGTACGGTGCGAGTCATATAATATATTGTTTAGTTATCGTCGAATGAGGAATTTGGGGTCGGGATGCGTGGTTGGCTTTGATGACTTGGTCTTAACTAGATGCTAGGCCGCGCTACATTTAGTCGAATAAACTGGTCTTAAAATATTTTTTGATGGTTCTTATGCTTATCATTAGATGCATAACGTTCGTAGCGAGGTGTGGATATATGGATTGACATCGGATGGCATGGGATTTGGGATTTAGGAACTCCGGAGTTTTTTCATTAGGAATATATGCGATTTGTTTTGGGGGGCCCTTAGAACTAACGGAGGCTCGGATTTTAATTCTGATTCCGGATTTCGCAGTCGCTAGTACGTCTTAACACTCGACAGAAACTGGCCCCGTGAAATTTCCAGGATTTTCGGTAAAATTACTTCAGGGTAAATTTACATAGGAAAACCCCATGCTAAAGTTTCGTCGCCGAAGGACTTTATTTTTTGCGAAATTCATCCTGACTTCGCCTCTAGGAGGATACAGGGGTATCTGTGGATAACGGGAACCTTTATTTGGCGAAAATCGGACTGGTATTGACCGAGTTATTCAAAATATTAACTTATATAAAATGGGTCGTTTAGGGGTGAAGCGCGATGACGTCACCACGTTCCGCGGCACGAATTGCGAGTCCGAGGAGATATTGTTCTGTCCCATTGTGCACGCCTTCGTTCTATTTCCAAATTAAAATCTGTTTTCACTTTTGCCGTAAAAATGACATCAGTGCATCGAGTGTGGTATCTTATTTGGTGAAATTCGGTCGATTTGAAGTGGTGAAAATAAAATGTGATCATGGAAAATCGTAGCGAGGGGCCATTTTGAATCGGTTTTCGATTATTGCACCGGGTTATTGCAAAGATTGGGCAAAAATTGACCGACGAATTCAAAATATTAACTTATATCAAATAGGTCTTTTAAGGTGAAAACGCGATGACGTCACCACGTCACGCGGCACGAATGCGCACCTGTGTCGTTGGAGGTATTGACTTATATAGGGTTGGTTTTCTAAGGCTTATATCAAAATATTAACTTATATCAAATAAGTCTTTTAAGGTGAAAGCGCGATGACGTCACCACGTCACGCGGCACGAATGCGCGCCTGTGTCGTTGGAGGTATTGACTTCTATCGGGTTGGTTTTCTAAGGCTTATATCAAAATATTAACTTATATCAAATAAGTCTTTTAAGGTGAAAGCGCGATGACGTCACGCGGCCTTGCCTAGATGTAGGCCGCACCTCATTTTGTCAAATAAAGTGGTATTCGGGTGGTTCCGGTATTTGGGACCGCAGGGACGGAAAGTGCAGGTACGGGGTGCCAGGCACTCCCCAGCCGGCCCGCTCTGAAGGTTCGGATCGGGACACCGGGATTCATTCCGGTCGCCAGGTCGGCCCGGAGGTGGGGGTGCGGGGCCTGTCACGGAACGTCAAAACAAACGGCCTGCCAGGGCCACCCAAAAGTCGGGCGTGAGGGGCGCGTCCACTAATGGAACGCCTCTCGCTTCCCAGATCGAGGGCCACGTGGTCAGGAGAACCTCGTCCCTTCTGGTTGCCTTGCCGTCCCACCATGAGCGCTGGTCAGGGTGTACTTCAAACTAAGCATAAGTGTCAAGCGTTAAGTTCCTCCTTGCCCTCGCAAGGGAAAGGCTAGGGTCAAGCTCTTCCAAATTTCCAAACACTAGAAATCGGACGTCTCAAATTAATCAATTAATTTGTTAATACATCTCAGTCGCCCGTGACCTCTCCAGCGCGGGCGTCGAACCAGTTCATTCCCGGTGCGACCGGGCCGAGTATCGGCCCGACCGTGGCCGAAGCCGTTGATTCCGCCGTAGCACGCTAACGCGAAGGCTCGTGCGTCCTTGGTCCATCCGCCGGGGCTCCGCTGGTGTCCTACCGTGCCTGGCGCCGCTATTCTCTCAAACTTCCGGGAGTAGGTGCCGGTGCCCGGGGACGGATTTCGCTGTCTAAACATGGTAGCGCTAGGCCAGTGGGACCGCCGGGACCCATGTGCACCCACAAGTTGTTCTGCGCGTGGGCGGCAGTATCAGACCGGGGCGCCCAAACGCTCCCCGGCTAAAGTTCATCCTGAAAGCACCCACATTGTGCGGACAAACCCCACCAAGTCGAGGGCCACGTGGTCAGGAGAACCTCGTCCCTTCTGGTCACACTTTGCCTATCGGCCGGCCTCGAAGACCGAAATTGTGTCGGTTACCGATCCTTCGGGTTCGGAACTATGCCACCCTAAAAACCCTGGTGTTGCGCTAGCGGCTAGGGTGCCAGCTTAGGATCCCAGGATTCTGGGTTCGAATCCCGGTCGATCGCTGAATTAACGCCAGGGGGGTTGACTCAGCCTGTCATCCTTCCGAGGTCGGCAAATTGAGTACCAGTTCACTGGTAATTCCCTGCTTTTCGTAAAAGGCGACAAAAAGGGTTGGCGGCAGGAAGGGCATCCGGCCGTAAAACATTGCTTCAAAAAGGGGACCGAAAAACAACAACAACCACGGTCCTCGAAAAAGGCCAACCCCTGCTTTGCGGGGAAAAATACCCTCCAAATGTGGTTACTTTTTTTTTTTTTTACATTTAGTTTGGTTTGTTGTTTGTTGTTGAAGTGTGCGGCGTCACCATGCCTAGATCAAAAGAGCCCCATGAGGCCTTCAGAAAGAAGGTTATAGATGCCTACGAGTCTGGGAAAGGATTTAAAAAGATCTCCAAACAATTTGAAATCAATCATTCGACTGTCCGGAAGATCATCTACAAGTGGAGAAGATTCCAAACAACTGCCAACTTGTGCAGGCCAGGCCGCCCCAGCAAGTTCAGCCCGAGAGCAGACCGCAAGATGCTGAAAGAAGTCTCTAAGAACCCCAGAATGTCATCACGGGACCTACAGGTAGCTCTTGCCACTGTTGATGTCAAAGTGCACGAGTCTACCATTAGAAAGACGCTGCACAAATTTGATCTACATGGGAGGTGTGCCAGGAGGAAACTTTTGCTGTCCAGAAAGAACATCAGGGCAAGACTAAAGTTTGCCAATGAACACCTAGGCAAAGACCAGCACTTCTGGAACAATGTGCTCTGGACAGATGAGTCAAAGGTAGAGCTATTTGGCCACAGTACCAGAAGACATGTTTGGCAAAAACCAAAGACAGCATTTGACCACAAGAACCTGATACCAACTGTAAAGCATGGTGGTGGAAATATTATGGTTTGGGGCAGCTTTGCTGCATTAGGGCCTGGGCAGCTCACCATCATAGAATCCACCATGAATTCTTCATTGTACCAGAGGGTGCTTGAGGATAATGTGACGCCATCTGTCGGAAAGTTGAAGCTCAACCGAAGGTGGACCTTGCAACATGACAATGACCCTAAACATGCCAGTAAATCCACCAAAGCATAGCTGAAAAGAAAGAAATGGAGGGTTCTGGAATGGCCAAGTCAAAGCCCGGATCTAAATCCCATCGGGATGTTGTGGGGGGATTTGAAACGAGCTGGGCATGCGAGAAACCCCTCAAACATCGCACAGCTGAAAGAATTCTGCATGGAGGAGTGGCCAAAAAATTCTCCCAGTCGATGTCAGAGACTGGTAGACAGTTATAAGAAACGCCTACTTGAGGTTGTTTCTGCCAAAGGGGGCAATACCTCCTATTAGAGCAGGGGCGGGCAACCTTTTCAGAGTGAGGGCCAGATGAGACTTTTGGAAGGAGATCGCGGGCCGGAGTGAAAAACGAAATCTCAGAATTACTATATTTTGTTTACATGAATAGATTGTACAAAAATTGCATTGAACACTCTACAAATCAATGAGACTGCTGGTGCTGTTTGCCATGAAGAAGTATTTCCATGTCTGGCTCGATGGTTGAGGTAGACAACAGAAGAATGTCATTGAGGTGGCGGTCCGAGAGTTGGGAGCGAAGGTGAGACTTCGTGTACTTCATTTTCGAAAAGAGCTGTTCACAGCAGTAGGTGCTGCCGAACATGGCCACAATGCGTTGGACATGGGCAATGTATTTTTGAAAATTGTTAGAAGGGAGAACGGTGTCGCGGAAGAAGGACAATGGAGAAGAGGTGCGGAACTTCGCCTTCATTTCATCGTTGCACTGCAGCTCCACCAACTCCATCTGTAAGGAGGCAGGGGCGTCTTCCACGGGGAAGTCAAAGGGAGCAGTGAAAAGCTTGAAGTCCGCAGCCAGCACCCTGACTCCTGCAAAACGGGAAGCAAATTCCTCACGTAGAGAGTTGACGACACTAACGCAAGTGCCCAGGTCCACATCGTCAGGGGCACATGCAGCAAGGCGAGGAAAATGCACAAACTGACCAGAAGCCAATTGAGCCTCCCACAAGCGCAGTTTAACCTCGAAGGCAGTGATGTGCGCGTACCTGTCTGTCACGAGAATGTCTTTGCCTTGCAGCTTTATGTTGAGGGTGTTCAGGTGCGCCGTGATGTCCGTGAGCAGGGCCAGGCGAGCTAGCCACCGCGGATCAGAGAATTGATCAGCGTGGGGAAGGTTCTTCTGACGTAGAAAGGTGGCAATCTCCTGCTGTAGGTCGCACACCCGAGACAGCATGGCCCCACGACTCAGCCAGCGTACCTCACAGAAGTAGAGCAGGTCGTTGTAGTGCACGTTCACCTCGTCCATCAGTGCCTGGAACTGACGATGGTTAAGGCTGCGGGAGAGGATGGAGTTGACGACCTTCACCACGACAGACATGACACCAACGAGGTTGGCAGACTTAGCGCACAGGGACTCTTGGTGGATGATGCAGTGCATCTTGTTAATGGGCTGAGTGTATCCGGCGGCTGCACAGTGACGCACTAGCAGCGAAGCGGCGCCCTTCTTCTCACCAACCATCGCCGGGGCACCGTCGGTCGTCACACACACAAGACGGGAGAGGTCCAGGGAGTGCTGATCAACACACAGAAGCACGGCGTCGCAGATGTCTTTCCCAGTGGTGGTGTCGCGCAGCGGGACAAGCTGGAGGAATTCCTCACACACTTGAAAGTCAGCGGTGACGCCACGGATGAAAACGGACAGCTGGGCCGTGTCCTTTGTGTCGGTGCTCTCATCCAGAGCGAGGGAAAAGGCGACGAAATTTGAGCTGCGTGTTTTGAGTGAGTCGTGCACGTTTTCCGACATATCCTCGATGCGGCGACGAACGGTGCGGGACGAAAGGCTCACGTTCTCAAAGGCGGAACGCTGCTCTGGACAGACGGAGTCCACTACAGCGAGGAGGCATTCCTTGATGAAGTCCCCATCCGCGAATGGCTTCATTCGGCGAGCAAGGATGCGGGAGACTTCATAACTGGCGCGCGTCACCTTTTCGGCCTCAGTATTCTGCTTGCGGAAGAGTGAAGATTGTTTCTCCAAGTTGCCTGATAGTCTAACCATGGCGTCCTTCCTTTCGGTGGCAGACACCGACGCGAAGTTTGACGAGCGGTGCTCTGTCTCCCAGTGGCGGCGCACGTTGTACTCTTTTAGGACAGCCAAAGTCTTCAAGCATATGAGGCACTGGGCCTGTCCAAAGCGCTCGATGAAGAAGTACTTCTCCCACTCAGGGTTGAAGATCCGACGCTCGAGGTCCACTTTCCTCTTCTTAACACGCTGGGTCGCAGACATGATGAGCTGAAAAGGAAGAAAATTAGGTATATCAGCAATGAATAAATGATGTAACAGCAAGCAATCTGGGGCACAAAAAATCTCGGAAGACGAATTGTACAGATGAATGTATTTATTTTGCGCGCACGTGGCCAACGCTGAATATGACACAGTTTCACCGTAAAACTGAAATACAGGAAATGAATCAGTCTGCATACTTTTTTTTTTAAAGAGTTCGTTTTCCTTTTAAACAAAAGTTCGTCAATTTCGTTTTCCTTTTAAACAAAAGTTCGTCAATTTCTTTTTTCTTTTACAAACAGAAAGTTCGTTATATATATTTTTTCTTTACAAATAGAAAGTTCGTTATATTTTTATTTTTACAAATAAAAAGGGAGAATAAAATTATTTAAACGCAGCAAATGAAAGATAATAACATGTTCTAACAAACAAAACAAAGCAAATTGAAAGAAAGTGAAAATTGAAATAGGTTTAGAGAACTCTGTGTCGCTTACCTCTTTGTTGCAAGTTATTTGTCCCAGACACCAACGTTTGTCGCAAGCTGACTGAATCGGAAGGACGTCCGTATCACATGCCGGCTGATTTGAAAAGACCGCCTATCAGCAAGCAGGCGGTGTCTAGGCAAGACAGTTCCCCGTGCGCATGTCTTCCGGAAGAGGACGGTGCTGAAGACAAAATGTCCCTTTCTTGAATTCAGACCGGCTAAATATAAACTCTTACATTTACAAATGATATGAGTTTTACTGGGAGGTCCGCGGGCCGGATTGCAATAATAAAGCCTAGCAGGGTGGCGGGCCGGACGCTAAGCCATCCGGCCCGCGGGCCGGGGGTTGCCCGCCCCTGTATTAGAGCCAAGGGTGTACTTACTTTTTCCACATGCGAAATTTGCATTTATGTTTATTTAAATTATACAATGGACTACAAAATGTAAATGTTTCATGATATTTATTATATTATATCACCTTTATCTATCAATATTGTTGAAATGAAGATCAAATAGCTGTTTGTTGAAATATGTTGAAAAGTCAAAACTTTACATGGGGTGTACTTACTTTTCCACGTGACTGTACATAAGGGAGGGGTAGGTGCAGACTGGAAGTTTGGGACGATTACACCTCACCACCACGTAATTCAAAACACCTCACCACCAAGTAATTTAAAACACCTCACCACCAAGTAATTTAAAGCGCCTCACAGCCATAAAACACGTAATAAAAACACCACACCACCACAAAATTAAAAACACCTCACAGCCATAAAACACGTAACAAAAACACCTGACAGCCATAAAACACAAAATAAAAACACCTCACAGCCATAAAACACGTAATAAAAACACCTCACAGACATAAAACACGAAACAAAACACCTCACAGACATAAAACACGAAACAAAAACGCCTCACAGCCATAAAACACGAAACAAAAACGCCTCACAGCCATAAAACACGAAATAAAAACACCTTACAGCCATATAAGACGTAATAAAAACACCTCACAGCCACGAAATTAAAAACACCTTACCACCACGTAATTCAAAACACCTCACCACCAAGTAATTCAAAACACCTCATCACCACGTAATTCAAAACACCTCACCACCAAGTAATTCAAAACACCTCACCACCAAGTAATTCAAAACACCTCACCACCACGTAATTCAAAACACCTCATCACCACATAATTAAAAACACCTCACCACCACGTATTTATAAATACCTCACCACCACGTAATTCAAAACACCTCACCACCATGTGATTTAAAAACACCTCACCAACATGTGATTTAAAAACACCTCACCACCACGTAATTCAAAACACCTCATCACCACATCATAAAAAAACACCTCACCACCACGTATTTATAAATACCTCAACACCACGTAATTCAAAACACCTCACCACCACGTAATTATAAATACCTCACCACCACGTAATTCAAAACACCTCACCACCACGTCATTTAAAAACACCTCACCACCACATAATTCAAAATACCTCACCACAACGTGATTCAAAACCACCACATCGTTATTAAAAACACTTCACTACCACGGAAACAAAAGTTTGAGGAAGTCGTTAAGTGACAACACAGACACTGCCCAGATGTGTAGATATATAGATAAATGACTGTACCCGAGTTGCCGTTTTGTCATGGTTTAAACCAATCATAATTCAAACAATTATTTTGCACAAATGTATTTGTAATATACGTGATATCACATTTAATAAACAATTTAAGTTGAAAAAAAAATTTTTCCCCCAAAAAATTCCCCAAAAAAAACAAAAAGAATTCGACTTTTTTTCAAAGAAAATACCCTCAGGACATACCGACGGGAGAGATATGTGCATACCAGAAGTTTGGTACGATTTCACAAAAGTTTGAGAAAGTAGTTCAGTGACAACACAAGACAACACAACACAGGACAACACAACACAGGACAGGACAGACACTGCACAGATATATATATATATTATAAGAAGAAACGCCTACTTGAGGTTGTTGCTGCCAAAGGGGGCAATACCACCTATTAGACCCAAGGGTGTACTTACTTTTTCCACATGTGAAATTTGCATTTATGTTTATTTAAATTATACAATGTACTACAAATGCAAATGTTTCATGATATTTGTTATGTTATATCACCTTTATCTATCAATATTGTAGAAATGAAGATCAAATAGCTGTATGTTGAAATATGTTGAAAAAGTCAAAACTTTACATGGGGTGTACTTACTTTTTCACGTGACTGTATATAATTTATATTATTTATATATATATATATATATATATATATATATATATATATATATATATATATGTATATATATATATATATATATATATATATATATATATACAGGGTCCGTCAGGGAGGTGTGACGATTTTCAGAAAACTCGTACACAGTTATTTTTAGTCGAATTTCAATTTTTTTTTTTTTTTTAAAGACTACATATATATAATGCCATGTAATACACTGTAACAAAGACATTTTAAAAATGTACTGTATATATGTACTGTATAAAAATGTACTGTATAAATGTATTACTCCCCCCTGTATATATATATATATATATATATATATATATATATAATTTTTTTTTCCCATCCCGAACCCCCAAAATCCCCTACGCCCCCACGCATGCAATGCAAGACATGCCGTTTCCGTTCCTATTTTAAGGATGTCCGCGCGTGCAATCTGTGCACCTTTATGACGTACGAGCATGGCCAGAGCTAGAAAGTGTTGGAAAAATAAAATTCATCATTATCAAGTTTATTCAGATCACGATACATTTCCTTCAACTCTCCAGAGTTAATGACTCGGTAAATTAGGATGGTCATCATGATAGCGAAATGTGATCATTCTATGCTTGGGTTTGTGTGTATAGGAATGAAAAATAGACTTCTATATATAATGTACACACAAGGCCTAGGTTAAGCCCATGAGCATGCTGAAGATTGTTTCAGGCCTGACAAAATGCCTTTTGCAGGTGTTCAAACCTCATGACAAAAACAGGTAGGAATATTGTTCTGCTAATTAATTACAACCACAACAACTAATTAATTGTAACCAATTTAATGAGATTTTTCTAACGTGAAAACCATAGAAGCAGTTCGTCGCTTTGTCTGCATGGGCTCTGCAGCGCCAAAGCCCATCTTTTGTGTGAACCATGGAATCAGGCCAAATCGTTTTAAAGAACTGAAATAATGTAACAATATCTGCTCTTTAATTAGCATGAATTTTTGAACTGTGGGTATTGACAAAATATATATTGAAGAATACTAATTGCACAAAAATACTTGGTGGCCCTCTTCTACTCCGAGGTATTGGTGTGATGCTTCGTTGTCTCGCTCCTGTATTGTTGTATTTTTTGTCAATTCTTATGTTGTCCGTTTTTGTTGTCTATCTTGTATGAATGTGCACTTGGCACCCTTTTCCAAACCAAAATCCATTTGAATGTCATCAGAGTACTGTTTCGCAAATTTGAGTTGTTCTGCCAATTTTTCATCGTATGGTGCAAAGAGATTTCAATCATCCATGTACAGATGATGTGTCAACTTTTTATCTCTTTGGCCGTTCTCTTATTTGATGTCAGGGTGTATCCAAGCTCTTGCTCATTTATGAGGTTGCTCAGTGGGTCTCGGGCCTGCAAAAACAGGAGGGGTGAAAGGCTGTCTCCCTGGAAAATTCCTTGATATATCTTCACCCCTGGTATTTCGATCTTTCCTTCATTGTAAATGTATTTGGGTGTAAAATCCATAATCATGCATAATCACGATTCATGTGTATGTGTTTGTGTATATATGTGTAATCACATACAATACAATCTTGCATAATCACGTGTACAATCACTCACAATATGCACGTACAGTCATGTGAAAAAGTAAGTACACGCCAGGTAAAGTTTTGACTTTTTCAACATATTTCAACATACAGCTATTTCATCTTCATTTCAACAATATTGATAGATAAAGGTGATATAATATTACAAATATCATGAACATTTACATTTTGTAGTCCATTGTATAATTTAAATAAAAAATAAATGCAAATTTCGCATGTGGAAAAAGTAAGTACACCCTTGGCTCTAATAGGTGGTATTGCCCCCTTTGGCAGAAAAACCTCAAGTAGGCGTTTCTTATAACTGTCTACCAGTCTCTGTCATCGACTGGGAGAAATTTTTGCCCACTCCTCCATGCAGAATTCTTTCAGCTGTGCGATGTTTGAAGGGTTTCTTGCATGCATAGCTCGTTTCAAATCCCCCCACAACATCTCTGGGATTTAGATCCGGGCTTTGACTTGGCCGTTCCAGAACCCTCCATTTCTTTCTTTTCAGCCATTCCTTGGTGGAGTTACTGGATGTTTAGGGTCATTGTCATGTTGCAAGGTCCACCTTCGGTTGAGCTCAAACTTTCCGACAGATGGCCTCATATTATCCTCAAGCACCCTCTGGTACAATGAAGAATTCATAGTGGATTCTATGATGGTGAGCTGCCTAGGCCCTGATGCAGCAAAGCTGCCCCAAACCATAATATTTCCACCATCATGCTTTACAGTTGGTATCAGGTTCTTGTGGTCAAATGCTGTCTTTGGTTTTCGCCAAACATGTCTTCTGGTACTGTGGCCAAATAGCTCTACCTTTGACTCATCTGTCCAGAGCACATTGTTCCAGAATTGCTGGTCTTTGCCAAGGTGTTATTTGGCAAACTTTCGTCCTGCCCTGCCTGATGTTCTTTCTGGAGAGCAAAGGTTTCCTCCTGGCACACCTCCCATGTACATCAAATTTGTGCAGCCTCTTTCTAATGGTAGACTCGTGCATTTTGACATCAACAGTGGCAAGAGATATCTGTAGGTCCCATGATGACATTCTGGGGTTCTGCGAGACTTCTTTCAGCATCTTGCGGTCTGCTCTCGGGCTGAACGTGCTGGCGCGGCCTGGCCTGAACAAGTTGGCAGTTGTTTGGAATCTTCTCCACTTGTAGATGATCTTCCCGACAGTCGAATGATTGATTTCAAATTGTTTGGAGATCTTTTTAAATCCCTTCCCAGACTCGTAGGCATCTATTACCTTCTTTCTGAAGGCCTCAGAGAGCTCTTTTGATCTAGGCATGGTGACGCCGCACACTTCAACAACAAAGAGCAAACCAAACTAAATGTCTGAGGTTTAAATAGGACAGGTTCCTCCAATATCCTCTCTAACGATGTTCTAATCATTTGCACCTGAGCTGGTGCCCCTGATTCTAATTTTAGGTATTTGAAGTGGTGATAAATGTAGGGGTGTACTTACTTTTTCCACATGCGAAATTTGCATTTATGTTTATTTAAATTATACAATGGGCTACAAAATGTAAATGTTTCATGATATTTGTTATATTATATCACCTTTATCTATCAATATTGCTGAAATGAAGATCAAATAGCTGTATGTTGAAATATGTTGAAAAAGTCAAAACTTTACATGGGGTGTACTTACTTTTTCACGTGACTGTATATGTGTGTGTGCAGACTCACGACTCGTATGCACTGATATGACACTGACAGAGAGATAACAAAGGCTGTAGGTTTGCGGAAACAACTGAGTCAGTAGGATTGCAGCAGTAAAGAGGGTGGATCGAAGGAGAATGGAGGAACTGAGGCAGGAGATTGGTTTGCAGATGAGCTGGATGGGGGGATTGGTGAAATGCCGGCTAAGATGGGCTGGACACTTGTTGCAGATGGGGGAAGAGAGAATGGCAAAGAGAGCGGACAGGTTGAGGGAACAAGGTAGGAGGAAAAGAGGTAGACCACGGTTGAGATGGGAGGATTGTGTGAAGAGGGATATCAGTAAAATGGGGGTGCATGGGGTGTGGAGAAAGATGGCGGAGGACAGAGCGGAGTGGAGGAGTATTGTGGTCTATTGTGGACGGGAGCGTGTTGACTGTTGACATTGAACTTCACTCCTTAAAAAGGGAAGAGGAGGGGAAGAATAAGGTGTGTGTGTGTGTCGTGTGTTGTCTGCCGTGTGTCGTCTGTCGTGTGTAGTCTGTCGTGTGTCGTGTGTCATGTGTCGTGTGTCGTGTGTCATGTGTCGTCTGTCGTCTGTCGTGTGTCGTCTGTCGTGTGTCGTCTGTCATCAGTCACCTGTCGTCTGTCATCAGTCACATGTCGTCTGTCGTCTGTCGTGTGTCGTGTGTCGTCTGTCACGTGTCGTGTGTCATGTGTCGTGTGTCGTCTGTCGTCTGTCGTCTGTCGTCTGTCGTCTGTCGTGTGTAGTCTGTCGTGTGTCGTCTGTCGTCTGTTGTGTGTCGTCTGTCGTGTGTCGTCTGTCATCGGTCACCTGTCGTCTGTCGTGTGTCGTGTGTCGTCTGTCGCGTGTCATGTGTCGTCTGTCATCGGTCACCTGTCGTTTGTCGTCTGTCGTTTGTAGTCTGTCATGTGTCGTGTGTCCTGTGTCATCTGTCATCAGTCACCTGTCGTGTGTCGTCTGTCGTGTGTCATCTGTCATCGGTCACCTGTCGTGTGTCGTGTGTCGTCTGTCGCGTGTCCTGTGTCGTCTGTCATCGGTCACCTGTCGTGTGTCGTCTGTCGTGTGTCGTCTGCCATCGGTCACCTGTCGTGTGTCGTGTGTCGTCTGTCATCGGTCACATGTCGTGTGTCGTCTGTCATCGGTCACCTGTCGTGTGTCGTCTTTCATCGGTCACCTGTCGTGTGTCGTCTGTCATCGGTCACCTGTCGTGTGTCGTCTGTCATCGGTCACCTGTCGTGTGTCGTCTGTCATCGGTCACCTGTCGTGTGTCGTCTGTCGTGTGTCATCGGTCACCTGTCGTCTGTTGCGTGTCATGTGTCGTCTGTCATCGGTCACCTGTCGTGTGTCGTCTGTCGTGTGTCGTCTGTCATCGGTCACCTGTCGTGTGTCATGTGTCATGTGTCGTGTGTTGTGTATCATGTGTCGTCTGTTGTGTGTCGTCTGTCATATGTCGCCACCGGTCGTCATCTCCACATGCGGGCCCCAAAACTGAACGGAGCTTTTCCTGGTCTCGAAGCACTCATCTCCACTCCAGCCAGGAACAACCACTCATGGACCAAGCTTTCTCATTCGTGCTCCATTTCCGCCTCCACCCGCATAGTGACGACGATGTCGATCCGCACGACCTCCCATCTGACCTCCGGGCGTTCGCCCGATACCAGCCGGGAACACCCCCGCTCGCCCGGACATGGAGTGCCATTGCCACCAATAATCACCTCCACACGTGGTCCCACTGTAGCTTGGTCCCATCCATCCTCAGCAGAAGGGAGTCGGCAAAGTGCACCATGGGAGGGAGTCGCAAAAAGTGAGTCATCCTTTGGCGGGAGGGAGTCGAATTTCTGCGAATCCGACTTGCATTCAGGAACACAACATTTACGGTTCGCCATCTTGAAATTTCTACTCTTTCGTTTAAATGCTGAAAATTATGCTTAACAGACTATTTGAATTACACATTCACGTTCACATCGCAGGTTAAAAGTGCCCGGTTGAGCAGAACAGAATCAGTGTGAACACACACAGTGCATACGGCAAAAGGCCTCATTTAGCACTCGTACGTCATTTTGCAATAAAGTCACGTTTTGGTTATCATGAATTACCATAAGAATATTCGTGTAACATTATATTTGTGATTAGGGCTGAACATCACCCGCAAAAGGCCTTTTTTCAGGCCTGAAACTATATTCAGCCTGCTCATGGGTTCAACCGAGGCCTTATAGGCATAGATGTTGTTTCATCTGGAACAACCGACTGTATATCACAATTGTGAACAATAATAATTCGGGAGAAATTATTGATTCGTTCTAATTAGTGCTTCACTGTAATCATTAATATGACGATGCGTTGTACCTGGAGCTAATTTGCCTTCCACCATTTCAGAGATGTCAAGAAAATAGGATCTGATGTACCATTTACTTATTTGATTGAATGCAATTCCTGGCTACAACAAATTCAGAAAATCGTTGCTGTTTAAAAATAATGTGTCCCACGGGTTGCTCATCCCAATTAACCAATCACATATGCATCCGATTTGTACACATTCTGATAGCTTCATGACAAATACTAACCCTCCTTTGTTACAGGAATGGAGGAAAGGATAATGCAATTCCATTTTCTTGCCACATTAGTGCAGCAATTGCAGCAATTGCCTGATAAGGCAGAGAACACACGTGCTATGCTTGTCCATGATGTCCTAGTGTAAAAAAAATCATTATTCCACATATCCTTCAAAGAGTGTTAGGCATGAAGAAAATGAAGCATTTTTTTTTTTGGAGATTTTAAACGAGTGTTTTTGTTGGGCCAAATCAGTGGAGGCTTCAATAATGAAAATGTTAAGAGCTGGAAGTAACATGGAAATCGAAGACCAATATTTATTGAGTGTGCACAACAGAGGTGATGCCCGAGAAAAGAAACCATCTAATTTGGGAAACTCTAAATGAATGAAATTGCTGCAGAAAATGGATGAATAGCAATCAGAAAGGACTGGTGCACACATATGAGTGGAGTATGACGGATTAACATCCATTGCACCAGGAGTATCAATTTCATCCAAAACCATGTGCATCCAAAAAGTTCAAAGGCATTTGATTTGGTCGTCTTGTGATCATTCACAAGACACTTGTTTTTGTTGCAAACATAAAAGTGCATCACCAGTTGTGCAAAGACCATCAACAATAGACAGTGGACCAAATCTAAATGCCATAAATCATACCATTCACATACATACTATAAGAGCCGTTTATTACTTGCCGGAATAGATTCCGGCAAGTATGTTGGTTGGTTGGTTTGTCTGTCTGTCTGTCTGTTTGTGCACAGTACTACGTCTACATCGTTACACATAGCATCGCCATACTTCACACACATATTTGCCTTGCCCTGGAATAGACTGTGCTCAATTTTTAACTCTCTAGGCCCAAGGTCAAGCTCAAGGTCACCCAAAACGTGAAATCAGGGGGGTCGAGTTTTCATTTAAAATATATTTCAAACCACTATAACTCCAAAAGTACAAGAGATATGCATACACTTACTGTTACTGACATATAGTAAGTCACATCCGACATTTCATTTGGCACCATGACCTTTGACCTTGAGTGACCTTGAAAGGTCAAACTCAAGGTAAAAAATGTTGTTTTTTTTTACTAATAACTCTGTCAAACATTATCCGATTCCCTTCTAACCAACATCAAAATGTTCATTATTCAATTCCCGAAAAATAACGTGGCATAAAATGGTAAAAATGCTTAGTTTTAATTCTTTTTTGGGGTCAAAGTTCAGGGGGCCAAGTTTTCATTGAAAATATATTTCAAACCACTATAACTCTGAAAGGACAAGAGATATGCATGCACTTACTCAGTTACCTTCCATTGCTTAGCGTATATACATGTATAGATTTCCCGCCATTTTGATCCAAAATGGCCGATTAAAAAAAAAAGTACATTCCGGCATGTCCTGGTCTATGACCGATTTTTAATCTGTCTGTCTGTCTGTTTGTGCACAGTACTACGTCTACATCGTTGCACATAGCATCGCCATACTTTACACACATATTTGCCTTGCCCTGGAATAGACTGTGCCCAATTTTTAACTCCCGAGGTCCAAGGTCAAGCTCATGGTCACCCAAAACGTGAAATCAGGGGGGTCGAGTTTTCATTTAAAATATATTTCAAACCACGATAACTTTAAAAGTACAAGAGATATGCATACACCTACTGTTACTGACATATGGGAAGTCACATATGACATTTCATTTGGGATCATGACCTTTGACCATGAGTGACCTTGAAAGGTCAAACTCAAGGTCAAAAATTTTTTTTTTACTAATAACTCTGTCAAACATTATCCGATTCCCTTCTAACCAACACGAAAATGTTCATTATTCAATTCCCGAAAAACATCATGTGGCATAAAATGGTCAAAAATGCTTAGTTTTAATTATTTTTGGGGTCAAAGTTCAGGGGGCCAAGTTTTCATTGAAAATATATTTCAAACCACTATAACTCTGAAAGGACAAGAGATATGCATACACTTACTCAGTTACCTTCCATTGCTTAGCGTATATACATGTATAGAATTCCCGCCATTTTGATCTAAAATGGCCGATAAAAAAGTACATTCCGGCAAGTCCTCGGTCTCTGACCGATTTTTCATCTGTCTG
Organism: Myxine glutinosa; assembly: GCF_964187855.1. Taxonomy (NCBI): domain Eukaryota; kingdom Metazoa; phylum Chordata; class Myxini; order Myxiniformes; family Myxinidae; genus Myxine; species Myxine glutinosa. The sequence continues at coordinate 106,619,581 of NC_136261.1, read as the reverse complement.
TCTGTCTTTCTGTCTGTGTGTGTTGCAATCTTTCTCTGAGATAGCCAAACCGATCTTCGTGAAAATTTCAGATGGTTATCAATGAGTGTCAGGGAGTGCTTTTATTTAGGCCAAAAAAAAATTGAAAATTTTGAAAATAAGAAAGTTGGATTTTTTTTTAAATTCCCTCTAGTGCCTAAGCCTTTTTAACTCTGTGAAAGGTAATCTACCATATAAAATAGTAGATTTTATCCATTATAAATGGATGCCGGAGGAGGGGGTGTTGGGGCGGGGAGGAAGCAGGAGAGGGAGTGGTGAGGAAGGGAGTGGGGGGAGTGGAAGAGGGAGGGGAGGTGAAGATGAGGGGAGAGTGAGAGGAAATATATACTACATATACATCTTTTGGGTGGGAGGGCAGGGGGGGAGGGGTGGCTTTGACAGGCTCCTCAGTTTTGGGGGAGGGGGAATGGGAGGAGGAAATTTTTTCTCATACAAAGAGTGCTTTAACCTCAGTGTTGCACAGGTAAAAAAGGAAATTGTGATACCCTCTGCCACAATCACCAGGTGGCGCTACCCGGCACACATTTACATAGATAATTTACCCCCCTCTCCCAGTCGCCCCACACCCCTGAATGAGACCGTGGCCACATAGCCTATGCTACCCCCCAGACAAAGTTGTATTTGTATTTGTTCCCCCGAGTAAAGTATACACGCGTTTATAGTGGGAGTACCCGGCACTGCTCAAGTGAAAAATAAACTAACATATTTGAAATGAGTACAAATAAACTACTGGTCAAAAGTTTTAGAACACCTCATTCTTTCCAGTTTTTATTGAAATTTACGCAATTTAATGTCTCAATGTACTCTGAAATTAAGCACAGAACAAATACACAATTGGAGATAAAAAAAGAAATCACAGAATCATTTTGTTTTACAAAATTTAATTTAAATTTTTGACTCAGCAAAGCAGCCACCTTTTGCAGATTTAACCGCCGAACACACTCGTGGCATTCTTTCTGCAATGGAAATCGAATATTGTTCGGGAAGTTCTTCCCAACACTGTTGCAGAAGTTCCCACAAATGTGTTGCACTTGTAGGTTGCTTTGCTTCCACCCTTCTGTCCAGTTCATCCCAAACCAGCTCGATGGGGTTTAAGTCTGGAGACTGTGCTGGCCATTCCATGATTTGAAGCCTGCCGTCTTGTTCTTTTCCTCCAAGGTAGTTTGACCTAGCCTGGAGGTGTGTTTAGGGTCATTATCTTGCTGTAGTATGAACCCCTGACCAACTAGACGTAGACCAGAGGGTATTGCATGGCGCTGCAAAATGCTGTGGTAGCCCTTTTGGTTCAGGGTGCCAGTCACTCTATGCAAGTCGCCGACTCTGGATCCAGCAAAAGAGCCCCAGACCATCACGTTTCCTCCTCCATGTTTGACAGTTAGTGTCACACACTGAGGAACCATCCTTTCGCCTACTCGATGGCGTACAAAACCCTGCGTGATGAACCAAATATTTCAAATTTTGATTCATCGGTCCATAAGACCTTCTTCCAGTCTTCATTAGTCCACTGGCGATGCTTCATGGCCCAGGCAAGCCTCTTTTTCAGGCAAGCCTCAAGCCAGGCAATGGCTTTCTTACTGCCACTCGACCTGTCAAACCTGCAGCTCGAAGTCTTCTCTTCACAGTTGAAACTGACACTTGCTTACTTCGAACAGTGTTAAGCTGTGCTTGAAGCTGTTGTCCTGTGAGTCGCCTATCACGCAAGCTGTTGACTCTCAGAAACTTGTCTTCTGATTCGGTTGTGGCTTTGGGTCTGCCAGACCTCTTCCTGTCAGAGTTTCCTCCAGTTTTCAATATACTACTTCATTCAGTGCAATATTGTCCAAATAATGCTTCAGAGGGTGTAATGACAGTCTGTTCCAATACTGCTTTTATACAGACTGTGGGTTTGTAATCAAGTAATCAGCAGAGGTTGGGACACCTGAAGGAATTGTTTGCATCAACTTTCAATGCTTAATTTACTTACATTGCTGCAGAACAGCTGTAAGTTGTTAACTCATTACTTCTTCTCTGAAGAAGGCCTTTTTTTTTTTTTACAATATAACTGTTGAATTTACATTATTTTCCTGTTTTTGCTAACCAAAACTTTTTAAAACCTCGAGCAGTTTACTGCTTACCTTTGTACCATTTCAGTTTATTCACTGGACATTATACTGCTTAAATTTCAATAAAAACTGGAAAAATGTAGGTGTTCTAAAACTTTTGACCGGTAGTGTATATTATAATGGAAAAGCAATTACATCCAAATCAGAATCCATTACAAATGTCAAATCATCATTTTACCTTTTTGTTGAATATCTGCTGATGAATGTGCCTAGCCTGGATGTTCATCACGTTTCTGAGTTAAGTATTATGAGGTTCAGGAAGAAGAAGAAGCCTTATCACCAACTTTGACTGCTTCCGGAATTGTTTTATTATTTTTGTTCAAATGTCTGGTGATTGTTTTGTATTTATTTATATAACTGTCATTAATCTAAAAGGCTTCGGCACTATAGGGTGATTTAAAAAAAATCCAAAACAATGAACTTTTTTTTTTCAAAAAAATAATCTTTTTTGGCCTAAAACACTCACAGGCACTCACTGATGAACCTCTGAAAGTTTGACGAAGATCCGTTCAGCCATCTCTGAGAAAAATGGCAACACACGGATAGACACACAGAGCAATGGCTCTCTTATATCGTAGACAATGTCAGTTTGTGTGTTTGTACGTTTGTACAGATGTCTGTCCCCCTTCGTAAGGGTAGGTTTTAACGGCCAATCTTTCAACACTAATGTGTGTTCACTACTGGCTATTTTTGAGGAGAAAACAAACTCGAAAAATATTTTCCATAAAAGAGTAATTATGTCTCTTCTATTGGAAATGTAGACGGTGGCTTGCAAACCGAGCCTCAAGGGCGGTGTAGAGAAGCGTTATAAAAAAACAAAAAACAATAAATGCAAGGCGCAGGGAGGTGAAATTTGCTGCACGTGTTGCGCAACACACGAAGAGTAAAACGAGTGTTCACTTGTATCCATATGATGTCTAATAAATAAAGAAGACATAAGCACAGTTGACACTAGGCCGAAGCTTCAGACTTTGGCATGCTCACGAGGCTGCACCGTCGAATAAACTGTGCCAATCCATCATATTTGATGTTTGTTTTTTTTACTATTTTTAAATGATCCTCAACCCTATTCCTTAGTGGGTGTAGGGAGGTGTTTAGGTCCCCACAAAAATATGGGAAAAAACAAAATTTGATGTCTTCAAAATGCCAACAGAATTAGACCAGCATCGGGCAATGTCAGCAATATGCACGTATATGTGCTGCTACCTCCTTCTCGACGAGCATAACCAAATCAGTATAAAAGACTATTCACATAAATTCTTAGTTGTGAGGAAGCTTTGTCATCAAGTGTCTTAACACTTATGTGGTGTATCTCGACTTTCAGAAGCCATTTCACAAGTAACTAACTGGAGTTACACAAGTAACTTGCTGGTTGGGTAACTAACTGGATTGGAAACTTGCTTGGTGACAGGAATCAAAGCCTGGCTGTGAGTGGGAATATGTCCTGCTAGTGCTGTATAGAAGCGTAACAACACAGCCGCCATCCGTCATTTAATTAGTTCTTCCATCAGAGCCTCAAATCCTGGAAAAAAAATACTAATAGTATGGAGACAAAACCATGAGGGCACAAACCTTCCTAGATTGTTTCCATGATGTAATGGCCTGTTGGAGGAGGATTGATGATTTGCAAATCGTTTTGGTTGAATGGTGTCATATTCCTATTAACAACGGCTGAATTACATATTGTAAATGTCAGGGCATTTTTGGAGATAGAGTGCATCCCAATATGCTTTGACATGACTCCTATAGCAATGAATAATATCTGCACGGTGACTACTTCACATTCGTTGTGCCTATGTCATTTTCCCTTGATTTGCGAGGTGAAACAAAATTCCACCATCTTTGATAGGCAACACAAAACCCCAGTCCCCAACCCCACTGAGAATTTGTGGGATGTGTTTGAAAAGTACCATAACAGCTTTTACTCTGCTACTGTCAACTCTGCAAAGAATAAAGCAATTATTTGTTGACAAACCGGGAAAAAGTTTATCACACCTGTCATCTATAAACCATCTAGGTCAACGCTACTGACGATCCAGGCTAGGATCGAGGACTCTGGTGGACCAACAATGCCATTCGGTGAGGTCTCTAATTTTATGGCCAGGTAATGTTACTCTACTATTGTGAATTATCAAATCAGCAACAAAAGTGGACACACCTATAGATAAATTATGAATTGCAAGATACACATCTTTTAAACCAAAAAAGGATCCACGTATGATCAGTAAATTAAAGACAAGGTCCAGTCTGGAAAGTGAAGAGGAAATTCTAAAAGCAATGAAATTGTAAGGATACTGAGACCTTATAATGGTGGGAAAAATCATGTAATGGATGAAATAATATAGCAGGTACTGCACTAACAAAGCAGCAAAGAGAGGATATATCACATGGACATTAACACAGTTCCTGTAAGGTTATACTACAAATATTGTTACATTCACAGGGAAAGGGAGTGTGGAGGGTGTGGGGCATCAGTTATTCAAATTAAGAATTTCACACCATTTTTGTTTGCGGTGTCTCGTCCTGCGTTTCCCCTCACCTGGGCATGAGAAGGGGTTTGGGAGTTTCAGATTGGGAAAAGCTAACATGCAGGCAGTCTGTATCAGATAAATGGGCAACTTTCAAGGAGCAAATGCGGAGGGTGTAGAGTAAGCACATCCCAGTGAGATGTAGAGGTAGAGGCAGGACAACACCATAGTGGTTGAACAGGAAGGTACGCAGTATAATTAAGGATAAGCAGAAGGAATTTATCAAGTACAGATTAACAGGAAACTGGAACTAGTTAAGAAAATAACTCTGCAGGCCAAAAGAGAATAAGAAAAGGACAGCCAAGAGTATGAAGCATAACAGATAGACATCCTTTAAGTATAATATAAGAGGGAAGGAAAGGGTTAAGAGTGTGGGCTCATTGAGGAATAGCACAAGAGAATTGGAGGACAAGGAGGGTGAGATTTCAGGCTTATTAAAGTTGTTTTTGCTTCTACAATTACAGAGGAACAGTCAGGGGAACTTCCATTCGCTGAGAGTATCTCAGGGGTGAGCAGGAAGAGATCCAAGTAGGAGAAGAGAAAGTGAAGAAACAGCGAGAAAAAATTCAGGGATAATAAAGCTCGAGGGATCGGATCATATGCATCCAAGAGTATTGAGGGAGGTTACGTGATGGAGCAGATAAGCGAGATGTTAAGGGTGTAGTACTGGTGAACGGGTGATTTTTATTTTTATTTTTTATTTTTAGCTGAACAGTTTCCTTAGTCTTATAAACAAGAACCATGCTATTAGAGGTCATAGAAGTAGCCCTAATTATTGTTATCTTTACACGCAATTTACAAGAAATATAATATTTTGCATGAAATTTGTTATAACTTTAAATTTGCATCATTCTTTTGGGCTGAAATTTGGACAGGATATTCAGAATATCACTTCCTTTAAAATGATGAAGGCTTTTGTTTATAGGAGTAGCCATTGTGGATTTATTGAAGGACAACCAAGTTTTATCTGGTAATTGGCATAATTAGATAATTAGTGAACATTTGACATAATTTCACAAAATCCTCTCATCAGGTAGTAGAGTAACACATGTGTAATACATGTACCAAGTTTTGTGTGAAAAGAATGATAGGTGACGTAGAAGATAGAAGTAGAAATGTGTTCTTTGTTTTTCCTTGTTTTTTATTGACGGTCTAATTTATGCAAATTATATGCATGTAATATGACAAAAAGCGTTGAAACTGGTCTGAGTTAAAGCCAAGATTATATCTTTCAAGAAAAACTGAAAATTAGATATAATAACTTGACTTTGTTTTTGTGTAAAGGCCTCTCAAAGGTACCTATGTAGTTTTCTCAATTTTTCACCAGTACTACACCCTTAACATATATCTTTAAGAGGTCCTTGGCATCAGTGTTACACTCGTGGGGTGGATTGTTTAATGATGGTACGCTCATGGGGCTGGGCTTGCAATGACGAGAAGCTGTGATCGTTTGGGTGTACCTTATGTGAAATTCCGGGCCGGCTGTGAAACCAGATTTGCTCTTTTATTTCTTCCTTCCCTTTCGACTTTATTTTTATTCTTTTGTTAAAAGAAAAACAAAGCTCTTTCTTATCGACCTTCTCCCTCCCACCGGAGCTCTACATAATTGAATATAGAAAAAACCTTTGGAAAGAAAGAAAGAAGAGGAGAGTGAGGAGGAAGAAGAGTGCGTCGCGTCAGTGGAAAAAGGGTGAAAACGAATGCAGGACGCCCGGTCCAAGTTTTGACGAGAAACTCGGCCTGTGTGAGCTTTTTGAGGCTTTGATTAATATCTCTGAGGGCTGCCTGTTGGAGGCACAGTCGGTGCCGGAGAGATTGGGGTGGAGCCGTGGAGGAGGATTTTCTTGGTGCACATGCGATCGTGAGGAAAACGTGGGAGCGGAAGCAGAAGCTTTTGCTCCTCGTCAAGTTTCATCTGAGCCGGCCGGAGGCAAAGTGTGGCTTCAGGGTCTTGCAGAAACTGCCCTGGGCAAGTCGTTCGTGGAGTTTGGGGACACCCACTGAGAAAGAGAAGAGTGGAGTGGAGTGGAGGCGCCACCCTCGGGACACGTGGTTGGGGCGAGGCAGCCAGGACGCCATCTGAAACAGGCCTGAATTCCCCAACTCCCCTTCCCTCCCGGTTTTAATTCACCTTTTATTTTCTTTATATCCTGTCAAATATTCTTTATCCTTTATATCCTTTATATCCTGGCAAATACTGGGTTCTTCCTGGAGTGCTGTCTTTCCGTGGATAAAGGAGGCCAAGACCTTGTGGATTTGATTAGTAAGATTATGGCCTTTCGTATGATGGCGATTCAGCACTGCCAGCAGGCCTCTCTCTTCAGACTGGTCTCCAATATCTACTGCCCCAGATGTTAACTCAGTCGGGGAATTCTTCCAAAGAAACATACTGTCGCGTCCCCGGGGCTAACACCCCAAGAGGACGAATGACCGGAACGAGCTTTAACTCCGAGGTGTATTTCGAACTTGGCGGGATTATATTTTCGTGCGTGCGGGAAGGTTCGAAGTCTTACCTGATCAGACGGCCGACACTGGATTAATCCGAACCCACAAACAAAGAAACGAAATAGGACAGAAAAAGTAAGATTCAACAAATATAAATTTATTTACAGTTGTGTAAAAGACAACGAAAGGTGAGGTAAACTAACATTCCTAAATGAGGGACCCTCCACTCTGACGCAAAATACAGACATGGGGAAAAGATAATGAAAATAAAATGATGTTTATAGTGCCGGCACTTAGCGTTGTTGTTCAAGCGAGGCCGTCAAATGCAGTCGGCAGCACAAAGTGGCCCGAAGCCGCATGCGAGAAAGATGCACACGATGGCACGAAGCTCCCCTCCATGTCACCACAAACGTAAAGGGATTTTGTGTGGCTGGTCCTCTCCCACTCTTGTCTCCTTCTGACCGACACGACCGACAGAGCTCCGCAAACTGCTGCCTTATCTCTCCTCCTTACGATCGCAAAGGTTCCACCAAAGCTCTGGAACTTCTCCGCAGGCGCACAAGAGGCCAAAAAGCGACCGTTTGTTCGCGTGACCGAGGCAAGAGGATTAGCAAGACGCGAGCCGTCTTCCTCTTCCTCCTCCCTCCACTATCCAAAGTTTCATGAACGGACACGTCCGGAGACAGCCGTTTGCCAGCGAGACCAAGACAAAGGGAAAGAGCGAGCGAAGCGACCGTCCCTCACAATAAGCCATGACCAGAAGAAGAGAGCAAAACGCAAATGCAGCCGTCCTCGTTGAAAGCCAGCACAAAAGAGAAATGTGACCGCCTCCAACGAACGCCAGGACAGAGGAAGCGAAATGCGACTTCCTCCAACAACTGCCAGGACAGAGAGAAACCAAAATGGCGAGACGGTGTATTTTTCCTTCAGCCTCGAATGTTCCACGCTGACGTCACACTCTGTCCAATCATTGAGCGCTACTCAATCATCCCATTGCACCTCCACCAATCATGAAGGCCAGGGCGAGGCTTCCTCATTACGAGTCTTTGGGAGGCGGAGTCTAGTCGTCGTTCGGGAATGTTCGGATGACGTTGTTCTTTTGCTGATTGGCAAATGCTGTTTCTGTCGGCCCTGGTGGTGTTGTTCACCACCATCTCTTATCTTCCCCCATCCAAAACCTTGATCTTTTCTACCCCCGTTAAAACACCCCAAATCCACCTCTTTCATTCTCAGACTTCATTCCTGAAATTCCGAGTAGTTTTCATATGCTTTATACTGTGTACCCCTCCCCCCTCCCCCCAGCCCTCTCCCTTCCACAGATCTCTGGACGTCCCTGGTCTCTACTGTTGTTGTGCTTGTATGCTTTCCTCTCCCTCCCTCTCTTGTCTCACGCTCCCTTCATTGTATGTTTTATGTGTCTGTGCATGTTTTCATGTTTAATGTGTTAGCTCTTACACGAGCCTCCACTCTGTATACAAAAATAAATAAATCCACAGCCAACTCCACACATGGCTTACTGACTTCCTCTACTCTCGTTGTCAATGTGTGTCACCCAATGGAATCCTTTCATCTCCTCTCCCTGTTAAGGTTGGAGTGCCCCAAGGCAGGGCTCTGGGCCCAGTCCTATTCCTGATCTTCATCACTGATCTCTCTGACTCTTTGGAAAATCCCCTTTATCTATTTGCTGATGACTCCACCTTTTGTCGTGACATCCCTCGTCCTTCAGGCAGGTGGAGAGCAGCGTATTCCCTCTCTTCATATCTTGACAAAATCGCTTGCTGGTCAAACACTTGGAATAAGTCTTTTAATCCTGACAATACACACACACACACACACACACACACACACACACACACACACACACACACACACACACACACACACACACACACACACACACACACACACACACACACACACACACACACACACACACACACACACAAGAAAAAATAACATGAAAAAAATGTAAAACATAAAGGGATTAAATCTCAAAAATAACCAACAAGGTAGGAATGACACCACATAATATGACACCACAATTTGGAATTCATGGTTCATGGTGTCGACAATAGCTCACCTACTCTTTGCAAAGGACACCGTGGAATCTATAAATGTCCACCAAACGAATGATGTCAGACGGGATGCCCAAATTAACATCCATCCGAGGGACTTCACCCATGCCATGATGAATCTCCCTGCCGATGAAACACCGGGATGACAGTTTATAGGTGGGCCGAGATTCAAACCCAGGCAATACAGCTTAGAGGTGATTGTGCATATCTCAAGGCCATCCTAGCAGCCATATCTTCATTTCATTTTTGTTATTATTACTTACTACCCCTTGTGCGCAAAGCGAAAAGCGGGGATAAGCAATTGGTTCACTTTGTCTGTCTTTCCTCAAACGTCAGTTTATGATTGAGGAACAACTCGCTTAACATTGAATGTTATATATTGAAAATGAATCGGAACATGAATCTGAAAACGTACCTACAGTTTAGCAGTACATTGGCTCTGAATTCATCCCGAGCACGCATGCGCAGATAGTATCGTGAGATAACATTTTTTTTTTACTCTATCTGCCTGTGTGGCAGTCAAACAAAATAAAAAATCATCCTAACCAGGAAACTTAGTTTTTACGGACGTCATAAAGGACACAAACAACAGGCATGAACAACTAATGTAACGTGCCAAATAAGGTGCTGTAAAAGATGCTGCATCAATGGCGGTAAACTTCCGATTTTTTTTCTACAACCTGTAAATTTTTATTTTATTTCAATTTAATTATATTCTTGAACGCTGTAGAACACAAATCGCCTTATTGGCACTTTCAAAAAAACCTTCCGTTAAAAGCAGTCCGTTGATAAAATATTTTGCCATTTTACGTCGTCTCGACCAATCAAATTTTCTGCTCGCAGACCTCCACATGTCTCTTTTTCTCAAGACTGCACGGAGTAAAGTGTTCTATGAACTCCTTCGTGATTAATTTATTTGGACCATTTTGTCACGTGACAGTTCCTGCAACCGGTTTGATTTCAGCCAATTAGGCCACTCAGTTTTACTTTGGGCGCAACCACCCGACATGCCCATGGCCCATCAAGACCCAGACAGGGTAATGTATATTATAATTGTAAATTGATATGATCACATTTGGTACAGACATTCTTGAGAAAAATCATCAGCAAGTCAACTATAAGCAGGATATTCTTTCTGTAGAAAAGCTCAACTCCCCAATCAACTAAACTCTTAAGAATCTTGTTCAGTTCACCTAGCCTTGGGAATGACAGAGGGTAACCGAGGTTAATTACTTTTTTGAAGAGATATAGATAGTAGAATATCTTAAATAATAAGGAATTTCAGAGCTACTTGTGGAATGATACAAGCGTTGAAAAGATGACTAAGTATATTTTTGAATCGGCAATCTTAACGACTTTATGTGGAGGTTTTCTACGAGTCTTGACGTTTCAGGATTTTTCTGGAAGGTTAAGTTGGTGGTTGTATATTTCTATATCAATCCAGATGTTTCCAAATTAATTTTTGGATATTTTCCCACCAAGTAGTCACAAGTCAACTAGTCATCATGGTGAATATCAGGTATGCACACTCACCTCTGAGCTGTCTGGACTGGGTTTGAATTCCCACCCATCTATAACTGTCATTCCGGTGTTTCACGGGTAAGGTGATTCATCAATGTGAGTGATGTCCCTCGGATGGACGTTAAACTGGGTGATCCTGGCTGCCAGCATTCGTTGGTGGACGTTAAAGACCCAAAGTTGTCCTTCGTGAAGAGGAGGCGAGCCATCGCCAGCACCCTGAACAAATTACAAATTCCTACCCTAACCAGCAGAGGGCATCGCATCAGCGGTAGAGCCACACCTTCAGCCAATGATGCTACCCCGCAGCCTCGTGCTGCGTACAAACGAAGAAGAAGACGAATAATATGAAGGACATCCCCATGTTCATGAATATTCAAGTCTAAATTGCTTTTGTCATTTTACTCTTTGGTAGACAGTGGAGATTTTATTGTTTGCAAGGTTCATTCACCTGGCTGCTGGTTGCCTCATTTTTGGGGATGCAACTTTGCCAATGATGCAGTGCCTCCTGAACATTAGGACTGTAATTGGGAACTTGGCCAGGATGCCGGCAATAACTCACCTACTCTTGCTCGAAAGACGTCTGTGTGATCGCCAACGTCCATCAGGACCATCAGGAACGTTCCATCGGACAGACGGACGGCCCACTCGATGATGCAACGCCATGGTTACGGAGCACCGCCTCCAGCCACCGAGACCACGTACGTTCGTGTACCACGTACGTTCGTGGTACGAAAAACAGTCACATGTACCACGTACGTTCGCACTGCTGCAAAAGCGGCGCATGAATCGCCACCCCTCTAACCCCTCCCCACTCCACCTCTATTCCCAACCCCATCCTTCCCCACTCCTGCTTCTCGCCTGCAGAATGTTAAACCCCCAGACCACTCCGCCCGTGCGTTTAGGGGCGACCGCGCAGCTCTGTTGGGCGTCAGTATATTCTCGTTGCGTTATTTTTACATTCCATACCTCCTCGAGTAGTCGTGCGATGCCGACGCGGCGTGCCTAGCGCTCCAGTAGTGTGCGAGAGACCGAGCCAAGGAAGAGAGGAGGGAGCAGCGTTCATCTCCCCAAGAACAGGGATGCAGCCCTCAGCTGTGAACCGGCGCCCTATGCTGTGGCTGCTGCAGGTGAGTGGTGCCACCTAAGAGGTGGGGGAGGTTTGGGGGGGGAGGGGGGAGGTGGATAAGGTTGACGAGACCACCGGGGTTCGCGCAAAATGACTGCTCATCTGCAGGTCGTGCACGACCCTGGATTTCTGTGCATATCAAAAGAAATTTCATTCATAACTCGTACACAGTGATCATTCAGAAGATACGTTTCGATGTAAGAGAAGGGCACCATGGCCATAGTACACCATGGGGGTTCACCATCTGATGGTTGCCAACTGATCTTTGAAGGCACTATATAGTATTCCTTGCTGAGATCGCCTGCAGTGACGTGTGAATAACCACATTTATCGATAATTATAATTGAACACATTATAGTTCGAAGATAAAGGGGGGGGGGGGGGGGAATTCTTGAAAATCCCTCATTTCGAATTGGTTTTCGGGACCAAACTTTATCCACCGAAAGCATTAACGTCGTCTTGAAAGACCAACCTTGAAGAAAGTCTTAATTTTGACCTTCAAGACCGTTACAAATGTTGGTTTGAAATAAATAAAATCCGTCGAGCACATGCTAAGTAAATAACTAGACTAGACTAAATGAAGCAAGCTAATCCCACAATATCCTTTCCGGCCTCTGAATTTCAATAAGCTCTAAATTCCTTAAAAAAAGAAACCTCTAGAATATGGCCTTCGATGGGCCCAGTTACCCATAATGCCAAAGTTCAAATGGCTGTGCTTTTTTCCTAATTCGACCATCAATGGAAATTTCATGCTGACGTCACGAAAAGCACAATTAAGCCCTGCTGTTGCACCATGAATGTCGATTCACGGGTACTGACGACATCATTAAGATTCGCTGATGATGGGTGATGAGCACTGCTTGGATGCTTTAGGTAATGAGTACCAGATGAGGAACGCTGGATGTTTGAATGGTAGGGGCTAAGCTATGAAATGATGGGAGGTGGTGAAGTACCAAATGATGAGCGGTACATGCAAAGGGTGGTGCATAAGAGAGGATACTGATGTTAGTGGTTGGAGACTAAGCAAATGATAGTAGATACGAGTCCAGGTTGATGAGTGTTGAAAAATGAGTGGTGGAGGCTATAAGCAAGTGATGGCACGTAATGGATACTATTGTAGAATTTGAGTAGTGTTGTTGGTGAATATGTGAGTGTCGTCCTCTTTTACTCCGATGAAGGGTTACCACCTGAAATGTCACCTTTTCCTTGCTTTACACAGTGGCTAGCATAAGTCCATCAACATTCCGTTGATTTCATCATCAGAATGCTATTGTTGGCGAGTGTCGGTTGAGTGGTAGAGGCTATGCTAAATGATGGCTGATAGGTAGAAGAAAAGCATTTTCAGGGAGGTTGGGGGCTATGGGTCCTGCGTCAAAAATCCTCGTCCTACCTAAAAATGCAAAATTGGCTTTATTGATTTTTTAAACTCCCTTCCAGGATTGCAGGTGTTGCAGGTACCGAGTAGAATGCTGTATTGAGTTGGATGAGTTGCTTGCTTGGCTTTCGGGTTGAAATATTTCCCTCCAGTGCGATTGCCATAAAAACCAGCACCATGACTGAGATTTACTCTCGACAAAATGACAACCCGACAGCATGATTGCATAGCCATGCCATGGCTTGCGGAATGTCTGCATTTTGTTATTCCTTGTACTGCAAGGGCGCAGCTGCCAAAAAGCGTGGAAAGCAATTTTGTGCCGCCGATCTTAGCAGAGATGAAACAGTTACTGTCACACACATGCAATCGCGTGGCAGGAACTAACGTGACGTCATAACAGGGTTTGTCTCCCTCCCCCTTTTCCGCCTACTCGCTCTCCTCCCACTTGATGCTCAATAATCCTGGGATGTAGAATGCAGAACTCACAGCGCAGTATGATCGACAATACAGTACAGCACAACGGTGGAAAATTACAGCGCAATAATAACTGTGCATTATTCCATACAATTATTGCGCTTCGGGGCAAAAGGTTGTGACCATTTTGACAACTACGTGAAATACACCACCATGTCATACGTAAATAATATTTTATGAAGGCGTTCATTCTTGTCCAACTACAATAATTGAATCGTGCTGGCAACAAAACAATGCAATTTTGATTACATGATAGCCAATAAGATATGCTTGAGAGCCCATTGGTTACAGGGTGGTTGTGAGCTGTCCAGGTGTTGGTACATAGCGTTCTCGGAAGACAGCAGAGCTGACGTTTGGGGGGGGGGGGGGGGGGGGGGGGACATTCGGGATTAGGAGAACACGTGGCCCCAATAATGAGAGCGCACGTGCAGCTTGCAGAGTGAATGTATCTGCAAGACCTGAATCTCGAAGAGAGTTGGGAGAGAAAGAAAGATGGAGAAAGAGCACAGGGATGACAGAAGCAAGAGCATTACCCTGGGCCACCACTCAAAAGGGGCAATGTTGAATGTCCTCATGCACTTTCACGAGTTCCCATTCACAGGATTGGACAGTTTCTCAATTGACAAATACGTTTTTTGGAAAAAAAAAAGTTAAATAAAATAATCACAGCATAATATGCAATTCGGTGTGTGTCTGTCTGATCACGATACATTCGGTCGTTACTTACCCAATCTCAATCAAACTTAACAGGGGGACTAAGGGTCACAAGTTGGAGGTTGTAGCGACGTGATTTGCACCCACACCCCCCCCCCCCCTCCCCAATGGGGTTTTTCGTCTTGGGCAAAATCCGTATTGAGGTGTACAGATAGCTTATTGTGGCATTTTCCAGGCCCGTTTCTAATAATAAAAGTAATAACAACATTATTGATAATAGCATAATATTAATGTTATTACAAAACGATATTAAAACGAAATAGGTACGACGGGCCACTTTGTAACTGCGGGCAGTTATGACTGGGTTCCAAGCTGTCCCGCTTTGATACAACCCTGCTTTGATCGGACGCATGACCCATGATGTCCTCTTTATAAAACTAAATTTAGAATTGGATTTATAATATTTTTAAAAAAACATGAGTCCTTGGGTATTTTGGGTCCTTGGGTATTTTGGGTCCTTGGGTATTTTGGGTCCTTGGGTATTTTGGGTCCTTGGGTATTTTGGGTCCTTGGGTATTTTGGGTCCTTGGGTATTTTGGGTCCTTGGGTATTTTGGGTCCTTGGGTATTTTGGGTCCTTGGGTATATTGGGTCTTTGGTTTCCTCTGTGTCTTTTGGGTCTTTGGAGTCCTCAGGGTATTTTGGGTCCTCAGGGTCTTTTTGGTCTTTTGGGTATTTAAGGGTCTTCAGGATCTTAGAAGTCTTCTGGGTCTTAGGGGTTTTTAAGGGTCTTCAAAGGTCTGAGGGGTCTCAGCAGTCTAAAGGGTCGAAAGGTATATTCCAATAGTTTGTATGGTAATTAATAGACACGTAATTAATCGACAGGGTGATATTGAGTTCAAACAGTACGTAATTAATAGACATATAGGGTCACCGCTGAAGAAGATAAAATTGTACGGTTTCTTCTTCTTCAAATGCTTTTACAATTCTGGCTGCCAGACCGTGCGACCAATCACTTTGACATTTTAAACATGTACTGTATTCCGCTTGACGACTCGATCATACTTTGACTTCAATAGCTTTGGTGGTTTCAGAGAAATATTGATTTATTTTCCTTTGATACGATATGGCTGCCAGATCAGGTAACCTATGATTTATTTGTGAACACCATGTTATCCCCAAGGTTTGGGGAACATGTCTGTAAAGTTTCTACACGATATGTCTAGCGGTTCTGGACAAAGAGGATTTTCAAAGGTTTAGTCTTACATATGGCTGCCAGACCATGTGACCTATGAGGTTGAAATTTACACCCTATATTCAACAAGTCCAGTAGATTTATGTGCATGAAGCTTTGTATCGATCTGGTCAACCGTTCTGGAGAAGAAGGTTATAAAAGTTTTTATGTTCAATCCAATATGGCTGCCAAACCACGTGACCTATGACATTATACATTTGCATTCTCCACTACAATTGTTGTGTAGATCACACTAAATAAATTTCAAACTGATCAGATTAAGCGTTGTACTTGTCGAATTATGATGTCATAATGAAGGCACCAATGACATCATGGTTAACAACATATATTTCCAATGCAGAGTACTTGGCAATGAGCCATGTTTGTATTTTTCCATGGCGTGGTTTTGGAGATATAGAAGTCGAAGGTTTTGTGCACCGCCTCTTTCCTATTCCATCTCCAGGTGCTGCATGACGTCATTGCTGGACACCGAAGGGGGCCCAGTGATGATGCCCATCAAAAGGGGGTACTCAGTTTTCACTCCATTTGTTTTCTTTCTTGTTGTACACTGCTCCTTTTCTATTCCATCTTCAGGTGCTGCATGACGTCATCGCCGGGCACTGAAGGCGGCCCAGTGACGACGCATGCTGAAAGGGAGTACTCAGTTTTCACTCCGTTTGTTTTCTTGTTTTCTTTCTTGTTTGTCTCTTTGTCCAGGCGATATCTCAGCCATCCTTTGAGCAAGGAAGCTGAAATTTGGGCACAATAGTGAGCAAGTGCTTTGGCAAAAACAGTTTATTTTTATTTTTTGATTAATCAATTAATTGATTAATTACTTAATTATGATCGATTCATTAAGAACTTATTTCTTTTCTTTCTCATCTGGGCAATAGCTCTGGCACCTTTTGAGCTAGGAAGCTGATATTTGGACATGACAGTGACCAAGTGATTTGGCTGTAAAGGCTATTCATGTTTATTGATTAATCAATTAATCGATTAATTATTTAATTATCCAATCACTTTTCAAAAGGTTTCAGATTTGGATGAAATGGTGGTGGTTTATGTATGCTATTAGCCATTTTATTAAGAAATTAATTATTTTACGATTATCATTTATTTATTTTAATTATGCAATTAATCAATCAATTGGTGTGCACCGCTCCCTCACAAATCCGTCTTCATGTGCTGCACTGTGGCATCGCCGGGCGCCGGAGGCACCCCAATTTTGCCGGAGGCGCCCCGACTTATGTCGCACGCTGGCGGATATGTTATTTATTTATTTGGCAAGGGGCAGGTGTACTTTGAAAGTAGCTCTACTTATTTTGGTTTTTTCCAAGATGTCGCCGTACCACGTGACCGATGATGTCGTAGTTGTCACTAAAAAGATTCTACTTCAATAGGCACATGCTAAGGTGAAAATTTTGTTGTCAATCAGACCAACGTTTGCCATGAAAATGAATTTAAAAGGGAACAAGCATACGCCTAAGTCCCCCGTCGGTGAAGTGATGCGAGTTGAGGTTCAGATATACATGGCGGCGGCCATCTTGAATTTTGACGTGGCGACCCAATTTTCAATAGCGTTCTTCCTTATGCATAGATACACCCACAGTCCCACACACCAGATTAGAAGTTGGTTCTTCGCTTATTTTTCAAGATATTCTGCTCACAAGGTTCAGACATACATGGCGGCGGCCATCTTGGATTTTGACGTGGCGACCCAATTTTCAACAGCGTTCTTCCTTATGGCGAGATACACCCACACACCAAATTAGAAGTTGGTACTTCGCTTATTTTTCAAGATATTCATCTCACAAGGTTCGGACATACATGGCGGCGGCCATCTTGGATTTTGACTTGGCGACGCCATTTTCAAAAGCCTTCTTCCTTATGCCGAGATACACCTACACACCAGATTAGAAGTTAGTACTTCGCTTATTTTTCAAGATATTCCGCTCATAAGGTTCAGACATACATGGCGGCGGCCATCTTGGATTTTGACGTGGCGACCCAATTTTCAATAGGGTTCTTCCCTATGCCTAGATACACCCACACACCAGATTAGAAGTTGGTACTTCGCTTATTTTTCAAGATATTCCGCTCACAAGGTTCAGACATACATGGCGGTGGCCATCTTGGATTTTGATGTGGGTTGCACCCACAGACCAAATTAGAATTCGGTCCTTCGCTTATGCACGCACGCACGCACGTTCGCACGCACGCACACACGGACGGAGGGGAAAACCATAGTCCCCCTTTCGCTCCGTGGTGCGACGGGGGGACAATAACCTACCAAGTGTTCATATGCGTAGAATAAGCGAATACTCAAGGGAAAGCATCAAACAGAGAAAACGGAGGTTTTCAACGCTCCGGAGGAAAACACCATATTATGTGGTGGACAGAAAAGGAAAATGCAGCCAAACGTGGGAGTTGTTGCCGTTATTGTGTTTTTTTTTTTCCTCCTAAAAACAACACTTAGCCTTCCCACATCCTCTTAGTCTTTCTTCAACATCCACCCGGTGAACTACACTCTTTTTTGTGAAGTCAATTTCTGTTAAACATGAGTGATAAACGTCTTGCTAATGAGCCTGTGGACAAAACCGCCAGTGAACAATCCGAGGAAGAACCAGTGTTGACGATGATGGAAAGGTAAAGGCGTTTGGGGAGCTGGAACCTGCTCCATCCTCCTCACATTAGGCCATTCCCCCACCATTTTCCCTCCCACTCTACCTCCACAAGCTCCATCCTCGACCATCGTCGGTGAATATAGTACAGTACTGTACATTACTTTACATGTTACTTTTCTGTTATTTATATTTAACTATGGACACTGTTTCTGTTTAACTATGGACACTGCATCCAAAACGGCCCTGTGAGCGAGCTATGTCATCTGGCTATGCATAAGCTCAAAGGCCTTCAGACAAATAGAATTACTGCCCACACCAGAAATATGCTCTGAGGGAAGAGGGACGGTTGAGCGCTCATAGAGCAGGTTTAACCCACCAAAGTCTGGTCTGAAGTCCAGAAACCTCAGAGTATAGTTTCGAGTATTGTATAGTTTCAGATTATTGTTCCAGACAGAGAGATTCTGCAACAACGTGAAGATTTTTTCCTAAAGTCATCTTCATTATTTCAGGAGTGCTCATCCTAAAAGGGGTGATTGGAAGGCTCTGAAGCAGACTGCACTGGTGTTTCACCATTGAATTACCCCGATGATGCTTTTACTTTTTTTTTTTTTTGGTCTGTATTTCATTTTACGATTCGGATGTTATTGAATGTAAATGTACAAAAATATGCTTTTTTAGACTTAAAGGTGTTTTTAGTGCAAAATCCTTTTGACTTGGGACACATTAAATGTTATTTACATTAATTTAAATGGGGGAAAAATCGTTTCCTACAACGTCAGTTTTTTCGGGGCATATGTACAACGTTGTAGGAGAACTTTCTGTATAAATAGCTTATTCTGCCATTCTGTGGGCACCCCGACTGGAAGTAATTTTTTAAAATTATAAACCACAAACATGTATGATTGATTACCTTTTTAAACAGTCGCTACTGGTGTTTAAGCCTGGTGTTGGCTTAACGGTTAGGGTGCTGGCTTGGGATCCTAGGATCCTGAGTTCGAATCCCGGTCAATCGTTGAATTAACGCCAGGGGGGTTGACACAGCCTGTGATCATTCCGAGTTTGTCAAATTGAGTACCAGCTCACTGGTAATTGGGGCACTGCATCAGCAGCACAAACGAGCTTCCAGAAAATTTCCAGAAAAACAGGCAGCAACAACAACAACAACTGGTGTTTAACATTAAACTGAAAGGGAGGATCCTGACGTTTTTGAGGCATTGTATGACTGTCACGTCCCCCACAGATTAATGGACCCAACATCCTAGATATACTGTGATCTATACGAGTATACCCCAGAGAAGATAATAACATGACCCTTGCTGCTGCTCCCTTAGGGAGTGGGGGTGTGTTCCATTGCCAAGCAGCTTGTAGAGTGTTCGCCAAGTTGGTCACTTTATTTGAAGGATTTAAGCAAGTATTCCAACGAAACCGAGCACTCGACACCGCTTAACAAAATTGCGGCCACCAATGTAAGTGATGCTGTTATTTTATTCGAGAAAATGCTGTTCGGGCCGTCGCTTTCAGTTCTCCTTGATCCTCTTGTACAACAAAGCTGAAAACGTGCACTTGAGCCCAAAGAGAAAAGTACCGTACATGGTCGTGTGCCAGGAAAAGCTTGATACACTAACAAAATTAGAGATTTTTGGAAGTGGTAAGAAAGCAATTTTTGTTCTACAGTGTTCAAGTTTTTAATTAAATTGAAATAAAATAAATATTGTCAAGGTTGAATAATAAATAAATTGAAATATAATTGAAATAAATTTAAATAAGGTGTATATATTAAAATATATACAACTTATATTAAAATTAACTATATATTTAAAATAATAAGTTGAAATAAAATAAATAAAAAGATTAATTCCGTGTTTCACCGCCGTTGACGCAGTTGCTATTAAACTACCTTATCTAACACGTTACATTAGTTATTTGTGCCTGTTATATGTGTCCTTTATGACATCCTCAAAAACAATAGGTTTCCTGTTTGGAATGATTTTCATTTTTGTTTGACTGCCAGCCAGATAGAGTAAAAAGAAGAAGAAATCTCACTCCTCGCTGCGCACCTGCAATCATGTTCCGGTTCGCATTCAAAATATAACATTTCAATTGAAATTAAGTTGTACCTCTCATAAACTGACGTTTGTGGACAGACGGATGCACAGACAAACGAGAGTGAAGCAAATGCACTTTTTGCTTTGTGTGTGGGATAACAGCTCCAATGATAACTCCATTTTTCCAGAGATATTGACTTGAAAGAAGTTATTGAGGAATACGAATTCTTGCCAATTAATCCCATGTTGATGACAGCTGATGGGAGACTTCATCCAGGCAATGACAAAACACAATTTAGTCATCTACTTGAAGCACAAGTGGAGACAAATCTGAACACAAACTGCAATTTAGACTAAGCAGCCATTTTTGATCATGGACGATACATCTATACTCCTTGATGCAATGGCTGTTGTTCAAGAAATTGTTGTTAAAGGATAATTAAAAAACATGTAGTGATCTGGCTTATCATTTTGTGCCATTGAGAGCAAAAATGTCATCGGTACCCTAATTCATGTTTAGTTTGATATCTACAATGTGAAATCTCTCAAAGAGAGCACTAGACAACGTCACACTGGACGAACATCACCACATATGCAAGACGAGAACGGCACTCCGGAGAGCGCATACCTCCGCCAGGCTGAGCAGTTTACGTTTTGTATCCCACTGATAGACCGGAACTGGATTCAAATCTGAACCAAAATCGAATTTGCTCGTTCTTGGCATCCAACGAACTCAGCCACCAAGTTTTGTTATAACTCATCCACAACTTTTTCAAATATCATGCTATATATCGTTTGGCCCCCATCACTTGATGCTGAAGAATCACTTAATAAATTAAAAAATTCTCGTATCCGGATCCAGATTTGAATTTTCACCAAAATCAAGTATGTTTGTTCTTGTCACACAGTCAACCTGTCTATCAAGTTTCATCCGAATCCGTTCATAAATTTTTGAGATATCGTGCGATATATTGCTTTTAGGCCTTTCACTCAACGATGAAGGAAAAGTCATCGGTAGTTTGGAAGTCATTATTTCCTGTTTCATTTAGTATCATCATTTCCTGTTTGGCATTATTTTTGTTTGAAAAGATTATTTGTAATGATTGTTTGGAATGATGTTTGAAATGATGTTTGGACCGATGTTTAGAATGATTTTTATGATGTTTAAAATCACCTTTAAAATTCTCGGTCCAGATTCCGATTCGGATCTTCACCAAAATTGAATCAACTCGTCCTTGTCAAATACCCAACATGTCCACCAAGTTTCGTCCAAATCCATCCATAACTGTCTCAGATATCATGTTATATGTCATTTTTGGCCCTATCTCTCAATGGTGAAGAAATGCTTTAAAAACTCTGGTATCAAAATACGGATCTTCACCAAAATATAATCATTTCGTTCATGTCACACATTCAACCGCTCCACCATATTTCGGCTGAATCCGTCCACAACTTTTTGTGATATCCTGTTAACAGACTAACCGACAGACAAACAGATAGATGGGTGAAAACATTCAGTGGCCTGGACATTTGATGCAGATGGGAGAAGAGAAAAGGTAGGAGGAAAAGAGGTAGACCACGGGTGAGATGGGACGATTGTGTGAAGAGGGATATCAGTAACGTAGGGTGGTTGGCTGAGGACAAAGGGGAGTGGAATGAAATGGTGAAACTGCTCATGCTGCATCCGTGAACGTCAGTTCTCCTCGATCAGACATGAGACGATTGAAGAAGAATTCTCCCAAAAAATAAATAGAAACCCGTCTTAGTGATAATTAAAGCGGTCTACTGCAGCTATAGTCCGGCAGCTAAGCGAAATATAGCATAACAATTGTGCATTTTGTGAGGAAAGCACCAAATTTGGCACACTAGTAGACTATCATATTATGAAAAGATCTGGATATTGGGCCATCTCAGATTCAGAGATTTGATTTTTGCAAGATTTGCAGATTTTGCAGATTTGCAAGCTGAGATTGCAACGCCAGGGACGGCCGACTCCTTCCTGCGAGCTGCCCACGTCATCCGCACAAGAAGAGCTCATCAAATCACTGCAGCCGCACTGCACATCCTGCAACACCGTGCGTATGAACGCCACTGTATGACATATGCTGATGATGCAGAAGACCTGTCTGAGTTCGAATACTGGTGTCACCAGAGAGGAGAAGACATTCCCAACTTTCAGTACTGGGAAACTGTGCTGGAACTAGAGATGTTGGTACTGGTCGACGTGCGTTCTCTGCGGCAGGCTTCATTCACGATGTACCTTGATGCCCTGACGGAACTGGTCCCATGGTTCCATGTCTTAGACCACACACACTATGCCAGGTGGGTCCCTGTTCACCTGAGGGACATGGTTGCACTCCCAATGAAGCACCCAGATGTAGCCAGAGAATTCAGGGCTGGCAACTTCACTGTACAGAAGACGAAGAAGGTGTTCTCTTCGATCCCAATTGACCAGGCGCATGAACAGAATAACGCCTGCATCAAAGGAGATGGTGGAGCAGTCGGCCTCACTGACAACCCAAGTGCCCTGCGGCGTTGGATGATTGCCGGGCCAGAAGTTGCCAGGGCCATATAAGAGTTCCAAGGTGGCCATCAACACTGGGGGAGGCGAGAGGACACACGTCATCACGACCAGACACCAAGTGTGCAGACCTCTTTCACCAAGGATGTCCGCGCCCTTGTCCCCTTTGAGGATAGAAGAGCTTGGCAACCCCTTTGAGTAAGAGAGCATGGATCTGGTTGTCCTTGACACAAAGGAAATTGCAGGTCCTGCTGCAGTTGAGACTGTCAGGAATGTGAGGAAGATTGGCCAAGAGCAGTTCCAGGCTTTCACCAGAGAATGCCTGGTGGAAAGGACCAAGCCAATTGATGATGCAATTCGTCGGAACAAGCTGAAGGTGTCATTTTGGAAAATGGCTGCCACAGTCATCAGGGGCTGAATTTGAGATGGCCCAATATCCAAATCTGTTCATAAGAGGATAGTCTACTAGTGTGCCACATTTGGTGCTTTCCTCACAAAATGCACAATTGTTATGCTAAGTTGCCCCACTACTATTATAATCGCGGACGAGGGATGAATAAACGTCGCAGCTTTCCATTCTGATCAGTGGAAGAAAAAAAAAAACGTTCCTTCTTCCACACCCCTTTCTCACATCATTTCCTCATTCTCCTTTCAACTCAATCTCTCTATATTTCATTCCAAACAACATCATTCCAATCACAAATTAGTACGTTACCATTAATATAACAAAAAGCAATGTTATAAACACTTGTGATGAAAACTAATATAAATGCCATTCTGATGTGATAACCAATATCGAAGAATCTTCTGGCGAGAAAGGGTGAATACAAAACACTTCGTACATATTGAAACTCAAAATCATAATTGAGGAATTTATGGAAACATCTTACACATCTTCGGGCAACCGCCCCAAAATTTGGTAAATTGCAAAAATTGCCCCAAAATTGCAAAATTGAGGAAGTAGTGGACACTCCTGCTTTACTATGTATGTGTGTATATATATATATATATATATATATATATATATATATATATATATATATATATATATATATATATATATATATATATATATATATATATATATATATATATATATTTATATATATATATATTTACATATATACACACACACACATATATATATATATATATATATATATATATATATATATATATATATATTTATATATATATATATTTACATATACACACACACACATATATATATATATATATATATATATATATATATATATATATATATATATATATATATATATATATTGTTACAGACGCGGTGGTGGATGTTAGTTTACCGAGCGGTTTGGTATGACCACGTCTGCACAGTTTACCCGATTATGCTCGAACGTTGACGAAGTCGCGCTACACTAAATCAATGAAGGAAAAGGACACACGGCTGGGATTCAAATGACACGACACCAGGGGTTCAGTTCTCAAGACCTCCGGAGGAGGTTATATTAGGGCGGAAGGTTAGATTACAACTACAAGAGGTACAGCATAGTAAGATAAGCACTTAGACACACTCTTATATTATTCCCAACAGACGACAGATAAACGGGACAAAAGGCTGACTCACACGGGGATTGATGGCAAGGAAAGGCAGGCAGTCGATGGCTCAAGGTGCACTCTTGGCTCAAGGCAGAATCGACTCGGTCCGGTCCAGAGATGCAGGGAGGTCACAGCGCTCGGAAGGCAACGTTCTTTCTCCAAGCTGGGGGCGCATCTGACCTCACATCCGGTTAGTCGCCGCGTATATCCGGCGAGGAGTGACACGCCCTCGGCTCGTTAGCTCCGCCCCAGATGGAATCGGTCCGCCCTTCTTATTGGGTGCGGGGGGTTTACCAGGCTCCGCCCTTGACGAGGAGCTGACAGCCAGCCCCTTTGTGGTAACCCCGTGGAGCGCATGGTCCGGAGCGCATTGTCAATGGCGGCTAACCGAGCCGGTGTCAGGACGCACACTCCCCCCGCGCGCCGTGGTTGTAGTTGTTGTTGTAGCTGTAGTTGTTGTTGTTGTTGTTGTTTGGGGAAGAAGATGGAAGGAGGTATGGGAAGGTCCTAAACTCACTACTGGTGCCATATAATCACATTCTGGTGCAACGAAGAGTCATAATTAATGGAAACGAGTCCTTAACTGACATAGACTACGAATAACTAGCAAGATGTCCGAAAGTTGTCTACGTGAGATGCGGTGGACCTGGGCACGACATTTAATGGGGGAAAAAGGGGAAGGTCGGTTCTACAGAGTGTTGTTTACAGACAATGGGACTAGGGAATGGGGGATTGGGGATAGTTGGGGAGTATTGGGGAAATAGGGGAATATTTACAAGCGGATATGGAGGCCAAATTCCATATTCGCAACATTGCACCCTTCTCTACCCTCGGGGCGTCCCGACCCGATAAATTTTTACCTACTTTAGTGTGGCACGCAGATGTAGTTCCCTCTACTATTAACTCTACCCTGAGTGCGACAGTTTTACAGATGTTCACAAATGATCTCGCGAGATCTTGGAGACGGCGGCAGGGATTTTCGAAGCTCCACACGGCCTCCACGTTTTTCGAAGTTAAGTCTGTTCACAATTGTATTTTGTCGAAACTGTATTTATCTTTCGGTGTGTGAAGTTATTGTGTGCAACTTTGGTTGTTTCTCGGTGTTTATCTTTCATAAATTGATCGTCTGTTTGCCGTGTCGAGAGCAAGGCCTTGTACAGTGTGCACTGTACAACCTTGAGGCTTTGTTTTTCTCTCAGTGGTCCGTCGTTTGTGATCCAATAACTTTCGTTCTCTGTATTCCCAGGCTTTTCACCCATAGCCTACTTCCTTGTGTAAATCTCAACTCAAAAAAAAAAAAAAAAAAAAAATTTCCTTCTCTGTTCTCATTCGTTTATTCATTCTTATTCGTTCGTTCGTTCTTCGACCACGTGTTTCTCCCCCATTTCCCCAGATAGTTTTCACTCATTAACCTTCAATGTTTACACTTTCCCCTCAAGTTATGTATTCCGTCATATTTTATAACACCTTTTTCTTCTTCTTCTTTAAAAGGCTGCTTTCGACTTGCTCACCAAATCAATTCATCCCAAAAAAAATATCCATCTCCTATAGTGCCTTTGTTCTACATTCCCTAAACTCTCCTGCACTCCATCCTCCATCCAGCGTCCTTAAACGTATTTTTAACTCGAAGGTCACAAGAAACTCATTTTGCAATAAATGTTCGTTTCCCATAAATCGTACACTTTCAAAAATCCAATCTCACCCCTCCCCTCCAAATCTTCCCCATAACCCCTCCCCTCCAAATCTTCCCCATCACCCCTCCCCTCCAAATCTTCCCCATCACCCATCCCTTTCAAATCTCCCCCCTTGCCCCCTCCCTCCTAAACTACCCCCTCACCCCTCCCCGCCAAGACGCCCCCTCGCCCCTCCCCTCCTAGACTCCTGCCTCACCCCTCCCCTCCAAATCTCCCCCATATCCCATCCCTTTCAAATCCCTCCCCTTGTCCCTTCCCTCCCAAACTCCCCCCTCACCCCTCCCCTTCAAATCTCCCCACCCTCATTGCTTCTCAATTTCCCCCCGCTCACTCCCCCTCCTCAAAGCGTCCTCCCCGCTTCTTCCCCCTTCAAACTCTCACCTCCATCTCCCCCAACCTTCTGCCTCGCTCTTCCCCCTCCTCAAATAACACCTCATTGTGGCTCACCCAATCACCATCAAACTTTTTGTCCGCCCCATCCTTCCCTTTCTCCGAGCTATTCTGAAATCTCTGACACACCTTCAACAGCTCTCCCTACCTCTTCCACCTCTTCCACATCTTACCCTACCCCTCCTCCCCCCTGTTCTGTATCTGATGCTCCCCCTTCCTCTTCATTAACGGTATGGACCTCAAACATCCGGGGCCTTCGTTCAAACTTAACCGATCTCTCCATACAGGTTGCTTCTGTCAAACCAGACGTGATCTGCTTAACAGAAACATTCCTCCTTTATGATGTCTCTGATTCCATAG
Source organism: Myxine glutinosa (assembly GCF_964187855.1). Taxonomy (NCBI): domain Eukaryota; kingdom Metazoa; phylum Chordata; class Myxini; order Myxiniformes; family Myxinidae; genus Myxine; species Myxine glutinosa. Next base: position 106,592,803 of record NC_136261.1, on the reverse strand, counting down.
TATCTCTCCCGGGCTACTCCCTCCTCCGGTATGATAGACCTGAGCCTCGTCCTGGAGGCGGGGTTGCTATCTTTATCAAAAACTCTCTTCCTCACTCGCCCTGCACTGCACTCTCTCCACCTCACCCCCAGGAATACCTCTGGCTACGGCTTCCCCTTCGCTCCCACCTCTTGTTCATATGTGTGTTGTACCGTCCACCAAACAGTGATGACTCCATCTACATCTCGCTGTCTGATGATATGGACCAACTTCTATCTACTCATCCCAACTCTCTCTTCCTCATATGTGGTGATTTCAACTGTCATCATGCCAGTTGGCTGGGTGTGGGTACCTCTCTCACCAGCCATGGCTCCTCAGCAAAGGACTTCTGCGACTCACTGGGACTGACACAATCTGTCAATTTCCCGACCCGGATCTCAGTCAACGGAACATCTTCTCTTCTGGACTTGGTTATGACTAACTTCCCTGAAAATGTCTGCTGCTCTTCTTCTGCTCCGATCGGAACATCTGATCATGTCCTTGTTAAAGTGGACATCTCTCTGACCATCCTCAGGGAGCCTGCTCAGCGTCGACGAGTCTGGCATTTCACTCAGGCCAACTGGCACGGTCTTCAAGCAGCCATCAATCATCTGGACTGGTCTCCCATCTCTACCACCTCTGACATCAACTCATCCTGGGAATTCTTCCAAAGTAAATTGCTCTCTCTCATGCACAGATTTATCCCATCTCGTCTTCAGTTGTCATACCCTTCCTCCCGTCCATGGTACACGGAATCTTGTGGTGAGGCTGTTGCCCAGAAACAACTTGCCTTCGTCTCCTGGAAAGCAAATCCAACGGAAGGAAATCTCATTTCCTTCCACAAAGCCCGAAACAAGTGTGTGTCCACCCTCAGGAGAGCCAGGAAACAATATCTCTCCGTTCTCAAGACCGAACTCTCTTATCTGTCTCCCTCTTCCAAATCCTGGTGGCGTCTGGTCAAATCCGTTTCTGGTGTTTGTTCCCCCTCCATCCCCTCCCTTACCTCAAACGGCTACACAGCTGACTCCGCACGTGAAAAAGCTGAATGCCTCAACTCTGTGTTTGCCTCTAAATCTTGTGTCCCAAACCCATCCCTCTCTGTACCCACCATACCCAGTCGTACCCTGCTGCTCCTGGACTCCGTGTCCTTTCCTCCTGACAAGGTGGAAAAGTTTCTGTCAACCCTCGACTCTGATTCTGCAACTGGACCCGACGGCATCAGCCCACGGGTCCTAAAATCCTGCTCTGCTGCTCTATCTCACCCTCTCTCTGTTCTCTTCACCCTCTCTTTTGCTCAAGGTCAACTGCCATCTGCTTGGAAATCAGCCAACATCACCGCTTTGCACAAAAAAGGTGCAAAAACAGATCCTAGCAACTACAGACCAATCAGCCTTCTCCCAATTATCAGCAAAGTCATGGAATCCATCATTGCTTCTGATATGAAATCTTTCCTCTTCTCCAATGGCTTGATCTCTGATCATCAATTTGGTTTCAGACCAGGTCACTCTACTCTGGACATGCTGCTTCTGCTGTCTCAACAATGGATGGAGGTCCTCAATGCCAAACAGGAAGTTAGAGCTGTCTCCCTCGACATATCACGTGCCTTCGACACGGTCTGGCACCCCGCTCTGCTCACCAAACTCTCCTCCTTTGGTATCCATGGAAATCTCCACGCATGGCTGGCGGACTTCCTCTCTAGTCGTCGTCAACGTGTGGCCCTGAATGGGTTTCTCTCATCTCCTCTTCCTGTTCAGGCTGGAGTTCCCCAAGGCAGTGTTCTGGGCCCCGTGCTTTTTCTGGTCTTCATCAATGATCTCTCTGACTCTCTCGAAAATCCTCTCTATCTCTTTGCTGATGACTCCACTCTCTGCCGCTCCATTCCTCTTCCCTCAGATCGGCAGTCTGCTGCCTCCTCACTCTCTGAAGACCTGGACAAAATCACAGACTGGTCAAACAAGTGGAACATGTCTTTCAATCCTGACAAATCTCACACTCTTACTATGTCTCTCCGAAAAGATCGACTGGACAACCCTCCCATCTACTTTCTCAACAATCCTCTCCAAGAAGTTCTGTCGCTCAAGATTTTGGGTCTCACTATCTGCCATGATCTTTCTTGGGAAAACCACATTTCAAAGCTGGCCTCCAAAGCCAGTCGCCGACTGGGCATCCTCCGTCGTGCGAAGTCCTTCCTCGGCACACCTGAGCTCCTCACCACATACAAGGCTTTCATCCGCAGCTCAATGGAATACTGTTCTCCCCTATGGGCCGGTGCTCCTGCCTCACACCTAGCTCGGCTTCACGCTGTTGAAACCAAAGCTTTCAGAATTATTGGAATCTCCCGCGATGAAGCTATCTCTGAGGGCCTTTCACTCACTCACCGCAGGCAGGTAGGTGGTCTTTCTGTCTTCTACCGACTCCTCTCCGGCCTTGCACCCCCAGCTCTCTCTGTGCTCTGTCCCCCAAATATTCCTACAGGTCGCACAAGATCTGCCAGCAACCCTCTGATGGTTAAACTGCCGAAATCTCGGCTCTCCGCTCACCTTCACTCTTTCATTCCTCTTTTCTCCCGCCTCTGGAACAAACTCCCTCACTCCCTTCAATCCCACTCCTCCCTCCAGGTCTTTAAAACAGCTGTTCACCACCATCTCTTATCTTCCCCCATCCAAAACCTTGATCTTTTCTACCCCCGCTAATTCACCCCAGATCCACCTTGTTTGAAATTCCAACTTCTTTCCTGGAAGTCCTGGCAGTGTCCATATGTTTTATACCTCTCCCACTGCCCCCTTCCCACGCCCCCCCCAAAGCCCTCGCCCTCTCTCAGATCTCTCGATGTCTCCATGTCTCTCGGTCCCTGCTCTCAAATGTTGTGTTTGTGTCCTTCCCCCTCTCTCCCCATCTTGTCTACCGCTCCCTATGTTATATGTTTTATGTGTCGGTTTGTCTTTCTGTGTGATTAATGTTCGCTCTTTCACGAGCCTCGATATTGTATACAAAAAAAAAAAAAAAAAAAAAAAAAAAAAAAAAAAAAAAAAAAAAAAAAAAAATAATGAGTAAATATGTCCCCCTGCGACGTTGCACCCTTCTCCTCTCAGAAACACACCCACAGGATAACCGAATTGCGGAAAGAATTCGCAAACTAAACATACAGCCGGTAGGGAGCATTATTTACAAGACTACGCTGATATTTACACTACGATCCAGGACCTGTTTTTGGAGGAACACATGCAGATGTTATGCATAGAGAGAGCACGCATGCCAGCATCGATACACCAACCCACGAGTGCTCTGTGGCCTACGGCCTTTAATAATGTGCAGAGCACCCCTTCCAAGCATCAAAAGCACCACCCCATCACACAGTGAGCACCATCCGGTGCACCAATAAAGTGTCTATAAATCATTGTGTGGTGTCGCAGCCGGCCGATGTTCTGCCGCTGGTCTTGCCTTCATGTGGTGCACTTGGCCTTCTTACTTCTTTAAAAAATCAAGAAAGGCGCCAACCGCGTCCATTTCTGTATTGTGGCCGTCAGGGGCCAACTAAGAGTGGTTCACCTGTTTGGCATAGGTGCCACGTTGACCCATAGGTCCTTCCACGGGTGGTGCTTGGCCGCAAAAGAACTGCGGTCCATTGTGGGTGGCCACAAACATTGCGGTCCATATGGTGTATCGATCCAGGCAGCAAGCAGCGAAAGTGCAGGCCCACAACTGCGTAGCCAGCACCTCTCTCTCCTCTCTCTCTACCCCAAAGCCAGATCCTCGGAGGTGGGAGACAAAAGAAGAAGACAAGTGAGTAAGGTGGTAAGGGCGCAAAAGTGCACGCAATGTAAGATGATGCACACTGGGGGCACATGGGAACCAGGTGAGACAGGTACGTTCCTACCGTACGCCCCCCCCCCACCAGGTAACCTACATGGCCCCTCCCTTACCCCTTACTGTATCCACAAAACACAACACTACCCATAAACATCTACTTTACAAATCAACAACCGTCCCTACTGTCTTCCCCGTTCCTCCCATATACCAAATTCGTCTTCTCTCCCTCCTAACCAATCAAATTTGCCATTTTCAACTCTACATCATAATTTGCCATCTCCAACTGAACATCATAATTTGCTATCACCAATTCATCATCAGTCCCTCCTAGGGAGGGAGAGATGGAATCACCCCAATGTCTCATCCACGTCGTGATGCGTCTCACAAATCCTCACAGCAGTCCTTACTTCCTGCAACAAAACAAAGAAAACACAGGTGTGGAGTCATCATCATCACCACAGGTAAGTGGCTGCGTATGGTGCGACAGGTTCATCAATCCTAACTATTTCCTAAATGACTTTAGCAACTTTACACTACCCGGGGTCTTTCTCCGGCCAAACCATTGGCCCTCTTACGCTATGGGTTCTAAAAACCAATTCCCATTGGCCAAACTGTGGTGCTTTTCAATTTGGGGTCTCACTCCCCCGATTCATCTCCCGGTGCCCTCGTACAATTTCTGGGCTGCGGCGTGTACCTCTCCCAGCGGGTCTACCCACCTGCACACCTCCACCACTGCAGTTGCCTCCGAGCTTACCTGCTCCTTACCCTAACCTAACTACCTGGGGAAGGCCTCTCTGGCGCTCTCCCCACTCGGTGCCCTCTCTGGCACTGGGCTACCCGGGTCCGTCCTCCAGATCCTCGGGCCCCATCCACAACTCTACCGGCTCCCAGAGCCCACCTGCGGCCTCACCTGGCCGACATCCTCACAGTGGTGGAGTGCCCAACCAACTACACACACTAACAGGCTACACGCCCAGCCATTTCCACAACACTAACGCACCCATTCACCACACCATTCTGCAACCGCACCACAGATGCCAATATCCAACCACAATTTACCTGTACCCTCTACCTAACACTTACACTACCCGCCCCGGGTATTCGTGAAAGGGGTCCACTCTTCCCCCATCCACACCTTCGCACCATGCACACCACTCCGTACCACTTACTCCAACTCTCTCCACACACCTGTACTTGCACACCTGTGCTCTCACTCTTGGTGCCGCCTGCACCCTTCTCTCCCCAAGCGCATTCGCGCTGATCCACAACACTCACTACTCATACACTGCTCCACACACCTGTCCAGTTGCACACCTGTGCAATCACACCTGTTCAATTCTCACACACACGGCATCATCTCAGCTAACTACTCCCCTCTGAAACTTGCGCTTCCCAGTCGCCCCTTTAAACTATTGCGCTCCCACGTCATTATCATCCACACTAATCTACCTGCGTCCCCACTACAGGTATCAGTCACTAACTAAACTTAACGTTACCTAATGTCATCTTCTAGGGCCCTATCCATATAACCTAACCCACCCGGGCTAGTTTTCACTGCCATACACCCCATAATCTAGTGCTCCTTTGCCCCACCATGGGAAGGGTGGCAGGGATGCCCCCCTTACCCACCGGGCCCATCGCTCACTACCAATTTTGCACATCAAATTTCAACAAATCAAAAATTTGGCCAATCACTGCCCATCATCTGCCAATTACTACTGCCAATCCCTTGCCAATCATCAAATTTTGTTCTTCTCTAATTTTGGGTCCAAAACACTAACCTCATCACCCAGTCTACTCACTAATACCTCTCGGTGCGCCAATCCTTGTCCAAAACCCGGCTTCGTAAAGCCAAGCCATGAATGCGGGTTGTTCTGTGCCAGCGGCTGGACACGTCCGGCACTCGTTGCAGGGACGGGGGTTTACCCGGGCCGAGATCCCACGCACCATCTCGGCACGGAGCCATCCAATGTCCCGATCTCGACCTGCCGGAATGCCTCAACAAAAAGTGGTCGCCATGACGACTCTTTCTATCGGGCCGCCCGCTCCGCCTAGTGGAGCACGGACGCGGCCGTTCAAAGCGAGGCCCAGCACGCACCGAGGGCCCGATTCGGCTATAAGTCGTTCTAAACTCTACCCCGTCTAACGTCGATGCTTCACCTGGACGCTTACACCCTGCAGCCCGTTCCTTGCTCACACATCCAGCCGTTCCCATGCTACCTTGCCTTACACACCCAGGTACACCCATTCCACTCACAGCCTTGGTCACACACCTGACCACCGAACACTTTGGCACACATTCGTTGGTAGCACACCTCACCAACACACCTCTTCGCGCCCCCTCCTCGGTCACCTCCTCTGTGACAATCACAGGTGTGCCCTCATTCGCACACCCAACCACGTGCCTCACCACCAACTCCAGCGTGCATTCCCACTCACGCTCTACCATTCCAGGTGTGCATCCTTCCATCCCAGGTGTACATCCTCGCTCACCTGTCACAACCAACTCACTCTCCTTGTCACTCTCACTACTCTCACCTCCATTCTTGACAGCGCACTCACCCTTACTCTTGACAGCGCACTCTTTCCCCATGCACCTGTCCGTCACACACCTTTCTCGCGCACACTCTCCCGTTACACCCTCTGTAACACTCACCACAGGTGGACACTCTTCCTTACTTCTGACAGCGCACTCTTTCCTCATGCACCCGTCCGTCACACACCTTTCTCGCGCACACCTTTCTCGCGCACACTCTCCCGTCACACCCTCTGTAACACTTACCACACCGCGCTTCCATGTGCTCCCTCGCACACACGCTACGACCGACTCATTCTCGCCAGCACCCTCACTCCTTGGCACGCACTTTTTCCTCACACACCCCAGAGTCGGACTTTCTTGCACACCTCCTCTTTCGCACACCAGACCTGTCGCACACTTCACCAACGGCCTCTCACGAACACCCGGGTCCATCTCGACCCCCAAGCTTATCAAATCACCTGGCGCATCATACGCACGACCATATTGGTCACCACTTACACCGGGTCCTCTTCCTCTTCGCTTCTCCTCCATCACCTGCGAATCCCTCATCCGGTTAATGAGCACATCATCACGATCCAAACACAGACTTTGGACCAATTCTTTTATCTCCTCTTTTATCTCTTTCTTATCCCCTCTCCGTCGCTTCTTAATTTCGCTCATCCCTTCTTCCACTTCTTCTAATTTGTGCTTCACCTCTTTTATTCCCCGGTACGTCTCCTCAAGCTCGTCCTCCAAGGCTACCTTGACCGTTTCCATGTGCGTCCTCACCTGCCGGTCCTTCGTCTCCATTACCTCTACCACCTCGTCCAACCTCGTTGTCAGTCCCTCACGTACCATCTGACATTCCCTCTTCGTCGCTATCAAGTCGTCTTTTAGTTCTTTCTGTGTCACTTTTAACCCTCCTAATACCGCAGTGTTCCTTTGAACCTGCTCCGTTAGTCCTTTTTGTCCCTCCGTCAGCTGTTCCACCTCCTGCGTCAGGACCTCTATGCCCCCTTGTAACTTTACAGTCCCCTTTCTCACCTCCTTCTCCATGTGCTCCTTACAGTGCCTCACCTCCTCGCGCACTCCTCCGACCTCCTCACTCACTCCTCTCCTGATCTCCTCTCCCATCACTTGCATCTCCTGCCCAGATGCCACCCTCATCTGCTCCATTTCCTCCCTGTGAGCATCCAGTTTGGTTTCTACCCCCATTCTGACCCCCTCTATCTGCTGCTCCATTTGTTTAACTTCCCTCTCTGCTTGGTCCCTCATGTCCCTCAATTTGCCTTCCATCCTGTTTTCTAACCCCTCTAACCCATTTTTCACTCCCTCTATCTGATTCTCCTGGGCAGCCATTCTATTTTCTACCCCCTCTAACCCATTTCTCACCTCTTTTATCCCGTTGTCTAACCCCTCACCGGTACCCCTCGCTTCGTCCCTCATTACCCCCAATTGCTCACTCTGAGCATCCATCCGGTTCCCCATGACCCCCATTTGGTTTCCCATTACCCCCAATTGCTCACTCTGCAGTTTGAGGGACGCCTGCATTTGCGCCATAAATTGCTCCATGAGGGCCTGCATTTGGGCCATCCCTCCCACTTGTGCAGCGGGTGCGGCCGCCGTAGCTATGTGCGAGGCGCCATTTTGCGAACCTGCCGCCCTCACTGCTTCGCTCTCCTCCTGTCCCTCATGTCCCTCAATTTGGTCCTGGATCGACCCTGCCTCACTCTCCTCTACCGGAACCCAGCTGTCTTGATCCGCCATAGCGCGACTTTCAAAATTCGGGTTTTTATTTCCGTATAACAAAATCAAATTTCGCCGTTATAATTTCGCGCGGGAAACGCGCTCCGAATCGATTCTACTACAAATTTGGGCCTAATAACGCGCGGCAAACGCGCTCCGAATCGATTCTACTACAAATTTGGGCCTAATAACGCGCGGGAAACGCGCTCCGAATCGATTCTACTACAAATTTGGGCCTAATAACGCGCGGGAAACGCGCTCCGAATCGATTCTACTACAAATTTGGGCCTACTAACGCGCGGGAAACGCGCTCCGAATCGATTCTACTACAAATTTGGGCCTACTAACGCGCGGGAAACGCGCTCCGAATCGATTCTACTACAAATTTGGGCCTAATAAATTTAGTCCCGGGTTCGAATTCCACTCCTCGACACCAATTGTTACCGTACTAACACAATTGGTGTCCAAAATTTGGGCTAAATAAATTTAGTCCCAGGTTCGAATCCCACCTCCTGACTACCAATTGTTACAGACGCGGTGGTGGATGTTAGTTTACCGAGCGGTTTGGTATGACCACGTCTGCACAGTTTACCCGATTATGCTCGAACGTTGACTAAGTCGCGCTATACTAAATCAATGAAGGAAAAGGACACACGGCTGGGATTCAAATGACACGACACCAGGGGTTCAGTTCTCAAGACCTCCGGAGGAGGTTATATTAGGGCGGAAGGTTAGATTACAACTACAAGAGGTACAGCATAGTAAGATAAGCACTTAGACACACTTATATTATTCCCAACAGACGACAGATAAACGGGACAAAAGGCTGACTCACACGGGGATTGATGGCAAGGAAAGGCAGGCAGTCGATGGCTCAAGGTGCACTCTTGGCTCAAGGCAGAATCGACTCGGTCCGGTCCAGAGATGCAGGGAGGTCACAGCGCTCGGAAGGCAACGTTCTTTCTCCAAGCTGGGGGCGCATCTGACCTCACATCCGGTTAGTCGCCGCGTATATCCGGCGGGGAGTGACACGCCCTCGGCTCGTTAGCTCCGCCCCAGATGGAATCGGTCCGCCCTTATTGGGTGCGGGGGGTTTACCAGGCTCCGCCCTTGACGAGGAGCTGACAGCCAGCCCCTTTGTGGTAACCCCGTGGAGCGCATGGTCCGGAGCGCATTGTCAATGGCGGCTAACCGAGCCGGTGTCAGGACGCACACTCCCCCCGCGCGCCGTGGTTGTAGTTGTTGTTGTAGCTGTAGTTGTTGTTGTTGTTGTTGTTTGGGGAAGAAGATGGAAGGAGGTATGGGAAGGTCCTAAACTCACTACTGGTGCCATATAATCACATTCTGGTGCAACGAAGAGTCATAATTAATGGAAACGAGTCCTTAACTGACATAGACTACGAATAACTAGCAAGATGTCCGAAAGTTGTCTACGTGAGATGCGGTGGACCTGGGCACGACATTTAATGGGGGAAAAAGGGGAAGGTCGGTTCTACAGAGTGTTGTTTACAGACAATGGGACTAGGGAATGGGGGATTGGGGATAGTTGGGGAGTATTGGGGAAATAGGGGAATATTTACAAGCGGATATGGAGGCCAAATTCCATATTCGCAACAATATATATATAGACAGACTTGGCATTTAATATGGAATCTTTTTTTTTTCGTGACTTGGGTTTACTTTCTGAACTCGGTATATCAATCTGGTGAGTTTCTTTTACGCTTCGGTGATTTCTTTGTTAAAAGTACCATGTCACTGATTGTCTGTCGCAGCAAGAAGTCAATAACAGGATTATATCACAGGTGGCGTGACAAAATGTACGGACAGGTACATTTGACGATTGGCTTCACAATCGGGTATATAAGGGTTGTTGCGTTCTGTATTAGTGGAAAACAACTGCTGCACGTCTACAAAAGTTATTGCCGCTTCCCCTGGAGATGGTCCGTCAACTCGACAATGTTGTTTGTCATTTAGTGGTGGCTTTAATAAATTCCGGCATGAAACAGCGTGCTATTGCTCGGCAGTATGGCATCACTCAAGGTCAGGTGTCAAAGATCCTGAAACGAAATGCTCAGAGGGGTGTCTCTACTCCAATACTGAGGTCAGGACGTCCCCGCAGAACCACAAGGAGGGATGATCGCCAGCTGCACCGGTTAGTCCGCAATGGCCGTACCAAGTCAGCTAATCGGCTTAGGGCTGAGTGGCAGCAACTGACAAATGCGCCTGTATCCAGAAGGCTAGTCAACCAACGACTGGTTCAAGCAGGCTATCGTGCCAGGCGTCCCCTGAGAAAGCCACGTCTGACCAGACAACACCGACAGCGCCGATTGCAGTGGGCCAGAGAGCACCGTCAATGGCAGCCAGGACACTGGAATCACGTGATCTTCAGTGATAAGTCTAAATTTCTGGTCTATCGCCAATATGGCCGCGTCCGAGTGCGCAGACAAGTGCATGAAGCTTTCAACGAAGATTGTATAGTGCCAAGAGTCCAAGCTGGAGGTGGTGGGGTGACCGTTTGGGCTGCTTTTCATGCAGGGGGCAAAACTGACCTGGTTGTTCTGAATGGAAACCTGAACCAGTTCAAGCACAGGGCCATTCTGGAAGAAACATTGCTTCCATTTGTTCATGCAGCCTTTCGCAGAAACTTTGTCTTCCAAGATGACAATGCACGGCCTCATCGTGCTCGCATGATCCAACACTTTCTTGCTGACCGTGGTGTAGAGCATATGGAGTGGCCTGCCATGTCCCTGGATATGAATCCGAAAGAGAACTTGTGGGCAGAATTAACTCGTCAAATCGACAACTTGGACCAGCAGCCTGTCTCTGTGCGTGAATTGCAGCAGGCTATTGAAACTGCATGGCGAGCGATTCCTGTCCAAACCTTGGCAAATCTCATGAACAGCATGCCTCAACGTGTACGTGCTCTCCTGAATGCTCGTGGGGGTTACACGAAGTACTGAACTGTAATTTTACTGTCCGTAATCCCAGTCGTAATTTAACTTTTGTTTAAAAAAAAAATTTTTTTGGCTAATGTGCAAAATAAAGAGATACTTCTGGAAAACGCAGAGAAGTTTAACACAGTACTGTCTGTGAATTGAGTTAGATATCAGTTTACATCACTTTCAAGGATCAATTTATTTGCTTCGAAATGTCAAATGTGGTTTTTGTTTCTTTTAAAGGTCACATTAACAAAATCTAGAATAATTTCACCATAATTCCAATAAACTTTTGGTTCTAAGTCATCTTGAAAAGTAAGTTCACCCCCACAAAAAAAAATTTCCATATTAAATGCCAAGTCTGTATATATATATATATATATATATATATATATATTGTTGCGAATATGGAATTTGGCCTCCATATCCGCTTGTAAATATTCCCCTATTTTCTCCAATACTCCCCAACTTTCCCCGATCCCCCATTCCCTAGTCCCATTGCATGTAAATAACAATCAGTAGAGCCGACCTTCCCCTTATTCCCCCATTAAATGTCGTGCCCAGGTCCACCGCACCACAGGTAGACAACTTTCGGACATCTTCCTAGTTATTCTTAATCTATGTCAGTTAAGGCCTCGTTTCCATTAATTATGACTCTTCGTTGCACCAGAATGTGATTATATGGCACCAGTAGTGAGTTTAGGACCTTCCCATACCTCCTCCCATCTTCTTCCCCAAACAACAACAACAACAACAACTACAGCTACAACAACAACCACAACAACTACAGCTACAACAACAACAACAACAACTACAGCAACAACAACAACAACTACAACAACGGCGCGCGCGGGGAGTGTGCGTCCTCCCTCCGGCTCGGTTAGCCGCCATTATCCATGCGCCCCACGGGGTTACCACGAAGGGGCTAGCTGTCAGCTCCTCGTCAAGGGCGGAGCCTGGTAAACCCCCCCCGCACCCAATAAGAAGGGCGGACCGATTCCATCTGGGCGGAGCTAACGAGCCGAGGGCGTGTCACTCCCCGCCGGATATACGCAGCCGCTTGCCGGACGTGACGTCAGATTCGCCCCCAGCTGGAGAAAGACGGACCTGCGAGCGCTGAAACGGATGCGCCTGAGTTTGGAGAGGCCTGAGAAAGAACGTCACCTCTGAGCGCTGCGACGATACCTCCCCGCATCTCTGGACCGGACCGAGTCGATTCTGCCTTGAGCCAAGAGTGCACCTTGAGCCATCGCGACCTGCCTTTCCTTTTCATCAACCCCCGTGTGAGTCAGCATTTTGTCCCGTGTGTCTGTCGTCTGTCCGGGGTTAATATAAGAGTGTGTCTAAGTGCCTGTCTTCCTGTAATATACCTCTAGCCCCTGTAATCTAACCTTTTTCCGTACGAATATACTTGAGAACTGAACCCCTGGTGTCGTATTGTGTCATTATAACCCAGCCGGGTGTCTTCTCTTTCCTATTGAGCCAGCATAGCGCGGCTCGTCAACGTCGAGTATAGTCGGGTAATTTGTGGTAATTTGTGCGGACACGACGGCCATTCCGCTCGGCCCACTTTAACATCAAAGTCGTGTCTGCAACAATTGGTGTCAGGAGTGGGATTCCACAGGAGTTGCACACCGACCAGGGACGAAATTTTGAGAGCAAATTGCTAAAAGATGTGTGCAGTCTCCTGTCAATTCGGAAAACCAGAACAACGCCTTTAAGACCTCAATCTGACGGGATGGTGGAAAGATTCAATCGAACTCTAATCCAACAACTGGCACTGTTCACCACCACCCGTCAGGATGACTGGGACGAACATCTCCCTTACTTGCTCATGGCCTACCGAACCAGCCAGCACGGGGCCACCGCATGCAGTCCAGCGTTGCTTATGTATGGGCGGGAGTTACGGGCTCCCGCCGACTTGCTATGCGGTCCCGTGCCAGACACAGTGGTTAACCCGCCGAGGGAGGGGTACGCACGTCACCTAGAGGAAGGCATGGAGCTAGTCCATGCCTTCGCCCGCCGCCAACTCCATCTGGCGGGGGAAAAGATGAAGCGCAGGTACGACGACCGGAGCCAGGGGAGTCAATACGCTCCGGGGATGAAGATTTGGTTCTTTAATCCCCGGAGGCGGAAGGGAAGGTGCCCAAAACTCACCTCCCCCTGGCAAGGCCCAGGAGTCGTCCTGTCGCAAATCTGTGACGTGGTCTTTAAGATCAAAATGGGGCCACGAGCCCTCCCTCGGATCGTCCACGCCGACCGGATAAGACCTTACACCGGCGAGCAGGCGCCCCCGTGGATCGCCTCGGCTTTAGATGCCGAGGCGGGACCCAGTACCTCTGAATAAGGGGGGCTTATTAGTGCCAGAGGACTGGGGGATTGAGGAGCGATAGGCCCGGTGGGAGAGGGTGGCATCCCTGCCACCTTTCCCATGTGGGGGGCAAAGGAGCAATAGCTTATGGGGTGTATGGCAGTGAAAACTAGCCCGGGTGGGTTAGGATATGGTGTGTAGGGATCTAGCGAAGATGACATTAGGTAACGTTAAGTTTAGTTAGTGACTGATACCTGTAGTGGGGACGCAGGTAGATTAGTATGGATGATAATGACGTGGGAGCGCAATAGTTTAAAGGGACGACTGGGAAGCGCAAGTTTCAGAAGGGAGTAGTTAGCTGAGATGATGCTGTGTGTGTGAGAATTGAACAGGTGTGATTGCACAGGTGTGCAACTGGACAGGTGTGTGGAGCAGTGTATGAGTAGTGAGTGTGTGGATCAGCGCGAATGCGCTTGGGGAGAGAAGGGTGCAGGTGGCACCAGGTGTGAGCACAGGTGTGCAAGTACAGGTGTGTGGAGAGAGTTGGAGTAAGTGGTACGGAGTGGTGTGCATGGTGCGAAGGTGTGGATGGGGGAAGAGTGGACCCCTTTCACGAATACCCGGGGCGGGTAGTGTAAGTGTTAGGTAGAGGGTATAGGTAAATTGTGGTTGGATATTGGCATTTGTGGTGCGGTTGCAGAATGGTGTTGTGAATGGGTGCATTAGTGTTGTGGAAATGGCTGGGCGTGTAGCCTGTTAGTGTGTGTAGTTGGTTGGGCACTCCACCACTGTGAGGATGTCGGCCAGGTGAGGCCGCAGGTGGGCTCTGGGAGCCGGTAGTTGTGAGTGGGTGCCTGAGGATCCCGGGTGTGGATCGGGCAGCCCAGTGCCAGAGAGGGCACGGAGTGGGGAGAGAGCCAGAGGGCCTTCCCCTGGTAGTTAGGTTAGGGTAAGGAGCAGGTAAGCTCGGAGGCAACTGCAGTGGTGGAGGTGTGCAGGTGGGTAGACCCACTGGGAGAGGTACACGTCGCAGCCCAGAAATTGTACGAGGGCACCGGGAGATGAATCGGGGGAGTGAGACCCCAAATTGAAGAGCACCACAGTTTGGCCAATGGGAATTGGTTTTTAGAACCCATAGTGTAAGAGGGCCAATGGTTTGGCCGGAGGAAGACCCCGGGTAGTGTAAAGTTGTTAAAGTCATTTAGGAAATAGTTAGGATTGATGAACCTGTCGCACCATACGCAGCCACTTACCTGTGGTGATGATGATGACTCCACACCTGTGTTTTCTTTGTTTGTTGCAGGAGATGAATTGCTGTGTGGGTTGGTGAGACGCATCACGACGTGGATGAGACATTGGGGTGATTCCATCTCTCCCTCCTTAGGAGGGACTGATGATGAGTTGGAGATGGCAAATTATGATGTTGAGTTGGAGATGGCAAATTTTGATGAGAGTTGAAAATGGCAAATTTGATTGGTTAGGAGGGAGAGAAGACGAATTTGGTATATGGGAGGAACGGGGAAGACAGTAGGGATGTTTGTTGATTTGTAAAGTAGATGTTTATGGGTAGTGTTGTGTTTTGTGGATACAGTAAGGGGTAAGGGAGGGGCCATGTAGGTTACCTGGTGGGGGGGGGGGCGTACGATAGGAACGTACCTGTCTCACCTGGTTCCCATGTGCCCCCAGGGTGCATCACCTTACATTGCGTGCACTTTTGCGCCCTTACCACCTTACTCACTTGTTTCTTCTGTTGTCTCCCACCTCCGAGGATCTGGCTTTGGGGTAGAGAGAGAGGAGAGAGAGGTGCTGGCGACGCAGTTGTGGGCCTGCACTTTCGCTGTTCGCTGCCTGGATCGGTACACCATATGGACCGCAATGTTTGTGGCCACCCACAATGGACCGCAGTTCGTTTGCGGCCAAGCACCACCCGGGGATGGACCTATGGGTCAACGTGGCACCTATGCCATACAGGTGAACCACTTTTAGTTGACACCAAGTGCACCACAAGAAGAGCAAGAGACACCTGCAGGGTTAGGGGTTGTCGCATTTATTTTTATTCCAATGAACAATGGTGACTGCACCGATTGGTGGTGGGGTGGTGCTGTTGATGCTCGGGAAGGGTGCTCTGCACGTTATTAAAGGCCGTCGGCCACAGAGCACTCGTGGGTTGGTGTATCGATGCTGGCAAGCGCGCTCTCTCTATGCATAACATCTGCATGTGTTCCTCCAAAGACAGGTCCTGGATCGTAGTGTAGATATCAGCGTAATCTTGTAAATAATGCTCCCTACCGGCTGTATGTGTAGTTTGAGAATTCTTTCCGGATTCGGTTATCCTGTGGGTGTGTTTCTGTGAGGAGAAGGGTGCAACGTCGCAGGGGGACATATTTACTCATTTGTGAATATCTGTAAAACTGTCGCACTCAGGGTAGAGTTAATAGTAGAGGGAACTACATTGCGTGCCACACTAAAGTAGGTAAAAATTTATCGGGTCGGGACGCCCCGAGGGTAGAGAAGGGTGCAATGTTGCGAATATGGAATTTGGCCTCCATATCCGCTTGTAAATATTCCCCTATTTTCTCCAATACTCCCCAACTTTCCCCGATCCCCCATTCCCTAGTCCCATTGCATGTAAATAACAATCAGTAGAGCCGACCTTCCCCTTATTCCCCCATTAAATGTCGTGCCCAGGTCCACCGCACCACAGGTAGACAACTTTCGGACATCTTCCTAGTTATTCTTAATCTATGTCAGTTAAGGCCTCGTTTCCATTAATTATGACTCTTCGTTGCACCAGAATGTGATTATATGGCACCAGTAGTGAGTTTAGGACCTTCCCATACCTCCTCCCATCTTCTTCCCCAAACAACAACAACAACAACAACTACAGCTACAACAACAACCACAACAACTACAGCTACAACAACAACAACAACAACTACAGCAACAACAACAACAACTACAACAACGGCGCGCGCGGGGAGTGTGCGTCCTCCCTCCGGCTCGGTTAGCCGCCATTATCCATGCGCCCCACGGGGTTACCACGAAGGGGCTAGCTGTCAGCTCCTCGTCAAGGGCGGAGCCTGGTAAACCCCCCCCGCACCCAATAAGAAGGGCGGACCGATTCCATCTGGGCGGAGCTAACGAGCCGAGGGCGTGTCACTCCCCGCCGGATATACGCAGCCGCTTGCCGGACGTGACGTCAGATTCGCCCCCAGCTGGAGAAAGACGGACCTGCGAGCGCTGAAACGGATGCGCCTGAGTTTGGAGAGGCCTGAGAAAGAACGTCACCTCTGAGCGCTGCGACGATACCTCCCCGCATCTCTGGACCGGACCGAGTCGATTCTGCCTTGAGCCAAGAGTGCACCTTGAGCCATCGCGACCTGCCTTTCCTTTTCATCAACCCCCGTGTGAGTCAGCATTTTGTCCCGTGTGTCTGTCGTCTGTCCGGGGTTAATATAAGAGTGTGTCTAAGTGCCTGTCTTCCTGTAATATACCTCTAGCCCCTGTAATCTAACCTTTTTCCGTACGAATATACTTGAGAACTGAACCCCTGGTGTCGTATTGTGTCATTATAACCCAGCCGGGTGTCTTCTCTTTCCTATTGAGCCAGCATAGCGCGGCTCGTCAACGTCGAGTATAGTCGGGTAATTTGTGGTAATTTGTGCGGACACGACGGCCATTCCGCTCGGCCCACTTTAACATCAAAGTCGTGTCTGCAACAATATATATATATATATATATATATACAGTTGTGGCCAAAAATATTGGCACCCTTGCACTTTTTTCAAATAATTCACAATTTTCTCTAAAAAATAAGTTTAAATTGACAAAAGTATTTGGTCTACACAATTCTTTTTTTCACTGTTAATATTACAAAACCTTTGATTTTGATTCAGAACTTAATATATCCTTTCAAATCAGAAAATAAATAGAAATGGCATTGACAAAATTATTGACACCCGAGACTTAATATTTGGTATCACAGCCTTTGGACAAAATAACTGCAGTCAAGCGCTTCCTATAACCATGAATGAACTTCCTACACCTCTCTACTGGCAGTTTGACCCACTCTTCTTGTGTAAACTGCTCCAGTTCTCCCAGATTTGAAGGGTGCCTTATCCCTCCCAAAAGCTGTTTTTACGTCTCCCCACAGGTGTTCAATGGGATTTAGATCTGGACTCATTGCTGGCCCCTTCAAAACAGTCCAGCATTTTGTATTGAACCATTCCTGGGTGCTTTTTGAAGTGTGTTTGGGGTCATTGTCCTGCTGCAAGACCCATGACCTTTGATGGAGACCCAGCTTTCTGACACTGGGTTGAACATTGTGCTCCAAAATGCCTTGGTAATCTCCTGATTTCATGATGCCTCGGTAATCTGCTTATTTGATGATTGTAGCCTCCACCTTGAGTGGTCTTTTAGGCTTTATGGCGGGCAAAATCCCAGGAAAAAAATAAAATAAAATAAAATGCCATGCGCACATTCAAGGCACCCAGTGCCGGAGGCAGCACAGCAACGCCAAAAACATCACTGAACCTCCTCCATGCTTGACTGTAGGGAAGATGTTCTTTTCTTTGAAGGCTTCATTTTGTTTTTTCTAAACATAGAGATGATGTGCTTTACCAAAAAGCTCTTATTTGGTCTTATCTGTCCACATGACATTCTCCCAGAAGGATTTTGACTTGTTCAGGTGTGTTTTGGAAAACTCCAGTTGAGATTTCTTACGTCTCTCTCTCAGCAGTGAGCTCCTACCATAGAACCCCCTTTCATTGAGTTGGTGATGGATGGTGCATGTTGAAACTGTCGTACCTTGTGTCTGAAGGTCACCTTGAATCTGTTTGGCAGTTGATCGAGGTGCTTTCTCCACCATTCGAACAATCCTTTGCTACAATCTTCGATCAGGTTTTCTCTTGTGGCCACGTTCAAGGAGGTTACCTACAGTGCCATGTGCCTTAAACTTCCTGATAACATTGCATATGGTGGACACAGGAACATCAAGGTCTCTGGAGATGGACTTGTAGTCTTGAGATTGTCCATGCTTGGCTACAATCTTGTGTCTGACCTCCTCAGACAATTCTCTGGTTTTCTTTCTTTTCTCCATGCTCATTGTGGTACACAGTGACACAAAACAGCAGAATGACTCCTTTTCTCTTCTCAAACTGGTTGATGGAGTTATTTTTTAAATTGCAGGTACCTGCGACTCACCACAGGTGAATTCAATTCCAAACTAAAGGAGAATCACCTGCTTGAAAGCTAATTATTTCTAACAACTTCGAAAAGGTGCCAACAATATTGTCCGGGCCATTTTAAGATTTCTGTGTGGAATAAGCTAAGATTTTGTAATTTTTTCAGCTTTTTTGTTTTGTTCCACTGTAAACCAAAGAAATACATGTGTGGATACCAAAATATATTTTTATTTCAACAAATTTCTGGAAGAAGTGGTGCATTATTTGAAAAAAAGTGCAAGGGTGCCAATATTTTTGGCCATGACTGTATATAGTAAGACGCCGAACTGTATATAATAAGTACAATGCAAGTGTTCCATTGCAGTCATTGCTGCATTTTTATCTCCGCCACCGAAGGTGCCTGGAGGTTATGTTTTCACCCCTGTTTGTATGTTTGTTTGTCTGTGATCACAATAACTCACGAATGCTTTCAGCTATCTTCATCAAACCTTACCAGAGGATTCCGAAGGCCAAAAGTGAGGTTGTTAATATTTTTTGACTATATTGGTCAAAGGTCAAAGGTCAAGGTTCTCTCGTTTGTTTGTCCGGGCGATATCTCAGCCATCCTTTGAGCTGGGAAGCTGAAATTTGGGCACAACAGTGAGCACGTGCTTTGGCCAAAACAATATTTTTTATTTTTTGATTAATCAATTAATTCATTGATTACTTAATTATTATCGATTTATTAACTACTTATTTATTTTCTTTCTCATCTGAGCATTATGTCAGGCACCTTTTGAGCTAGGAAGCTGATATTTGAACATGACAATGACCAAGTGATTTGTAAACCTGATAAAGGCACAGGAGTTGTAATCTTGAATAAGATCGATTACATCAACAAAATGATGGGTATCCTCAAAGATGAAACAAAATTCCAACAATTGGGAAGTGCAGCCAAACACGACCGTACATCACGGTTGGAAGGTCAGATCACCAAACAGCTGTTGCAGCACCACAAGCGCAGGGAACTATCTAAGGAGTTATACAACAGAATCAAACCTGTTGGAGCCCAATGTCCAAGAATGTACGGCTTGCCTAAGACCCACAAAGAAAATGTACCACTAAGACCGATATTGTCCGTGGTTGGTTCGGCACAACATGAACTGGCCAAGTGGTTGGGAGAGGTCCTGCAACCAGTATTGAAGTCGCTTTCACAATTCGTGATCAAAGATTCTTTCACATTTGCAGAAGCAATTTGTGCTTCAACACCAACAGGTGCGGACAACATAATCACCTCCTTTGATATACAATGTTCACGAATGTCCCACTGACAGAGACTATTGATATATGTGCACATTTGCTATATCACTGCAGTGATCTGGAACATTCACAGATCTCAGAACAAGTCTTTGTGGAGTTGATCAACACAGCAACGAGGCAAGTTGAATTTAGTTTCAACTACATTATGTATGTCCAAACTGATGGAGTGGCCATGGGTCTCCATTAGGCCCAGTGCTTGTGAATATCTTTGTGGGTTATCACGAAATGCAGAAACTTACTGGTCGGTAAGGTGTGGATGTTCCCATCCTATACTATCGGTATGTTGATGACATTTTTGCTTTGTTTGAGTCTCAGATGGTATGTGATGCATTCTTGACACAGCTCAACACTCTCCATCCAGCACTGAAGTTCAGCATGGAGCTGGAATCTTCAAACACTTTTCCATTCTTGGACATGTTGGTCGAAATATCCGCACATGGTTTCACTACATTCATCTACCAAAAGTATACTCGTTTCTACCAGATACCAGGATCAGATATTAAAGTATACCAGAAGCCTACCTTCACTGGGCAGTATACTCGTTGGGGTTCCTACAGCTCCACAAGATACAAAATTGCCTTGATCAACATCCTTGTGAACAGAGCTCGGAGGATTTGCTCACCTTGTAATCTTCCTGCTGAAATGGACAAAATCATGAACATACTCGGTGACAATGGTGATCCGGAGTTTATAATCAAGAGATATGTACCAACGTTTCTCAACACAGCAAAGGAATACAATATCGGTCCTGACAAATGTCCGGTATATATCGGGATGCCATGGAAAGGACAATCATCACGAAGGTTTGAAGAACAAATCAAGCATACGGTACCAAACACGTACCTGACTGTGCAACCTCGAGTAATATTCACCTCTCGCCGTCTGCTCATGTCAGTCAACAAGGATGTGCTGCTCACCTCACAAATTAGCAATGTTATCTATTTGTTTAAGTGCCGATGTGAAGCTCAGTACGTGGGCCGTACAACCCAAATGTTAGGTGATCATATCAAACAACATGACCCCCTGGCGATTCGAAGAAAGAACTTGGGAGTGAGGACTCAACTGGTATGACCATGCAAGAACGTTCAAGGACCGTCGACAATTTCATCTTCTTCTTCTTCTGCAATTTCACGGCACTTGGCTGCCAACCCCGATTGTGCAGACCAGTACAATGCAGATATGTTCAGGATATTGAGCCGAGGTCGCAGTACGTTACATCTACGTATGTTAGAAGCAACCTTCATCCATTATACGGACCCTAGATTTTGTCGTCAAAAGGAATTTGCACATTCTCTCATTCTGTTTCAACACGGAAAGATTAAATGTATTTCCCTGACCGCTGTCCAAGGTAATGATGCAAATGGTGCATCATCGCTGACACCTCCGCTCAAGCCAATTGGAGTCAGGGACTGGTGACCGAGTCAAATAATGCGCGTTCAGAACACCAATGACGTCATGACTGAAGAACCCATCAGTGTCGCGGTTACTTAGACATGCTCATAAATGCACGAGTTCTCATCTCTTCCAGTCTCTTTGCTGTGAATCGCCTTGAAGAATACAGCACAAAAAGCTTCGGTGTTATTCTCATTATGTCATGTTAGTTTTCTTGTACATATTTGACTGGCTCTGGCAAAAGCAGACACTTGGGGGCATTTCTTTTAGCGAGAAAAAGCCGAAGAGTCAAAATATGACCACAGGGACCAAATTGAGATTTTTATATGGATAGAAAGAGTAACTTCTCTAGATTATTATGCACCAAAACATTTTTCCAAGAAACAACAGAAAAGTTGTGAAATTCGACGAAGAATCTAAAATGTCATTCTCAAAATGTGCTCAGAAAGTCACGATTCCTCGGTCAAAAAGACACGAAGATCACGAAATTTCGATGTTTTACGACGAGCCATACATCCTCATTCGAAGGAGATCCCGGATATACATGTTTGGTATGAATGAAAAGCTCTACGTATGCACATTCTTTGTGCGTGTGAACTGTATTGTGAACTTTGAACCTAATTATTATCTCCATTGTTGAAACGAAAATAGAATTGTCATTAAAATACCATAACTTCGTTAATTTTAATCCAATTAACATAATGTATATATGAAATGAAAGAGAAAGGCATGGGGAATCAGATGATATCAAAATCTCAATTTTGATTTTTGCCCCCAAGTGTCTGCTTTTGCCAGAGCCAGTCACATATGTATATATACACCACTCACTGACTCACTCTCTCGCTGATATTAATGTTCGGTACCTTCCGGGTGACATAGAAAGCTGAAGTTTTGCGTGCCGATGGACATCAAAGCCAATACACCAGGAAAAAAAAATCATAGAACTGTCAAAGTATCCGGAAATGAAAATGTATGTAAAAAACCGTAAAGGCGTTTGTTTAAAAAATTAAAAACCTCAATCGATATCTAGCCATTGAAAATTGTAATCTCTATAACTCTAAAACTGTGAAATAAAACCTTCAATTGATATCTAGCAGGTGGTCAGTGATGCTTGATAATTATCATAAATCTTCTATTTATTATGTACCGTATGAAGCAAGGTCCATTATGTGTAAGCATTCCCCACTAATATACACGCGTATATGTATATATATATATATATATATATATATATATATATATATATATATATATATATATATATTGTTGCGGATCTGCCGCCGGCCTTCTCCCCTTACCAAGGGGGGATTAGTCCCCTTGTCTTTGACTGACCTGGCGCGACCCGGGACCTATTACGTCCCTTCCGGACAGCACATAATAGGGTTTCAGGACCAAGTTCGCTGTTACCTAAGTACTCGCGCTGCCCTGGAAGCGAGGAAATAAGCCCCGCATGAACCACTTGCATTGGTGATACGCCGAGCGGTTGCGCACACGTGATTCGCGCTATTATTACTGACTAGACACCGATTCAAGCGGTTCTATTCGTACCACGCTTTGTCAATGGCGAAATCACAAAGACGATCGAATTGGAAGGAAGAACAGAATTTATTTACACGATACAATGGTAGAAGAAAAGGGGACACAGAGCAGCCTTATACAGTCTTATTCTTAATACCCAGGACAAACAGGCCCGTCTCACACACACACTCACACGGGGATTGCTGGTGGGCAGGTTGATGTTCACCAGCGCGTCCAGGGATGGCTTCCGTGCAGCTCTCTCTTCGGTCCCCGGCACGTCCCTTGGAGATGGAAGTAGGTGAAGGCAGGAGCTCTCCGCGTGTTGTCTGAACGGAGCGGGTTATCACGGGGCTAATTGGTAGGGGGCGGACTTTTACGCGGCTGGCGGTTATTCACTTGCGGCTATGGCCGCGCTTACTCGCGTGGGTGAAAAGCGCAATATGCGTTACCGGCACGTCTGGCTGCGCCCGCGTACTTTGTACAGTTCAACGCCTCTTCTCTCTCTCTGCGCAAGTCCTCAAACAACGCACGTATCCCCAACAAGTCCTTTGCAACGCTCTCCACTTGCGAGTCCTAATCCTTTCACCACCGCTGTTCAAGTCCTTATCCTTTCGCCACCGCCGTTCAAGTCCTCTAAGTCCTCTCGAGGTCTTTGCGCAGCACATTATATAGGCATGCCCCGCGAACCTTCTCGAACTCACCAGACGCGCCTCACCACGCCCTCACGCCATGCCGCTAGAGCTCTGATTGGCTGGTGGCTCTTACCGTCTCCCCCACGCCGCTCACCCCGACCCCGCGCCCCTCCTTTTCAGGCCTACCTCGTGTTACTCGACTAGTGGGCAGCCAAATGCTTAACAAACTGGATTGCGCCCACAGAGGTAGAATTGGAGGTGGGAGCAAAATGAATGGGGCTTACTCTCCTGTCTTTACACAACACAGGCACGAAGAGGGGAAATGGCCTATCCTTACACATACTAAGACATAACTATACTACAAATGGGCCTTTATGTTGCACGTGTGACTAACTATGGGGGGGCAACCCTTTAACCTTTAATGACTTCAATGTGCCAATCTCAAAACAGTAGCAATATACAGTCACGTGAAAAAGTAAGTACACCCCATGTAAGGTTTTGACTTTTTCAACATATTTCAACATACAGCTATTTGATCTTCATTTCAACAATATTGATAGATAAAGGTGATATAATATAACAAATATCATGAAACATTTACATTTTGTTGTCCATTGTATAATTTAAATAAACATAAATGTAAATTTCGCATGTGGAAAAAGTAAGTACACCCTTGGCTCTAATAGGTGGTATTGCCCCCTTTGGCAGAAACAACCTCAAGTAGGCGTTTCTTATAACTGTCTACCAGTCTCTGACATCGACTGGGAGAAATTTTTGCCGACTCCTGCATGCAGAATTCTTTCAGCTGTGCGATGTTTGAGGGGTTTCTTGCATGCACAGCTCATTTCAAATCCCCCCACAACATCTTGATGGGATTTAGATCCGGGCTTTGACTTGGCCATTCCAGAACCCTCCATTTCTTTCTTTCTAGCCATTCCTTGGTGGATTTACTGGTATGTTTAGGGTCATTGTCATGATGCAAGGCCCACCTTCGGTTGAGCTTCAACTTTCCGACAGATGGCCTCGCATTATCCTCAAGCACCATTTGGTACGATGAAGAATTCATAGTGGATTCTATGATGGTGAGCTGCCCAGGCCCTGATGCAGCAAAGCTGCCCCAAACCATAATATTTCCACCACCATGCTTCACAGTTGGTATCAGGTTCTTGTGGTCAAATGCTGTCTTTGGTTTTCGTCCAAACATGTCTTCTGGTACTGTGGCCAAATAGCTCCACCTATGACTCATCTGTCCAGAGCACATTGTTCCAGAAGTGCAGGTCTTTGCCTCGGTGATCATTGGCAACCTTTCGTCTTTCCCTGATGTTCTTTCTGGACAGCAAAGGTTTCCTCCTGGCACACCTCCGATGTAGATCAAATTTGTGCAGCCTCTTCCTAATGGTAGACTCGTGCACTTTGACATCAACAGTGGCGTTCAGAAAGGTCCCGTGATGACATTCTGGGGTTCTTCGAGACTTCTTTCAGCATCTTGCGGTCTGCTCTCGGGCTGAACTTGCTGGGGCGGCCTGGCCTGAACAAGTTGGCAGTTGTTTGGAATCTTCTCCACTTGTAGATGATCTTCTGGACAGTCGAATGATTGATTTAAAATTGTTTGGAGATCTTTTTAAATCCCTTCCCAGACTCGAAGGCATCTATAACCTTCTTTCTGAAGGCCTCAGAGAGCTCTTTTGATCGAGGCATGGTGACGCCGCACACTTCAACAACAAATAGCAAATCAAACTAAATGTGTGAGGTTTAAATAAGACAGGTTCCTCCAAGATCCTCTCTAATGATGTTCTAATCATTTGCACCTGAGCTGGTGCACCTGATTCTAATTTTAGGTATTTGTAGCAGTGATAAATGTAGGGGTGTACTTACTTTTTCCACATGCGAAATTTGCATTGATGTTTATTTAAATTATACAATGGACTACAAAATGTAAATGTTTCATGATATTTGTTATATTATATCACCTTTATCTATCAATATTGTTGAAATGAACATCAAATAGCTGTATGTTGAAATATGTTGAAAAATTCAAAACTTTACACGGGGTGTACTTACTTTTTCACGTGACTGTATATATATATACATATATATATACATATATATATATATACACTACCGGTCAAAAGTTTTAGAACACCTCAATTTTTCCAGTTATAGAAATTTACGCAGTTTAATGTCTCGATGTACTTTGAAATTAGCATAGAACAAATAAACAATTGGAGATAAAAAATGAAATCATAGAATCATTTTGTTTAACAAAATTTTATTTAAATTTTTGACTCAGCAAAGTTGCCACCTTTTGCAGATATAACCGCCGAACACACTCGTGGCATTCTTTCTACAATTTAAATCAAATATTGTTCGGGAAGTTCTTCCCAACACTGTTGCAGAAGTTCCCACAAATGTGTTGCACTTGTAGGTTGCTTTGCTTTCACCCTTCTGTCCAGTTCATCCCAAACCAGCCTCGATGGGGTTTAAGTCTGGAGACTGTGCTGGCCATTCCATGTTTTGAAGACTACCATCTTGTTATTTTCCTCGAAGGTAGTTTTTACATTGCCTGGAGGTGTGTTTAGGGTCATTATCTTTCTGTAGGATGAACCCCTGACCAACTAGGCGTATACCAAAGGGTATTGCATGGCGCTGCAAAATGCTGTGGTAGCTCTTTTGGTTCAGGGTGCCAGTCACTCTGTGCAAGTCGCCGACTCTGGATCCAGCAAAAGAGCCCCAGACCATCACGCTTCCTCCTCCATGTTTGACAGTTGGTGTCACACACTGAGGAACAATCCTTTCGCCTCCTCGTCGGCATAAAAAAACCATGTGTGATGACCCAAAGATTTCAAATTTTGATTCATCGGTCCATAAGACCTTCCAGTCTTCATTAGTCCACTGGCGGTGCTTCATGGCCCAGGCAAGCCTCTTTTTCTTATTTTGCCATCTTAGCAATGCCTTTCTTACTGCCACTCAATCTGTCAAACCTGCAGCTCGAAGTCTTCTCTTCACAGTTGAAACTGAGACTTGCTTACTTCGACCAGTGTCAAGCTATGCTTGAAGCTGTTGTCCTGTGAGCCGCCTATCACGCAAGCTGTTGACTCTCAGAAACTTGTCTTCTGATTCAGTTGTGGCTTTGGGTCTGCCAGACCTCTTCCTGTCAGAGTTTCCTCCAGTTTCCAAGTGCCTTTTGATGGTGTAGGAAACTGTACTCACTGACACCTTGGCTTGCTTTGCAACTTCTCTAAAGGATAGACCTACACTTTTAAGGGTTATAATGGTCTGTCTGTCTTCCTTTGTTAATTGCCTTTTTCTCGCCATTATAATAGCAATATACTACTTCCTGCAGTGCAATATTGTCCAAATAATGCTTCAGAGGGTGTGATAACAGTCTGTTCAAATACTGCTTTTATACAGACAGGGGGTTTGTAATCAAGTAATCAGCAGAGGTTGGGACACCTGTAGGAATTGTTTGCATCAACTTTCAAGGCTTAATTTACTTACATTGCTGCAGAACAGCTGGAAGTTGTTAACCCATTACTTGTTCCCTGAAGAAGGCCTTTTTTTACAATATATCTGTGCAATTTACTTTTTTTTCCCCCGTTTTTGCTAACCTAAACTTTTTTTTTTACCTCGAGCAATTTACTGCTTACCTTTGTATCATTTCAGGTTATTCACTGGACTTGAATTGCTTAAATTTCAATAAAAACTGGAGAAATTGAGGTGTTCAAAAACTTTTGACTGGTAGTGTATATATATACACCATGACCAAAAGTATGTGGACACCACACATCTTCCAAATTCATGGGCATTAATATGGAGTTGATCCCCCATTTGCTGCTATAACAGCCTCCACTCTTCTGGGAAGGCTTTCCACTAGATGTTAGAACATTGCTGCGGGGATTTGCTCCCATTCAGCCGCAAGAGCATTAATGAGGTCGGGCACTGATATTGGCCGATGAGGCCTGACTCGCTGTCGGCATACCAATTAATCCCAAAGGTGTTCATTGGGGTTGAGGTCAGGGCTCTGCGCAGGCCAGTCAAGTTCTTCCACATCAATTTCGACAAACCATTTCTGTATGGACCTTGCTTTGTTCACGGGGGCATTGTCATGCTGAAACAGGAAAGGCCCTTCTCCAAACTGTTGCCACAAAGTTGGAAGCACTCAATCGTCTAAAATGTCATTGTATGCTGTAGCGTTAAGATTTCCCTTCACTGGAACAAATTGGCCTAGCCCGAACCATGAAAAACAGCCCCAGACCATTATTCCTCCTCCACCAAACTTTACAGTTGGCACTATGTATTCAGGCAGTTGTGTTCTCCTAGCATCCGCCAAACTCAGATTCGTCCGTGGGACTGCCAGATGGTGAAGCATGATTCATCACTCCATAGAACGCGTTTCCACTGCTCCGGAGTCAGAAAAAGGGTTTCTCAGCCATGTAAATCCTTTTCATGAAGCTCCCGCCGAACACTTGTTGTGCTGACGTTGCTTGCAGAGGCAGTTTGGAACTCGGTAGTGCGTTTTGCAACCGAGGACAGATGATTTTTACGCACTACATGCTTCAGCACTTGGCGGTCCCATTCTCTGAGCTTGTGTGGCCTACCACTTTGCGGCTGAGCTGTTGTTGCTCCTAGACGTTTCCACTTCACAATAACAGCACTTAGTTGACTGGCTTACTTGTTGGAAAGGTGGCATCCTATGACGGTGCCACGTTGAAAGTCACTGAGCTCTTCAGTACGGCCCATTCTACTGCCAGTGTTTGTCTATGGAGATTGCATAGCTGTGTGCTTGATTATATATACCTGTCAGCAATGGCTGTGACTGAAATAGCTGAATCCAATCATTAGAAGGGGTGTCCGCATACCTTTGGTCATGTAGTGTATATATACAGTATTTGTATACTAAGTCGAGGCTCGTATAAAAGCTTACACATAGAACATATCATAAAGGAAGCTGGAGACAAGGGGGGGGGGGGGGGTGGGGTGAGAGAGGGAATCCTAACAACAGTAGGGAACAGGGACATCGAGAGATATGTGGAAGAGAGAGGGCTGGGGCAGGGTACATGGATAAACAAGATGGACACTACAGGGGCTTTCAGGAAAGAAAACGGGGAATTTTAAGGAAGTGGGTTTGAGGTGGATTAATGGGGGTAGGAAAGATCAAGGTTTTGGATGGGGATACATTAGAGATGGTGGTGAACAGCTGTTTTGAAGACCTGGAGGGAGGATTGCAATTGAAGAGAGTGTGGGAGTTTGTTTCAGAGGCAGCGAATGAAAGAATGTCGGTGAGCAGAGAGTCTTGATTTTGTTAGTTTCACAAGAAGGGGGTTTCTGGCAGACCTTGTGCGTCCTCCAGAAATATTGAAATATTGGTGGGAATAGAGACAGACAGAGCAGGGGTTTATAAGGCCGGAGAAGAGTCGGTAGAAGACAGAAAGACCACCAATCTGTATGTGTGTGTGTGTATATATATATATATATATATATATATATATATATATATATATATATATATATATATATATATATGTATGTATGTATGTATGTATGTATGTATGTATGTATTAGAAAAAGGTGCATTTGACCAAAAATTAACCTAGATCTACCCTGTTAATCTAGTAATAAAAGGTGGTATTCATAGAATACTTACCCTGCACAGTCAACTTGGTGCGAGCCAACTCTTGTTTTTGAAGGGTTTTTTATTTAATCCAACATGGCTGCCAGACCACGTGAACCTGAGTGAACGATGACATCATACATTTATATTCTCTAATATAATTGTTGCGTAGATCACGCTCAATAAATTTCAAACTGATCAGACTAATCGTTGTCCCTGTCGAATCATGACATCATAATTAAGGCACCAATGATGTCATAATTAACAACACTTATTCCCCATGAGGAGTTCTTTACAATGAGCCACGTTTCAATTTTTTCCATGTCGTGGTTTCGTAGAAAGAGGTGCAACGTTTTTCGGTTTTTCCAAGATGGTGCCTGTAACACATGACCTATGACGTCATGATTATCATTAAAATATTCTGAAGGAGGAGGCGCTCATGGGGTGAAAATTTCGTGTCCATAAGACCAACAGTTGCTGAATTTTTTTTGATAATGATCGGATGGATGTGTTGTATTTGTCAAATTATGACGTCATAATGAAGGCACCGATGACATCATCATTAACATATCTTATTCACCATGGGGAGTAGTTGACAATGAGCCCGGTCTCAATTTTTTCCATGGAGTGGTTTCAGAGATAGAGGTGCGAATTTTTTCCAAGATGGCGCCTGTACCACGTGACATATGACGTCATAATAGTCATTAAAATATTCTACAGGAGGGGGCCCTCCTATGGTGAAAATTTCATGGCAATCGGTCCAAGAATTGCAGAGAAAAAATTTCATACTGATCGAATCAAACGTTGTACTTGTCGAATTATGACGTCATAATTAAGGCACCGATGACATCATCATCATCAACATATCTTATTCCCCATGGGGAGTATTTGACAATGAGCCATGTTTCAATTTTTTCCATGAAGCGGGGTCGGAGATATAGAGGTGTAACGTTTTTCCAAGACGGCGTCCGTACCACGTGACCTATGACATCATAATTATCAGCAAAATAATCTACAGGCAGAGGTACATCTACAAGTACTCTTCCGGTAAAATTTCATGTCAATTGGACCAACGGTTGCCGAGAAAATGAATTTAAAAAATGCAGACACGGTACACGTACGGCAGCACACGTACGTAATTGATTGCTTAACCCCGACTTTCGCTTAGCGAGCGCAGGGTAATGAATTTTTAAAATGCGGACACGACACACGTACGGCACACAGCACACGGCACATGCACAGCACACGGCACACATATGGCACACGTACATAACCGATTGCTTAACCCCGTTTTTCACTTTGCGAGCGCAGGGTAACAAGCAAGAGCAGATACTCTCATAGTTAGGGAATTTTAGCAAATTGTATTGACCATCTGTGAAAAAATTGCTTACCAAAAAATTTCTTCACTAACGTATTCATCTAGGTATCTACTAACACCTATCAATTAGTGCAAACCCAAATCCTTGTGGAAAATTCTGGGGAGCCAATCAAAGTTAGGGTGCTCAGAGGGCCTGCGCGAAAAAATCGGAAAATTAACTTTTGCCAATATTGACTTGTGGGATGTCTAACTAGGGGTTTTTTGGGGTGCTGAATTGATTCCAACCATTAGATTTGAGGAAAAATGAATCCCTGGCCATAAAATATTGATATGATAGGCAAATGATATGAATTGATATTGATATGAAACCACACTCATGCGTGAGGCAAAATCATCCGGTGGTCTAAACAGAGGCCGCTTTCGGAATGAGTCTTCTCATAAGTCTTGGGTTCAGACTCTGAACCACTTCTCGTTCATTCACCAAGAGCTAGAAAGAAGCATGGTCAAATGTGGGGTACCTGTCCACACCGACGTTAAAAGAGCCCAAATGAAGAGGGATAACGATGCTGTCAACACCATAGTTGGGTGGTTGGAGGAAGTCAACCCTTTCGATGCCACACGGGACAAGAAGACTCTGGTGTCCTTCTCAACTGGGTTCAGCAGCACTCCCGAAGACCAAGTCAACGCTGATCAAGCAGAAGAAGTTGGCAGAGCCATACAGGCTAAGATGGATGGGAAAAACTGTTGTGGATGCAATGGTAACCAAACACAAGGTCAAATCACTTGCAAGCCTCAGATCTGGACCCAAAGTCAATGGCGAGAAGCTGGTCATTGACTCACTGAAGCTATTCAACCGCCTCATTGTCATCAGTGAGCGTGAAGTCAAGACCAAAGAAGCTCTGCGCTTTGAGTTGACGCCAAAACCGATGTCTCTGTTTGACAAAAATCAAAAGTTGCGAAAGCCAGACAAGGCTGCCCTAGCAAGGTCCCTGAAGGCATGTGTGGCACCTGTCGAACAACCCCCCTGCACAAGCCTTGTGGTTGATGGTGGGTGGCTCCTGCACAATGTCAAGTGGGAGGCTAACCTTACTTGGAAGGATGTTGCCGAGAGCTACCTCGGGTTTGTGAAGTCCATGGGGAGCCATCGCCTCCGGATAACGGTGGTCTTTGACGGATATGGCAGCTCCACCAAGGACCATGACCACTTGAGACGAACAAAGAATGCATGCTGTGACATTCAGATTCGTCTGGATCTCAAAATCATCATTGCAAGAGAAAAGTTCCTCGATAACAAGAAAAACAAAGCCCAGCTCGTTCTGCTCCTTGCTGAGACATTTAGTAGGAATGGAATCAGTGTACAGCAATGCTCTGATGATGCCGACACCTCCATCGTCCGCGCAGCTCTAGATGAGGCAAGAGAGTCCCCTGTCGAGGTGAGGGCTGAGGACACAGACGTCCTGGTTATGCTGATTCATCATGTTGCAGACCATCCGATCTTCCTCACGACAGCCAAAGAAACATCTTACGATGTCGGAAAAATCCGGGAGGCCCTCCCAGAGATATACCGGAGGTATCTCATCTTCTTGCACAGCTTCTCTGGCTGCGATACAGTGTCTGCAATTTTTGGGTTTAGCAAACCAACTTTGCTAAGCAAGCTCTGCAAGACTGATGAAGCAGAGAGGGCAATGGACGTGTTTATGGACATCCGAGCTGAGAAAGGTGATATCATTAAAGCAGGCTGTGATCTTTTCAAGCTCATGTTCCATGGGAAATCCTCCAAAGACTTGGAAGACTTGAGATTCGACATCTTCAGCAAGCGAGCTGCTACTGGGAGCATAAAACCTGAGAAACTCCCCCCGACAACAGGAGCTGCAGCACAGCACTCTCTCCGAGCTTACCTCCAGACTAGAGACTGGCTGATGCTGCAAAGTCCATCGTTGGATGCCCGGGACTATGGATGGCAACTCACTGAGCAAGGATATGCACCAGTCCCTTCTACAGACCCCATTGCACCAGACTACCTCCTGACGTTTGCCAGCTGCAACTGTGCGGGGGACTGCAGCTCACTCAGGTGTTGCTGTAAAAAGCAAGGAGTGAAGTGTATTTCTGCTTGCGGCATCTGTCATGGTAACTTTGCCTGAACATAAACGAGCTGGATGACAAGAGGAGTGAGGAAGATACTGGGGAGTTTGATGAATAAGGTTGTAAAAGCTGACGAAGCAACATTTCCATTGAGCACAGTTCTGTTAAAAATGTCAATAAAATACATTTTATATGATCATAGAGTGTTTTTTTCTCAAAAATAATGGTTGGAATCGATTCAGCACCCCAAAAAACCCCTAGTTAGACATCCCACAAGTCAATATTGGCAAAAGTTAATTTTCCGATTTTTTCGCGCAGGCCCTCTGAGCACCGGAACTTTGATTGGCTCCCCAGAATTTTCCACAAGGATTTGGGTTTGCACTAATTGATAGGTGTTAGTAGACACCTAGATGAATACGTTAGTGAAGAAATTTTTTGGTAAGCAATTTTTTCACAGATGGTCAATACAATTTGCTAAAATTCCCTAACTATCAGGCGACATTTCATCTGTCTCTCAACAGCCTTCCTCAGGATAAACAGCTGACGGTGCCGTTTTTGTGGGAGCACCCCTACCAGAAGTAAAAATATAATTATCAACCATAAACATGTACGATTACTTTTCAATTGTCGTCACGGGCGTCGTCCGGGGTCCGGACGTCCGTCAACTTTTGGTTTCCTTCAATTTCAACGAGAACGGCTTATCCGATTAAATCCATTTTTGCAGTGTGTGTTGGGGTTGAGTAGAGGAAGGCTCCTTTCGAAAATGGGCGCGCTGCGATTTTCAATATGGCCGCCACGACAGCCTTCCGGGCGTCCGTCAATTTTTGGTTTCCGTCAATTTCGAGCAGACCGGCTTGTCCGATTAAATCCATTTTTGCAGTGTGTATTGGGTTTGAGTCGAGGAAGGTTCCTTTCGAAAATGGGCGCGCTGCGATTTTCAATATGGCCGCCACGGCAGCCATCTTGAAATTGGTTTCCGTCAATTTCGAACAGAATGGCTTGTCCGATTAAATTCATTTTTGCAGTGTCTTTTGGGGTTGGGTAGAGGAAGGTTCCTCTCGAAAATGGGCGCGCTGCGATTTTCAATATGGCCGCCACGGCAACCATCCGGGCATCCGTCAACTTTTGGTTTCCGTCAATTTCAAGCAGAACGGCTTGTTCGATTAAATCCATTTTTGCAGTGTGTTGGGGTTGAGTAGCGGAACGTTCATGGGCGCGCTGCGATTTTCAATATGGCCACCACGGCAGCCATCTTGAAATTGGTTTCTGTCAATTTCAAGCAGAACGGCTTGGCCGATTAAATCTATTTTTGCAGTGGGTGTTGGGGTTGAGTAGAGGAAGGTACCTCTCGAAAATTGGCGCGCTGCGATTTTCAATATGGCCGCCACGGCAGCCATCCGGGCATCCGTCAACTTTTGGTTTCCGTCAATTTCGAGCAGAACGGCTTGTTCGATTAAATCCATTTTTGCAGTGTGTGTTGGGTTTGAGTAACGGAACGTTCATGGGTGCGCTGCGATTTTCAATATGGCCGCCACGGCAGCCGTCTTGAATTTGGTTTCCACCATGCATGGGCTGAGGGTTACGCCTGCTTTGCGGTGCTATTTATTTAAACAGTCGCTGATGCTGCTCAACACTGAACTGAAAGAAATTTGGAGGAATCCGGACATCAGTGTATGCTTATCACGTCGACAAATGCATCTACCCCACAAGGGTTAATAACACGGACCCTTCCAGCCACCTCCATGGAGTTCTTCCAAGGCGTTTTTGTGGCGTTTTTCCAAAGCCGCTTCTCATTACAAAAGTAATAACAATATTTATGATAATAGCATAATATTAATGATATTATGAAATAATATCCCCACTCCCCAAGGTGTTTTGTGACTTGCGATATTAATCATCGATTTGAGATCATGCACAGCAGGAGTTTATCACCAGATTTTACTTTTTCGAGTTGTTTGATTGCTTCTTTCATGCTGAATGATGTGCAATGACTAATGTGAAATGTTTAACATCATCCAAACGTGGTTTCTCTTTCTTGGGTTTCCATGTCTTGGGTGAGCAATGATGACGTATAGAATGGACACTTTTCGGAGACTTTACTTTTCACCCTTCAGCCCTAATTGGGCTAAGGGGTATTGTCGTCATGGGCGTTGTCCGGCATCCGTCAACTTTTGGTTTCCGTCAATTTCAAGGAGAACAGCTTGTGCGATTAAATCCATTTTTGCAGTGTGTGTTGCGGTTGAGTAGAGGAAGGTTCCTTTCAAAAATGGGCGCGCTGCGATTTTCAATATGGCCGCCACGGCAGCCATCCGGGCGTCCATCAACTTTTGGTTTCCGTCAATTTCGAGCAGAACGGCTTGTCCGATTAAATCCATTTTTCCAGTGTGTGTTGGGGTTCAGTAGAGGAAGGTTCCTTTCGAAAATGGGCTCGGTGCGATTTTCAATATGGCCGCCACGGTAGCCATCTTGAAATTGGTTTCCGTCAATTTCGAGCAGAATGGCTTGTCCGATGAAATTCTTTTTTGCAGTGTGTGTTGGGGTTGGGTAGAGGAGTGTTCCTTTCGAAAATGGGCACGCTGCGATTTTCAATATGGCCGCCACAGTAGCCATCTTTAAATTTGTTTCCGTCAATTTCGAGCAGAACGGCTTGTCTGATTAAATCCATGTTTGCAGTGTGTGTTGGGGTTGAGTAGAGGAAGGTGCCTTTCGAAAATGGGCGCGCTGCGATTTTCAATATGGTCGCCACGGCAGCCATCTTGAAATTGGTTTCCGTCAATTTCGAGCAGAACGGCTTGTCTGATTAAATCCATGTTTGCAGTGTGTGTTGGGGTTGAGTAGAGGAAGGTTCCTTTCGAAAATGGGCACGCTGCGATTTTCAATATGGCTGCCACGGCAGCCATCGTGAAATTGGTTTCCACCATACATGGGCTGAGGTGTTATGCCCACTTTGCGGTGCTATTTATTACTGTTTATGATCACCTTAGACAAATAATCAAAAGCTTCCCTTCTCTGTTCTAGCTCTTTCACAAACTTTGACTTTGTAGAATTTTTATTTTTTTTGGAACAAAATAAAAAGGTTGCCAGTTCAAGCCAAATTCTGCTTTTCCTGATCTAAGACTTCCACAGTTTAAGCAATCAGAGTTTTGTCATTGCTGTTGATGCAATTTGCTGGGAACTGTCGCATAGCAAGATGACTCAACAAATAAGTCTCCCTATATATCCTTTTGTACGTGGGAAATGGGATGGTTTATGACTGTTTTTGGAAAATGTTAAAGAAAAAAACTGGAGAGGGAGAGAGTGGGATAGGAAAGTATGGAGGAAGATAGAAAAGTATGGGGAATGTGATAAAAATGAAAAAAAAAAAAAAAGGGTGTGTGTGTGTGTGTATGTGTGTATGTCTGGGTCTGATCAGTCAGGGGCGGATCCAGGGGGGGGGGGGGGGTTCACTGGGTGCACATGAACCTCCCCCCTTCCTTCCCCCACTTACCTTTTTGGGGGGAGGAGGGGAAGGAATCTGGGATGGACAGAGGTTGTTTTCACCGCTGTCAATTTGTTTGCGTGCAGGATATCTCAAAAAGTTATTGACGGATTTCAATGAAATCTGTTGGGCATGCTGAGTGTGTGACATGGACGAATTGATTCTGAATTTTGTGAAAATCCGAATCCGGATACGAGGATTATTAATTTTTCTAAGTGATTCTTCGCCATTGAGAGATAGGGCCAAAAACGATATATCGCACGATATTTCAAAAAGTTGTGTATGTATTGGGCCTAAACCTGGTGGACAGGTTGAGAGCGTGACAAGGAAGAATTTATTCGATTTTGGTGAAGATCCGAATACGGATCCAGATATAAGAATTTTTAAAGTGATTCTTCACCATGGAGCGATTGGTCTAAAAACGACATATAGAATATTTCAAAAAGTTGTGGATGGATTCGGATGAAACCTAGTGGCCAGGTTGGGTTTGTAACAAGGACGAATCGATTCGATTTTGGTGAAGATCCGGATCAGGATCCAGATACGATAATTATTTAATTTTATAATTGATTATCCACCATTTAGTGATAGGGCTAAAATTGATATCTAGCATGTTATCTCAAAAAGTTGTGGACGTTTTATAGCTAAACTTGGTGGATGAGTTCGTTAGGTGACAATAAGAAGCTGATTAGATTTTGGTTCAGGTCCGAATCCAGATCCGGTTTATCAGTGGGATACAAAACATAAACTGTTCAACCTGGCAGAGGTATGCTTGCGACTGAGTGCCTTTGTAGTTTGTCACATGATCGTCGTACGAGATATATCATTGGACAATAGACAATCATACGCATATTTTTCGTTCACGCAGCCATTAATCCAAGCCACGTTACTTTTCTCCTCTATAGTCCAGCAGAACTTTGAGGTAACCTTGCACTAAGGGTCCCACAATGGTTTTTCCTTGATTTTGCATCTTCAGACCATGTAGAATCAGAAACTCGAGGGTGCCAAGCTGGCACCCTTGAGCGTTTTGCACAAATCGCAGGTTGCCAAGGTAACCATACCCATCGATTTGGGTGTAAATAATAAACACGAAATCTGCATATATTAGCAACTATAGCTTCCCGGATATTGATTAATATGTCAATTTGTATGTTTTCTGACACGAGGAATCCGTTGGACACATTATTCTGATGATTGAAGGTCAAGGTCATATTACAATGTCAAGGTCACGCCAAAAATATGATAATTCGAACATTGTTTTATTGTTAAAACTAAATATTTCACCACACTGAGTAGTGTTATGGTGTTCTAAAGTGTACATAAAATGTCACCAGTTGTAGATACAACTTAAACACTAGATATTTAAACGAAAACTTAATAATGTTGACACGAAAATAAGTGTGTATAAGTCCGACCATAAGGGCAACATATTATTACGAAGCTAAATATGAGTCTAAAGCACGGAAAAGTTCAGCGGTCAGCCCAACACAATTTGCTCAAATATGATAAAGCTCTTAATTGTTATTACAATATGAGCCTCAACGGTTTTATATACATGTATATTATATGTACAGTCAGTTTATCACGTTAATTGTTTATAATTCTGCATTTACATCTTCCTCATTAACCCTGGTGTTGGGTTAGCGGCTAGGGTGCCGGCTTAGGATCCAAGGATCCTGGGTTCGAATCCCGGTCGATCGCTGAATTAACGCCAGGGGGTTGACTCAGCCTGTCATCCTTCCGAGGTCGGCTAATTGAGTATATATGTATATATATATATATATATACATATATACTATATACATAGATATATATATATATATATATCTATGTATATATATATATAATGTTGCTGTGGCTTTGCTGCTTCTTATTTGTGGCGGAACCTATTTTCTACAACCATAAGACGTGGCTTTATTTAGCATTGCATTAATCTGGTGTTTGCATTTGCTTTTCTCACTTTTAACCACCAAGTGAAGACCTCGGCTTGTTCTTTCTAAGTAATATATACTTTGACTTGTATCCTTATGCTAATGCAAACAACTATGTAAATGTTAGATAAACAAATGATTGACCCAGAGCAGCTTTGGTAAACTCATTTTTGAGAAACAAAGGGAACATAAAAGATTAATATTATTGCTGAAGGGCATTCAAATGGTGAAAGAGGAATACATTATGCATCATGAATAATCATATTTCATTTATTTCTATAACTATTAATTATT
This sequence comes from Myxine glutinosa, assembly GCF_964187855.1. Lineage (NCBI taxonomy): Eukaryota > Metazoa > Chordata > Myxini > Myxiniformes > Myxinidae > Myxine > Myxine glutinosa. The sequence continues at coordinate 106,554,726 of NC_136261.1, read as the reverse complement.
TAACAACAAAACAATACTTTCCTATTAATCTTATAAATGGTGAATACATGCTATCAATGCTTATAACCTTAACCTGTGCAACCTAAATCTTCCTGCATGAAGGTCCACATCAAAAGTGGCATAATAGGGGCAGCCACCGATTGGGGCTCTAACCATTACAAAGTAAAGCAAAATAGTTTGTAAAAAAGGAGACATTTACCACTTGGTAAATGCCATTCTTTTTTGTACGAGTATACAGCACATGGCACATGTTTTGCGCTCATGCAGTGCCCTATGTATGTTGGAGCAGCAATTTATAATTGAAGACCATAGAATTATAACCAGGCTAAGACACTTCCCCCCGTTTTTCATGTTTTTCACGTTTTTCAAAATATTTTTCACGTTTTTCTCGAAATGACTAAAATGTGACTTAGCCTGGTTATAATTCTATGGTCTTCAATTTGTCAATTTGTCAACACATAATTTGTCAATTATGGATTTAGGTTGCACCAAACTCTCCCCTTTTGGTATCCATGGAAATCTCCACGCATGGCTGGCGGACTTCCTCTCTAGTCGTAGTCAACGTGTGGCCCTGAATGGGTTTCTCTCATCTCCTCTTCCTGTTCAGGCTGGAGTTCCACAAGGCAGTTTTCTGGGCCCTGTGCTTTTTCTGGTCTTCCTCAATGATCTCTCTGACTCTCTTGAAAATCCTCTGTATCTCTTTGCTGATGACTCTACTCTCTGTCGCTCCATTCTTCATCCCTCAGATCGGCAGTCTGCTGCCTCCTCACTCTCTGCAGACCTGGACAAAATCACAGACTGGGCAAACAAGTGGAACATGTCTTTCAATCCTGACAAATCTCACACTCTTACGATGTCTCTCCGAAAAGACCGACTGGACAACCCTCCCATCCACTTTCTGAATAATCCTCTCCAAGAAGTTCTGTCACTCAAGCTTTTGGGTCTTACTATCTGCCATGATCTTTTCTGGGAAAACCACATTGCAAATCTGGCCTCCAAAGCCAGTCGCCGACTGGGCATCCTCCGTCGTGCGAAGTCCTTCCTTGGCACACCTGAGCTCCTCACCACATACAAGGCTTTCATCCGCAGCTCAATGGAATACTGCTCTCCCCTCTGGGCTGGTGCTCCTGCCTCACACCTAGCTCGTCTTCACGCTGTTGAAACCAAAGCATTCAGAATCATTGGAATCTCCCGCGATGAAGCTAACTCCAAGGGCCTCTCACTCACTCACCGCAGGCAGGTTGGTGGTCTTTCCATCTTCTACCGACTCCTCTCTGGCCTTGCCCCCCCAGCTCTCTCTGGGCTCTGTCCCGCAAATATTCCTACAGGTCGCACAAGATCTGCCTGCAACCCTCTTATGGTCAAACTGCCAAAATCAAGACTCTCTGCTCACCTTCACTCCTTCATTCCTCTTTTCTCCCGCCTCTGGAACAAACTCCCTCACTCTCTTCAATCCCACTCCACCCTCCAGGTCTTTAAAACAGCTGTTCACCACCATCTCTTATCTTCCCCCATCCAAAACCTTGATCTTTTCTACCCCCGCTAATTTCACCCCAATTCCACTTTTTTGAAATACCAACTTCTGTCCTGGAAGTCCTTGGTGTCCTTGTGTTTTATACTTCTCCCTCCACCCCCCCCCCCCCTTCCCACGCCTCCTCCCCCCAAGCCCTCTCCCTTCCACACATCTCCCTGCTCTCAAATGTTGTGTTTGTGTGCTTCCCCTTCTCTCCCCATCTTGTTTTCCGCTCCCTCTTTTTATATATTTTGTTTGTCTGGTTGATTTGTTTGTGAAGTAAATGTTAGCTCTTTCACGAGCCTCGATTCAGTATACAAAAAAAAAAGAAAAAAGAAAAAAAAAGCAATTTGCAGGATGCCAGAAATTTACCAGGATGCAAGCAATAGCTCATGTACTCTTTGTGAAGGACACCATGGGATCTTTAATGTCTAGCAACTAATGCTGGCAGATGGAACACCCAGTTTCACATCCATTTGAGGGATGGCAGGTGTATTGAGGTATCATCCTGCTTGCGAAACATCAGTATGACAGTCACTGGGTCAGGATTCAAACCCAGGCTAGACAGCTCAGCAGCAAGTGTGCACACTTCCAGACTATCCACCAGCCCATCAATGTCATTAACTTCATATCATGAATAAACTAGAAAGCATCTGAAAATGCAAAAAAATAAAAAATAAAAACTTCTAGCTTTTGATTGGTGAACCAATTCTGCGAGCCAAAATGCAAATTCTTAAAATTCCAGGTCAATTAGACGAAAACTGATGATTTTTTGCAACCTTCACCTTTGACCTTTTGATCTAAAACAAACAATCAGCTTCTATCTTTTGATTGGTGAACCAATTCAGTGACTCAATATGCAAATTCTTGAAATTTCAGGTCAATTGGGTAAAAATTGGTGATTTTATGCAACCTTGACCTTTGAGCTTTAGATCTAAAAACAAACAAACAGCTTCTATCTTTTGATTGGTGAACCCATTCAGTGACCCAATATGCAAATTATAAAAATTTCAGGTCAATTGGATGAAAATTGATTTTATGTGATGCTTTGTGACTTTGACCTTTTGACCAAATTATGAATTTGTCTTCTCTATGTTATTATAATACAACTTTGTTGAAAATTTGATGACAAAACTCAAATGATAAATTGAAATTTCAGGTCAATTGGATGAAAATTGATGATTTTATGTGACACTGACCCTGACCTTTTGGCAAAATTATTTATTTGCCCGTATTATCTCAATGGAGCTATGGTGAAAATTTGATGACAAAACTAATGGTAAAAAAGTTACGGCCCAGACACACACACACACACACACACACACACACACACACACACACACACACACACACAGACAGACACACAGAAGTGATTACAAAACCCCGTCTCCTGCTGTGCAAGGAACGGGCTAGTTAAATAATTTCATCGACTTCATAATGGATATTTGTGTATAGTGAAAGCTATTGTTCCTCACTTGCTCCTCAAATAATTGGCTAATCAGACGAAGATTCCTACCAAGACGGTATCTCAGATCGACCTACAATAGAAAACCATATATGGGTAAAAGGCTTCCCTAAAAGCCAAACTCTCTAAGCATAAGCAGCACAAATTTTAGTGAAATCACAAACAAATTGGATTCATCATAGGAAGACATCGAGGCTCAACAGTCACATGAATCAATGGTGAAAAAGATTGTATCTTGTACATTGGTGAAAAAAAGAAGATATATTGTATGCTCTAGAATCGGATGTCGCTCACCTCTTCATAAGCCTCTAAGTTTAGATTATACCATCTATAGTGATCCTGTGAATGCTGGGAGAAGGATTAAATCCAATTGTATACATTTTTGTGTACAGCCAAAGGTTTCTAGTTTGCACTGTTTTGATCAAATTAAAGGTTTTTGAAAGGTGGAAATCCTATGAATCGTACAATACTCAAGTGTAACTACTTGAGGTTTTCCTGGAGGAATGGTAGCACATGAGCGATACCATTTTGTAGGAAATGCTCTCATGGGCCGCCCTATTGCTGGATACATTACGCAATGATTTGACCGATAAATATGAAAAAAAAACAAAACCTTTGGAGGCCATTTTTCCCCGCAGAGCAGGGGTTGGCCTTTTTTGGGCACTGTGGTCCCATTTTTTGAAGCAATATTTTATGGCCGGATGCCCTTCCTGCAGCCAACCCTGTTAGTCGCCTTTTGCGGCACACAGGGAATTATCAGTGAACTGGTGCTCAATTTGCCGACCTCGGAAGGATGACAGGCTGACCCTGGTGTTAATTCAGCAATTTACCGGGATTTGAACCCAGGATCGCTAGGATCCCAAGCCAGCACCCTAACCGCTAAGTCCAACACCAGGCTCACTAACCAGCACCCTAACCAACACCAGCCAGCACCCTAACCGCTAAGCCAACACTGGTTAAGCAGATGTGAGCAGTCATCCCTTTTTTGACATCATTTCAAATGCCATTCCAAGTTGCCCCAAGAGTCCACCAAATAGTGGAGACTGGCACCACACGTAGCCAGACCAAAAAGAGCACGCAAATTATCTCCTTCCAAAAGGTCATTAATTAGCGAGCTCGATTTTCTACCAATAATCCGATAGCTGCATGGTAATTCTTCTGAAGATAGTTTGACTTCCAGTAGATTAAAATCCAAAACCTTCATTCAGCCATCTTCAACTGGATTTGAAGGTGAAGCCAATAGAATGCTAGGTCCAGCATCCTCAACCCCTGGGTCAACCATACTTAGAATGTGACAATCTTCAAGAATAATAATAATAATAATAATTCATTTATTTTGTATAGCGCTTTTCCAGAAGCCCAAAGGCGCTTTGACAGAGTGGAAAACATAATGCATAACAATACATGAAAACAACAATTGCAAAAAGACAAGAATCAATAGGGAAATATTTAAAGCAAAAGGAGGGAGAAGGAGAAGAGATAGTCAGGGGTTAAATGCTGTGGGTTGAATGTTGAATGCAGTGTTGAACAGGTGGGTCTTTAGTGATGTTTTGAATGTGGTGAGTGAGGAGGAGTCTCTGATGGTGTGAGGTAGTGAGTTCCAGAGGGTGGGAGCAGCGATGGAGAAGGCCCTGTCCCCCCAGGATCTGAATTTGGTCCGGATGGAGGGGGTCAGGAGGTTGGTACCAGCAGAGCGGAGGTTGCGGGTGGGAGTGTGTCTGGAGAGGAGGTCAGCCAGGTAGGATGGGGCCAGGTTATGGAGGGCTTTGTATGTCAAGAGGAGGATTTTGTACTGGATTCTCTGGGGGATGGGGAGCCAGTGAAGCTTGTAAGGGACGGGGGTGATGTGGTCACGGGTCCGGGAATGGGTGAGTAGACGGGCAGCGGAGTTCTGAATGTATTGGAGTTTATTGGTGATTTTTGAGGGTGAACCATAGAGGAGGCTATTGCAGTAGTCCAGACGGGAGGTGATGAAGGCGTGGATGAGGGTTTCTGCAGCCGTGGAGGAGAGGGATGAGCGGAGACGGGCAATGTTTTTCAGGTGAAAGAAGGCTGACTTTGTGATCTGTTTCGTGTATTTGTCGAAGGAAAGGGTTTGGTCAAAGATGACGCCAAGATTCCGGATGTGAGGGGAGGTGGATACTGGGAAACCGTCGATGTTGAGGGCAAAGTTATGGGTGGATTTTGTGAGTGTTTTTGGGCCAATGATGATTATTTCAGATTTATCACAGTTAAGCTTGAGGAAGTTGATTTGAAGCCAGGATTTTATTTCAGTGATGCAGTTTGTCAGGATAGAGTGGGTGTCGGTGGAGACGGACTTGGTGGAGATGAAAAGCTGGATGTCATCGGCAAAGCAGTGGAATTGGAGACCATGACGGCGGATTAAGTGACCGAGGGGGGACAGGTAAAGGATGAAGAGGAGGGGGCCAAGAACTGAACCTTGATCATCATCAATAAACTAAAGAGTGAAAAGTAAGAGCAGAAAAAGAATCAAGAAAGCATTTGCAAGCAGAGTGAAAGAAGTGGAAGTGATTTTCCAGTTATTAATGAGCGCTGAAGGAAGGAAGGGCTTATGAGCACACAGTGAAACACACACATGGTGTTGATATTTCAAAAACACCTTGGAAACTTGCAGCAGCAGAAACTGGTATGTAGGTGGAAGTAAGAAGGAAACGGAGTCAAGAAAATTGTCGATTTTGCAACCAGTTCGTCATTAAGGACCTGTCACCACCAAAGTGTGATGCCAGTTTTTTTCATTTCAGTTGTGAGCCTTGGCATCTGGTCACATACAGTACAGACATAGAGCAATGAGACAAGCATCCCTTGGGAGCTGGTCAAACAAAGTGAATGTCCGCACATCCGCTTCTAAAGAAAATGGAGAAATATTGTTTGACATAATTTGCGTTGTGCAAAATTTGCATTGTATTTCCCTTGCTTTGCTTTGTAGCACTTATTGATCTATCATGTAGGTATTATTAAAAGGTCAGTAATTATTGGCAATAAGTAAATTTTATTGTTTTTCTAATTTGTAAAGGACAAGGTGTGGGCCCAAAGTCATTAAGAACAGCGTAGAATGAAGAACTAGTCTTGCTCCGCATCGGCGGAGAGGTAGAAAAATGGATGAAATCACCAGGATGTTGATTGAGGTATGCTAACTACAGTGGGAAAAAGAAGAAGCTGAAGTTTCATTGGTAACCTTTCGTTGAGCATATAGAGTAGGTAATCGCGTTAACTCCTGAAACATCAGCTTCTCCTTCTTCCCACAACAGTTAGCATCCCTTTATCAACGTCTGGTTTATTTCATCCATCATTGAGAACAGCCTCCTGTAACAATGGAAGGGAATAATAGTCAATCCCAATGAGTGCAGTACAGGCCTCACCAATAGGTGGTGTAGGCCACCAACTTCTTTTTTAACGAATAAGCACTCTCAACAAATATCAGTGCCTACTTGTTCCATAAAAATGGTACAAAGGTGGTTGGGGAAAGAATGGGACTGCAGCGTCACCCAATGGATGTGGAACATTGTTGCTCTTACAAGAGCCTCGACTTTGTATCCAAAAAAAAAAGAAGCCTTCCACGACTTTAGCGACACTATCGTCAGCCACCACTCTCTTTCCCACTGGTGTAGTTTTGGATCAATCTGATCTGGGTCTGGATTTGGATGTTCACCAAAATTGATTAAAGCCCTCCTTGTCACATACACAACCTGTCCACCAAATTTCGGCTGAATCTGCCCACAACTTCCATATAACTTTTTTGAGGTATTGTTTTTGGTCCTATCACTCAATGGTGAAGAATCACTTTAAAGATTATAGCATCCAGATCCGGATCTTCACCAAAATCGAATAATTTCGTCCTTATCACGCACCCAACCTGATCATCAAATGTCGTCCGAATCGGTACACAACTTTTTGAGATGTCCTGTTCACAGACAAACAGACAGGAGTGAAAACATCACCTCCATCCACTTTCGGTCGTGGAGGTAATTACAGTATGTCCTTTGCATTGGCATATGTTCACCCATCGGTGTGCTGATTTGTGGCATTACACGAGCTGAGTTCCACCAACCCACTCCCATCAGGTTATTTTGACATTAGAGCAGGACTGAGTGGACCATCTAGGCCAGTTTGGAGAAGGGAGATCTTCATCTGCTTGCAATGAACTTTTCTCCCCAAGTGCATGGAAATTGGCCCTTTCTATATGGTGTTTCAGGTTGTTTGATGTTTGTGGCAGATTTTCCTTTTTCGTCGATTTTGACATATTCTGTCAAAACATATTCTGTCAGTGAAACCAGTACCTGGTTTCACTGGCAGTAGTATACGTTTTTCATTTGGCATACATAGCACAGAAAAACCTCTCGCAGGCCTTCACATCATCCACTGACAGGTTCACATTCCCCCTAAATCCAGTAGACTAGTATGGGACGGAGCGTTAGTTGGAGTAGACTTCAGCAGGTACACAGACTTTTTCTTGCACATTCCAGAGAGAGAGAGAGAGAGTGCTGGTGCTGCCACAACGTGCAAGTAAATGGAAGCCTGGGAGAGCAAAGCAAAGTATTGACCCTAGTCTTTGTGCAACAATATGCATTGGTATATGGCGTAGCTTGGGGAGTTGGCAATATGCATTGGTATATGGCAATATGCATTGGTATATGGCATAGGCATACACTCTTAGGATGGCAAAATCTGTATCAGGGGACTGTATAGCATAGAGTGCACGTGACTGTCTCCTTCCTCATGATCAGACATGAGCTCTGCCGAAGGATATTGACACAACTTCAATGGTATTCCTGAATCCACCAAGAAGAATTACCCTCTTTCCATCCTGCAGTGTCTTCAGGCCATTGTGACACCACCAGTCACTCCGAAATACTATCAAAGCGAGGCGCAAAGCGCCCCTCCCTTTATATAAGGGATCGTTTCTCTGTATGCAGCTTTTACATGGGGACTGAAAATACGTTTCTCGGCTTCGACTGGACAAAATCGGCTGCAAATTTCAGAAGTAAATGCTTTGTACGTTGAGGTAATATGTTCCAAATTTCAGCAACGTCCGTTTATGCATTATTGAGTTGTATTTAGAAAACCCTCGAATTCACGTTGGTGTCTGTCTGTCTGTCTGTCCGTCCATCCATCCGCCCAAAATGTGTTGGCGCTCATATCTCAAGGACTATACATTGAAACCAGCTGAGACTTCGAATATACATTGGGCAATAGATCCAGGTAATGGCTTTCGAAACAAATTCCACCTATGTGCTGTAGTTTTGCTTTAAAATTAAATATATATAAATATATTGTTGCGGGTCTCCAACGTCGGCCTTCCCCTTACCAAGTGGGGATTAATCCCCTTGTCTTTTTACTAGCCACGCGATCTGGGGCTAGCACGCTCCTTCCGGTCGGTGTTAAATAGGGTTGTAAGCCGAATTAGTCTTATTACCTAAGTACTAACACCGGCCGTGAAGCAAGGAAATAACCCCACCCGAACCACGGTTTCAGTGGACACGCCGAGCGATAGCGAGCCGCGATTCGGGCCGTTAACAGGAACTAACCCGATTGGAGCGGTTCCTAATCGTGCCACGCTTACCCAATGGAGAAATCACTAAGACGGTCAAATCAGGAAAACAGGAAGAACAAGGAATTATTAATTACTTTGTACAATGAAAAAGAAGAAGAAGAAATGTACAGGGAAGAAGAAGAAGAAGAAGATACACAGGGCAGCCTTATACAGTCTTACTTATCCCTGGTCACGGGCCCGCTCACACTCAGACTCAGACTCACACGGGGTTTGTAGATGTTTGGGTTGAGGGTCCACCGATGGCATCCACAGCTCGCTCCGGTCCCCGACTCGTACCACGAAGCAGATGGTGATGGTAGATGGCATGCAAGATCGCCACGTGTCATTGGCGGATCGGACAATTATATGGGGGGGATCGGTAAGCTGGCGATTATACTGGCGTACGTAATAGTCGTACCGGCGCCTTGATACGCATTCCCGGTATAGCTCGGTACAATGCGCCACTTCCACAATGCTTTCCCAATGATGTCACCAAAGCGCCTTTCCCAATCGAGTCCTTGAAACCAGCAATGCAATTGAAACCAGGGTGCAGACAGGATGGGCGCAATGGGGAACGGGGTGCAGACTGGATGGTGTGCGATGGAGTCAATTGGAGGGAGGCTGCAAACTGAACGGGGCCTACTCGTATTTGTTTTACACAACGCAGACGATAACTATTGGAAATGGCCTTATCCCACATATACTAAGAAATAACTAACGTTCTAAGGTGACCTACATGTTGCATGTGGCCTAACTATAGGGTGCAACCTTTAACCTTTAATGATGTTACCTGTGTGGGTTCTCAAAACCGCAACAATATATATACTTAAATAAATATATAAAATATATACACACTTTATAACTCTTCAAAATATTATTACACAAATCTAGTGTGCTGACTTAATGCCCTAATGGATAAAGCATCAGTCTCCAAAGCTGGGGATTGTGTCTGGGTTCCTCCATTACTTGGTTCCTCCTCAGAACGCAAGGGTAGTCCAGCATGCACATAAGATATTTTGAATGCCCCTTATTTTGTATTGTTTGGAATTTTCTACAAGTTATGGAATGTCCCTTGTTTTCTATACTTTGCCAAATGGCACATACCCTTACATTAAAAAAACCACCTTTAGAGGCCATTTTTCCCCGCAAGCGGGGGTTGGCCTTTTTCGGGAACCGTGGTTGTTGTTGTTTTTTGGTCCCCTTTTTGAAGCAATGTTTTACGGCCGGATGCCCTTCCTGACGCCAACCCTTTTTGCCGCCTTTAACGACAAACAGGGAATTACCAGTGAACTGGTACATACCCTTACATAAAGGGGCGTTTTCAATGGCTCTGGTATTTTACCCAAGAATGTCCCTTCTTTTCTATAGTTTGCCACATGGCACATCATATAAAGGGGCCTTTTCGATGCCCCTGGCATTTTTTACAAGATACCTTTTGAATACGAACAAAATGCATTTGTTCATCGGACAAGACTTTATTCAAGACGATATAAAATACTTGAAAAAGTAAGGGGAAATAATATTCAACCCAGACAGGATTTGAACCCACAATCCCTAGCTTTGGAGTCTGATGCCTTATCCATTAGGCCATTGAGCCAGCACGTTATGCAAGGGTAATCCAGCATGCACACGAGATTTTTTGAATGCCCCTTATTTTGTATTGTTTGGCATTTTCAACGAGTTATGGAATGTCCCTTGTTTTCTATACTTTGCCAGATGGCACATACCCTTATATAAAGGGGCCTTTTCAATTACCCTGGCATTTTACCCAATAATCATATTGATATTGGCCTTGTTCACAGGAATGCTGATGTACTTTGCCCATTGCTTTAGGATTGGGGTGTTTTCCTCAGCGATCTTCACTTCTATCTCAGTTGGAGACCCCCTTCTCACATGCTTCCCTGCTTTAATGGACTTGTCTGTCACATCAGTCAAAAACAATGTCGACTCTATCACACCACTCTTGGCTCAATAAGGCGGTGAGGATTTCCAAGTACTTATCTGCTGCTTCACCAAATATAGTTGTGCACCCTGTTTTCACCATTTGCATGCGTGTCATTCCATCCAGTATATAAACCACCAACACTGATATGTCTGAGGTCGAGACCCTTGGTTGAACATCCACTTTAATCTCAAGCACAGACCGCAGAACACTCTTGCCATCTCTCCTAAGAGATTCATCCGAATATGTCAAGGCAAAGCGAACAACTGAAAATTCATACGTCAGGACGTCTTTGAGATCCACGTCTCTGGACTTTGAATTATGATCACTTGATCAGTCTTCCAAACAGTTCTCTGTTGCAACCGTTTTCAGTCTCAAGTGTGACGAGGCTTCCCAAAAGCAATTTGTTGACGAAATAAATCTCTGTTGGACAAATCTCTCTCTATGCTCCCTGCTATGATATTCTGTGGACACAAGGCTGTACATTATTTCAGCAGGTACAATTCCAGTTGCAATGCTTATGAGTGTGAGACATTCATCATCAGTGTTTTGGGGAAGATTAAATTGGTTTGTCGTTAGTTCAGATGTGAACACTGACGGGAGCCTGTGTACATCTGCCTCATCCCTCTTCACATGCTGGGTACCAAATTATTTATGTGAACCAACTGTTTCACTCTCCAGCAAGCCGCACTTGTGCTTTGTGGCTGTTGTTATGGCTGCTCTCTCATCCAGGCTGCTGGGTAATTCCAATAATGCCACCTACTTTCCTGGAATCAAGATTAACTGATTGCTGACCATAGCTATCCAGACTTGATTGAAAGGTTTACTTGAGTGACTGACAGCACGATTCCCTTTCATGAACTCTTCGTGTACTCAGGGGTGGGTGGTTTGGAGTTGCTTCATGTCTGCAAAAAATGACGACACCTGGCAGTCATCTTAAATAATTGAGCCTCTCCATTGAGATGAAATACTGCATCATTCCAGAAGTAGCAGACAAATTAAGGCTCCAGTCTCTGTTTCTCTCTGCTCAGATGAACTGGAGTGGAGTTCCAGAAAGCGAAAATATATGATTTTGCCCTTCCTTCTCATTTGAAAGACGAGAACATGTGTTGTAGCCCCTTCATGTCTGTCCACAACTCTAATGCAGCATTTCACCCTTTTCAAGGCATTGTTTGCAGTTCTTGATTTTGCTGTTTTTATTTGATAAATATGTTTTTGTATACTGTACATAGTCACGGCTCGTGGAAAAGCTAGTATTAGTACACTGAATATATCAGGACACAACAGGCCAAAATGAACAGTAGAGCGAGGGGAGAAACACCAACAGCAGGAGGCAGAGGTAACATCGAGGCTAAGATAGAAGCAGAAGTAACATGTTGCAAGAGGTAACAATCTAGAACAGTCACATTGTTTAAGGACTGGCAATCCCTGCAAGGACGCCAATCCTCCAGGTGTCGTTTTGGGTACCATGTGTACCAGTGAGCCCAACTGCAGGACAATGGTCTGATGATCCCATATAACATGTAGTCAAACTCCTGGTGGGTGATACATAATTTCCCGGGTGCTAGTCGATGAGCATACGTGAAAAGGAGGGGAGGGAATGGGGGTCCCGTGGTCTCGATGTGGTGCGTGATCTGGTGTTTGATGGGCTTAATTATAGCAGATGGGCGCGTATGGATGGGAAGTCATAAAGTCCGCTTGTCTGATTCACAAAGAAGAGAAGGCAACTGATGTATGTCTCAGGTGAACTTGTCACCATTAATTGTGACGCGTCATCATTTTCCAGCAGCCGGTAGGAGCACGGTGATCTACACTGGTGATCATTTGAATCGATGGTCATGTGATACCAACACCAGTCTGGAGTGTTCACAGAAGGTGAAGGTGAACAGTAACACAAGTGATGGCATTTTTCTCTGTCCCAGAAGGGGTACGCAAATATGGGCGTGACTGGTGTTGCGCAGTGTGGAGCTCCAGGACGAGCTTTTTAAGATCCACTATTTCAGATTGTAGTTGTGTGACATGCTGTGGTGGAGGTATCAAGGTAGCCACAGTCGGTGCATCGGTGCCCATGAGATGATCAGCCAGAGCCACATGGTGGCAGGTAGTGCCAGCTCAGCATTAGCTGTGAGTATCATGCTGACGTGTGGTGGTAAACGCTTCAAGCAGAAGAACTCAGGAATGAGCAATAGGTCAAAGGTGGCATGGCAGTCACCAATAAACTTTAGCATTTGATGCAGTAGTTGTGTGGGTGTTCAATCTCCTAAGTCCTGATCTATAAGAAGTTGTTGAAAGAGGCGATGCTCAGAGGCAATTGTATGCTTTATGAGCACGGTCTTCAGTCATGCACAGAGCGTTAGTTGGAGCCTGGAGTAAAATATCTCTCACGTGTATCGAGTACACTAGTGACGAGGCAACAACATACCAGTAATTGAACAGCGTCAACCCAATAGTAATGTTTTGGGTGTCCATTTGGGCTTTGACTTGCATAAACCACAGCTGCAGTTGTTAGGCCAGAATGGTGACAGTTTGCTTGAAACCGCTGCCGCTGGCGAAGCATGACGAAGAAAGCCTGGATGTGCATGACTGGCTGTTCATTCCCAATAACTGGTTGTATGCTTGCAACTCCTTGTCCGTCCATTTGGATCATATCGGGGTCACCCATTTAGCATGAGAGAAAAGTCATTTGGATTCCGAGTCTAGTCCTTATTCCTCTGCAACAGTCGTTGGAATGTCCAACGACTCATGCTAATCGCCGGGTTATCGCCGGAGAGTTATCTAACCGCCGGGACTAGACGAGTCTAGTCCTTATTCCTCTGCAACAGTTCCTCTTCGTAACCGCCGAAAACCCCCCGCCGGAAATCCCGTACAGGAAATATTCACCAGATGAACCAAAGCTAAAGCATATTGTCGTATTAATAAAGCAAAGGGAAATGATGCCGTGACACTTCCTTTGCCAGACTTGTGTTTGCCATCTCAGAATCATCATATGAGCTAGAATGTCTCATGTGGTTTAAAATAGTGACAATGTGTTTGGAACTTGTAAGGTGACTCACCGTCATTGCTATGCTGATGTGTTTTGGCATCTTCTTTTCCATGTGATGTGCAGTAAGCAATGTCATGGTGTATTGAGAGTACGTTTCCGTTCATCAAATTGATTCGTAAATTTCGATCTGATATCACCGAACCCTTCCATCTCAAAGTCCTCGTTTGTGATGATACATCTCAAAAGCCAGTATAAGCTTTGTGGAATAATTGTCTTTGACTTTTGGAGGATTTCAAATGGTTTGATGTTGATTCCTTCACAGTTCTGTAAATCCACCTTCAGTATCTGCATGGCAGAGCATCTGAATATGGCTATTTCTGTCCTATTATAGAATGTAGTGGAAGCTGTGTTAAGGATATCTTGTAGGGATATGTCATTGGAATAAACCAGTTCAGGCTTGGAAAGTTTTGGCTGTTGATGAAATACCAGTGAGTCCTGAAAGTGAGTCTGCAACCTCATCTTCCACCTGTGAGTAATTTTCAGCTTCAATACCATTCTTTACCAGATAAGACTTGAAGCGACCCAGCAAAAATTGTCATGGTAGAATCCATTTCTGCGTTGATGCCTGGTTGCATTTCCGTCACTTGCTCAAGGAATGCCTTGGAGTACAATTATTCATCAACTGTGTCTTTATATGATTTACAGCTCACATTTTGTTTTGCACCATCCTGGGCTCTGCGCACTTCATTAGAGTATGATTCAGCAGCAATCAGATCGATATCCCCAATTTTTGGTGAGTATTTAAGCATCTCGCTTTTCTGCTGCAGCTTCCTGAATATTCTTGCAAGCAGCAACTGTATGTGACAACCGAGAATAGCTTTTTGACTTTCTTGTAGGTTTTCCTTTGACAGAACATGCATCTCACAAATTCATCTCGCATGATTGTGACCTTGACAAATGACAATCTAGAAATAGGCAGCTCTCGTCTTTTCTTCCTTCATTCCCTGGAAGAGCAGGTAATGGAGTTGAGTCTCTACACAAATTTAAGGTGGTGGCCACTGATATATTTAGCATAGCGAGTTTTGTGTCATACATGATTACGTTCAGTGACCACTTCAAAGTCAGGCCAGAGTAGTCTATCATGAACTTCATCTTCCTGATGGTTCATGGCCTCCTCTGGGAACCTAATGATACTGGGTTCTATAGCAAAGCTTCCAGTTTCCCTGGTTTCTGCTTGGCAAATGACACATTTACTCTAATCAGTGCTCTTTGTGCTCGTCCATGGTGGCAACAGATGAAAGGCCGGTTTCTCGGCATAGCTCACGCTGTTAATCTTTCATCCCCGTAAAAAGAGATTTTTCCAGGAAAGAAATATTTGTGAGGATATACATTATACAGCCACAATTTTCAGACAATTGTGTGGCACCTGGTGTTTATCTTCTTGGATAAACTTATACTGCACATCAAATTTGGTGATCCTATTCACAGTTGTCTTGAGACATCACAACGAATCTACGACCTGCATTTGACCTTGACGTTTGACCCTTTGGCCTCAAATTCACCATAATCTTCAGAGCACGAGAAGACAAACTTTTATACCAGCTTTGGTGACCACTTCTCTACTCTCTCTTGAGCTGCTGACATGTGCCAAACCTTCCGAATACAAGATGTAGGTTACGACAAGTTCATTTGTAAGTGACACGAACTCCTGGGCCACAATGGACCAAAGAAAAACCCTTCCCATTGAATGATTAGCCCAATTAGCGTGATTTCCGCGATTAGTCAGGCCTACAATTATTGCACGCGTTTATAGGCCTGATAGGCCTTACACAGATATGATTAAGCAAATGCACTAAACGTTGCAAATGTCTTTCTGTCTCTGCTAATCATAAGACTCCCCTTATGTTTCCCATTGTATTTGCCATTGGAATTGCAACAAAGCTATACTTGACATGTACAGGCCTCGTTTTTGGGGAGATATTTAAAATTTGCTTGATCAGCATGAAATGATAATTTGGTGAATGGCGAGGAGGAAACTTTTGGTTTAACCCATCACCGACGTTAGAATCTATCAACGATGTACAAATTGGGCTGAGACAGAAGCGAATGTCCATAAAACATTTAAGTGGGGCCCTACAAATTGAAAACAGTTTGACCTTTTCAAAGATATATTGTTCATTACAGGTACAATGTATGCCTTTCAGACAGAAATAATAGAGTGCCGCTTGAGTGTTGTACAAACAGGGTGATGCATCATGGAGCATCCCATCTAGACAAATTGATGAGCCGTCTGTATCCATTTATTACCTTCGCCGCATTTGGGACAATTTCTTCATTTGTCTGTTTATCTATCGGCACGTAATGAGCTAACGTAGGCCACAACACCACTTGGTAGTAGCCAGTATCACACTTTTTTTTTTTTTAACTGAGTACTTCCATAAAGTATGTGCAATTAAAATGGGACTATGACTATAAAGTATGTACAGTTCGAATGGGAATATGTCGATGAAGTACCTACTATTACAATGCAAGCACCGTCGACAAAGCATATCTTTATTATAATAGAGCAAACGTATATGGTTATGTATGTCGCTATGTATGTTTATATGCGACGAAAACGTCTTCTTCTTCTTCAAATAAAATTACCACCCTCTTAATTGCGTTAAGACTGCTGAGACCCCTCAGACCTTTGACAACCCTTTAATTCCCCCAAGACCCTTCAGACCACCAAGACCCCGGAAGACACAAAATACCCTGAAGATCCCCAAAGACCCTAAAATACCCTTCAAGGCCCTGAGGCTCAAAAAGGCCTTGAATACCCGAAGACCCAAAAAGACCCAAAAGACCCAAAAGACCCAAAACACCCCGAAGACCCAAAACACCCCGAAGAACCAAAACACCACGAAGAACCAGAACACCCCAAAGAACCAGAACACCCCGAAGAACCAGAACACCCCGAAGAACCAAAACAACCAGAAGACCCAAAACAACCAGAAGACCCAAAACACCCCGAAGACCCAAAACACCCCGAAGACCCAAAACACCCCGAAGACCCAAAACACCCCAACGACCCAAAGACCCTTAAAGACCAAGAAGAACCAAAAGACCCTTAAGACCCAAAAGCTCATAAAGACCCCAAAGACCCAAAAGACACCGAAGACCCTTAAGACCCAAAAGCCTCTGAAGACACCAATGACCCAAAAGACCCTGAAGACCCAAAACACCTCAAAGGCCCAAAATACCCTTAAGGGCCAAGAGGATCCAAAATACCCTGAAGACTCAAATGGCCCTGAAGACCCAAAACACCATGAAGACCCAAAAGACAGAAAGACACCCAAAAGACAAAAGACCCAAAAGACACCCAAAAGACACCACAAAAGACAGAATTATTGGAATCTCCCGCGATGAAGCTATCTCTGAGGGCCTTTCACTCACTCACCGCAGGCAGGTAGGTGGTCTTTCTGTCTTCTACCGACTCCTCTCCGGCCTTGCACCCCCAGCTCTCTCTGTGCTCTGTCCCCCAAATATTCCTACAGGTCGCACAAGATCTGCCAGCAACCCTCTGATGGTTAAACTGCCGAAATCTCGGCTCTCTGCTCACCTTCACTCTTTCATTCCTCTTTTCTCCCGCCTCTGGAACAAACTCCCTCACTCCCTTCAATCCCACTCCACCCTCCAGGTCTTTAAAACAGCTGTTCACCACCATCTCTTATCTTCCCCCATCCAAAACCTTGATCTTTTCTACCCCCGCTAATTCACCCCAGATCCACCTTGTTTGAAATTCCAACTTCTTTCCTGGAAGTCCTGGCAGTGTCCATATGTTTTATACCTCTCCCACCGCCCCCTTCCCATGCCCCCCCCCCCCAAAGCCCTCGCCCTCTCTCAGATCTCTCGATGTCTCCATGTCTCTCGGTCCCTGCTCTCAAATGTTGTGTTTGTGTCCTTCACCCTCTCTCCCCATCTTGTCTAACGCTCCCGATGTTATATGTTTTATGTGTCGGTTTGTCTTTCTGTGTGATTAATGTTCGCTCTTTCACGAGCCTCGATCTTGTATACAAAACAAACAAACAAACAAACAAAAAAAAAAAAAAAAAACACCGAAATGGTCAAAGATGTCTACCCCTCTGAAACGACGTGTGGTGAGGCACGTGGAGCGCGCCGAGTCATGCTAGTATTATTAGAATAGGACTATTTCTTTAAAGAACGTACTCATAAAAATAGAATGTGCGTACATATATAAATTACGTACTATTGGAGCATGAATATGTCTATAAAATACATACGATTGGAACGTGAATTAATATAATAAAACGGAAAAGGTCTGTTTGTCCACTGTATGAACATAAACTTACTTCATCAATGCATCGTTTACACACCACAAAAACAAAAACACAGCAGCACACCAACACCACACAAAATACACCACACAAATCAAGTTGAGGGTCTGCAATCTCTGATTACGCTTTCTCTTTTGATAGTAGAAAGCATCATATGTGTTGGCCTCTTAACTGAGTTTTGTATTTAGAGCAAATAAGAGTTTGTGAAATGCACACACACACAGAGAATGAAATGCACACCGATAAAGTATTGCTATTTTGTGTGAGGTGATGCGCGCACACTCACACACAAGCACGCACACACCGATGCACACACACACACACGCACACACACACGCACACACACACACACAAGCACGCACACACGGATGCACACACACACACACACACATGGACGCACACACACGCACATGCGCACGCACGCACACATGCACACACAGGCGCACACACACACGGTATGTTCCTCATTCCAAAATCTGAATAAACCCAACTACAGGGTGTTCCCGTTTAGCGTCTTCGGTTAATGTTTCGTTATAACGTCTACACTAATTAGATACCAAGGCTTCACAGAATGTTGTGATTATTTACCTATAACTCGCCATCACGTCATCAGTTATAGCCGGCGAAGCCGGTGTTGTGAATGCACGCGTACGTATTATGTTGAAAAGCCAGATTTTGCTGGATCCTTTGAGAATTTCGAAGCTTTGATGCACCAAATCGCTCCATGGAGGCCGCCATATTGCGGATGCGGAAGTATGCATAACAAATTGAAAAAAGTTCAATAGGAGTTTGTTTCACCCGTCTTTTTTTGATTCACAATCTTATGCACCTCTAATTTGTAATTAAAATACTTTAAGACCAACCTCGGCCCGCACGGGCCTGGTTATCTTCAACGAAAATCGTCACCAAACACTGGAACCAATGAGATTCGAACATTTGAAAAAATATTTCAAAAACCAAATCACTCAATGGAGACCGCCATCTTCCGGATGCGGAAGTATGCATTAAAAAAATTGCGAAAAAGTTCAATAGGAGTTTGTTTCACCCGTCTTTGTTTGATTCACAATCTTATGCACCTCTAATTTGTAATTAAAATACTTTATGACCAACCTCGTTATCTTCAATGAAAATCGTCACCAAACACCGGAACCAATGAGATTCGAGCATTTGAAAAAGTATTTCGAAAAAGTTTATTACGCGTTTCGGAGGCTGAAAACGGCGTCAAATATTCTAAAATTGACGAAGAATTATTTTTTAGAAATCTCGTGGCCGAAGGGGATAGTTTTTCATGGCCGGAAATATCCGAAGTTGAGACGGAATTCACCGAATTAATCAAGAAGGAAATTTTATATATTTTAATCTCATCCAGAATGCAAATGGTGTCATTTTGAACTCGGTACGGTACCTATTACACCTACCTACTACCAACTACCTAACCTACTGATGCCATAGTGATGGGTAAAATAGTGGCAAGAGGCTTTGGCTTCGCCGGCTCATTGCGGCTTTGCAGTCGGGTAATAGTAGCCGGGGAAGCCGGTGTTGTGAATGAACGCGTACATATTATGTTGAAAAGCCAGATTTTGCTGGATCCTTTGAGAATTTCGAAGCTTTGACGCACCAAATCGCTCCATGGAGGCCGCCATCTTGCGGATGCGGAAGTATGCATAAACAATTGCGAAAAAGGTCAATAGGAGTTTGTTTCACAATCTTCTGCACCTCTAATTTGTAATTAAAATACTTTAAGACCACCCTCGTTCCCCGGGCCCGCACGGCCCCTGGTTATCTTCAACGAAAATCTTCACCAAACACCGGAACCAATGAGATTCGAGCAATTGAAAAAATATTTCAAAAAAGCTTATTACGCGTTTCGGACGCTGAAAACGGCGTCAAATATTTTTTGTCAGTTTTTGTATTTTTTTATTTTGTTTTGTTTGTATGTTTTGTTATGTTTTGTTTTCTATCTTGTTTGTATTTTGTATGTTTTGTTTTGTTTTGTACTTTGTTTTGTTATTTTGTTTGTATGTTTTATATGTTTTGTATTTTTTTTGTTTTGTTTGTATTTTGTTTTGTATTTTGTATGTTTGTTGTAACCTGGGAGGCTTTGGCTTTGGCTTCGCCGGCTCATTGCGGCTTTGCAGTCGGGTCATATTAGAAATGTCTTTGAAAGTCTTTGCTGATGCAGTGCCCCTGTTTCCACGAAGCTGGTACTCATTTTTCCATCCTCGGAAGGATGGCAGGCTGAGTCAACCCACCTGGTGTTAATTAATGGCACGACAGAGGCTCAAACTCAAGACCCTAAGATCTTAAGCCAGTCACGTCAACCTTTAAGCCAACACCAAGATTATTTTTCTGCATTAACAACAGAAAATAAAGTTGTTGATGCCGACGATAAAGACAGGTTGATGGAGATGGTCGTACATACCAATATGGTGACTTCTTCTTCACCCCGAGACACATGTCACGCCCTCTAATACTATATATCGATATATTGCATGGTTCTTGGAAGCGTTATGAAGACGATTCGTCTTCTACAATCTTCAAATATATAATTCAATTTAAAATAAATTCGGGGTTTTACCGCCATTTTCTCAGCAGCTGTTACACCACCGCATCTAACACGTTACATTAGTTATTTGTGCCTGTCGTTTGTGTCCTTTAGGGCGTCCTTAAAGTTTCCTGTTTGGAATGATTTTCGATTTAGTTTTTTTGCCAAGCAGGCAGACAGAGTGAAAATATTATCTCACTCTCTGTACATGTGCGATCAGGGTGGATTCAAAGCCAAAGTACGGTAAAACAGCAAACTTGTCTTCCGATTCATGTTCCGATTCATGTTCAAAATGTAACATTCAATTTAAATAAGTTGTTACTTGATCATAAACTGATAAGGCGGATGGACAGGTGGACAGACCGACAGGTGGACATTAACCAATTCCTTGACCTGGCTTTTCACTTCGCGTGCGTGGGGAAACGACATACAAACGTCTGACGGGCAGCCTCACAGTAATGATGGACCACCACATAACACAACAAGGAGGCCTAGTAGCAGAACAGAATTGATGTAATATGCTTCATTTTCCAGTGCCTATATTGTTGTATCTAGGTCAAATTTTACGTTCGTTTTTGGTGGACTACCTTGTACGAACGTGCACTTGGCACACTATCTCGGCCAAATTCCATTTGAACATCGTCGAAGTACCGCATCAGTAATTTTACTTGTTGGGAAATTTTAGTTTTTGTCATTTGGTTGGAAGAACTTTAAATCATTAATGTACCATAGATGTCACTTTTCCTGTCTGTTTGGAAGTTATCTTATTGGATATCAGGGTTATCCATGTTCTTGCTCATTTATGAGACTGCTCAGTTGGTCCAGAGCCAGGCAGAACAGGAGGGATGAGAAGCTGTTTCCCTGGAAGATCCCTCAACATATCTTCACTTCTGGTATTTCTATATTTCCTTCCGAGTGCTGTAATATCAATGTGGTATTCCAGAGCTCCATTGCTTTCTCAATCAGTTTGATTATTTGGGGATTGATTTTGTATATTTGCATGCATCTTATCCTCCATGAATGTGGAATGAAATGGAAAACCAAATACTACATTGGAGTCATCAGAAGGAACCTGAATAAGCAAAGAGCAAAGATGGAGTCATCAGGAGGAACCTGGATTGGATTCGGGTTTCAGCTACTACTCCACTACCCTCAAACCCATCCAGGCGCAGCCAAGTGAACCTACCAGAAAAATCTCTGCAAGAATTCACTTCTCCTTGGACAGATAGATGAAGAAAGAGAGAAAGAAAGAACAAGCAAGAATTAGAATGAATCGGGAGAAATGTGAAAAAGTAGAAATAAATTTGAAAAAGAAAGATCCCGAACTCCGAGTCCTAACTCCTTCCCTTAACCCCTAGCCCTAACTCATAGCCCTAATGCCTGGCCCTAATGCTTTGCCATAACACCTAGCCCCAACTCCTAGTCATAACTCCGAGCTCTGACTCGTAGCCATAACTCCTAGCTCTAACTCCTAGTCCTAGCTCCTAGCCCTAGAAGGATGTTGAGAAGAACCCAGATAGATAGATTTCAGCATTACTTCCTCAGGCAAAAACGCAGCAACAGTTACAAGCTACCAGAGGTCCATCAGTGGGGAAGCAGAATCCACACAGCATCAGGATATGGTACAATCGTAATGAAATGGAAAACCAAATACGACATTGGAGTCATCAGAAGGAACCCGAATAAGCAAAGAGCAAAGATGGAGTCATCAGGAGGAACCTGGATAGGATTCAGGTTTCAGCCGCTACTCCACTACCATCAAACCCACCCAGGCACAGCCAAGTGAATCTTCCAGAAAAATCTCTGCAAGAATTCACTTCTCCTTGGACAGATAGATGAGGAAGGAGAGAAAGAAAGAACAAGCAAGAATTGGAATGAATAAGGAGAAATGTCGAAATGAATATGAACACTGTCAAAAGACTTCTTATATCATATCCAGGCGGTGGACAATTGGTTCTTCACGTTTCACAGTTTTCGAGTATGCCCTTGTTCAGCAGTAGGTGGTTTGTTGTTCTGTAACATCCTCTCTTACATACCTTCTGTTTTGTCTCGACCCCTCCTTGCTGTTAGGTGGTGGTGGTACATAATTTGATTGTGATGATTCCTGTCAGAAGTTTATATGATGTTGGTAGACATGTTATTGGCCAATGTTTGTGAGGTAATTTGGTTTCTTCTGATTTTAGGATGAGGAAGGTGATACCTTCTGTGAGCCATTCATCTATTGTCTTTTCCTTTTGGATAAGTTGTTTGAATGTTTCCACATAGTGTTTGTGGAAAGCTTCTAGTTACTTCAGCCAGAAGCAAGGGAACCCATCCAGGCTAGGCCTTTTGAAGTCTGGTATTTTTTCCATTTGTTATGCCTCCGCCGACGAAGTCGCCGGAGGCATCATGTTTTTGGGTTGTCCATCCTTCCATCTGTCCATCCGTGATAGGTTGTTACCACGATGTAACTTTGCATGTGTTAACTGACAGCTTTCAGGGACAGTAGAGCTCTGGAAGTAGACAGAGTAGGCGTCGTTACCACGATAACTTGAGAACGGCGAAGGGATCTTAATCAAAGTTGGTGCAGGTATGTATTGTAGTGAAATCGTATTCGTACTGAACCCGGGGTGATGCTCGCTGCTCGTTGACACCGCTAGGGGCGTGACTATAAGACCCGCTGCTGCGGACGGTGCTCCGAGACTTCTCCTGTGACACGTTACATCTGGTAGACTCGCTAACGGTACGCCAGCATAGAATATCCAGCTTGCTTGCATTGAATGTTATGAATGGTCCCATGTGATGCCACATCGTATACTTGTTGCATTTCCTGCATTACAGGATGATGTCATGATCTAAATGGAATTAAACCACAAGTTGGACTAAAGTTGTGTGGACCTGATTGGTTTTCCACAACACTTAATTCCATTTATATCTACCGACATGGCTGGCAACAAGACGCTGGCGGTTGCCGTATTCTGCGCCGACCCGCAAGCCCCGGATGGTGGCTTGCAACTGAAGCACTGGCTCAGAACATTGGAGAATCATTTCGAGGAGCCTGAGACCACGCCGACGGCTGCCGCGAAGCTAGCAACGCTTCATTCAAAAATCGACTACAAGGTGTACAATTCCATCGCTCAATTCGCGACGTATGACCTCTCGATCGCGGAGCTCAAACGGCTGTACATAAAGGAAAAAAGCCCGGTGTATGCACGATATTTGCTGCTAACGCGACGTCAGCAACCCAACGAGGCGATGGACCACTATGCCCAGGAGCTCCGGCAGCTCTTGCTGGACAGCATCAAGGAGCCACGGACTCCCGCGCAGGCTCAGGATGATCTTCTTTTAGATGCCTTTATTGCAGGTGTCTCCTCCCAGGAACTACGGCTCAAGCTCCTAGAGAAGACCGACCTGACCTTCGCTACGGCACTCGAGCAAGGGAAAGTATACACCGAAGCGCGGATGCAATCGAACACCTATGATCGCACGCGCCTCTTGGCGGGCACTACACTACACGCCCGGCCGGAGAGTGCTACTGCCGAGGACGCGGACCTCCTCGCGGAACTCCGGGATGCTCCGGAGGAAGACCCAGTCCTGACGGCTGCTGCTACGGCCAGACCCAAGGCCTTACGCAGGGCCGCATGCTTTTTCTGTGGGGGGCCACGCCATGCCCGGCCCGTGTGTCCGGCACGAGACGCTATATGCCATTTGTGCTCGCAAAAGGGACATTACGCGAAAGTGTGCAGGAAAACGGCACGCGGCTCGCGGCTCATTGAATCGCGCGGTCGCGGTCGCGGCGACCTTGAATGGGCTCATTGCGGAGCCTGCGAGCCGAGCCCGAAACCCGGTGCCTTACCCGTCTTCGAAGGGGAGGGCCCCTCTCTGCGGGCCCCTGGGCGCTCAGACGTCCTTGGCGGGCATCACCGGACAGCCACCACAGTCTCATCCTCAATCGGGCATGAAGTACGTGTCCTTGACCAAACTCTGGGCCACGCAAGGGGCTTTGAAGCCTCGCCAAGCCCCAGCGGAACGTTCTCGTGTCGTCCACGAGCTAACGGTGGCCCTCACCCCGGAAAAGGCGATTTCGAATACTACGGAGGCCTTTTCCTGCCAAAAGTGTCAAAAGGCGTTTTCAAATACTACGGAGGCCTTTTCCCATCAGAATTGTCAGATTTTGAATCGCGAAACACCGGAATGCTTGGGAAAGCCCTCCGATGGCATTAATGGATTCCCCATGGACAACGCATACTCCGGCCACGACCGCAAAACTGCTGCTGGCATAGGATCCACCCGCGAGGCTTGTCCGACCCATTCGGGGGGTTCAGTCCCACTCCCAGCAGCCTCGTCTGGCCTGGCTCAAGCCCTTATTCCCCTCATGGTCGAAGGCCATTGTGTTCGGGCCTTGGTGGATACAGGGTCTACGGATAGTTTTATCGACCAGCGACTTGTGCTCAGGCATGGATGGCGGATCTGGAGGTCTACGAGACGGATCTTCATGGCTTCCCAGGGGCTTCGACTCAGCACGAAGGGGGAATGCCGATTGAAACTCGTGCTAAAGGGACGGGTTTTTCCTGATGTACACCTTATGGTTTTACCCGCTTTATGTGCTGATATTCTATTAGGATACGATTTTCTTAAGCTGCATGGACGTCTGGTAATGGAGTTTGGTGGGCCTGACACGCCTGTTGTGGGGGCAGACGACGCGCTTGCGGTGTGCGCCCTAGCGCAAATGGACATCCAGCCGCTTTCGCTGTTCCCCAATCTAACCTCCGACTGTACCCCTGTCGCGGCGAAATCACGGCGCTACTCTCGCGCAGACATGCAATTCATTGCGGACGAAACGGCTCAGCTCTTGAAAGACGGCATCATAGAACCTAGCAGGTCGCCGTGGCGCGCCCAGGTCTTGGTGGTGCGCAGCGAGGCCCACCGCAGACGCATGGTAATCGACAATTCCCAAACGATTAACCGCTTTACACAGCTGGATGCCTACCCCCTTCCGGGGATGGACGCGCTGGTGCAACAGGTGTCCCAGTATTCGGTCTATAGCACTCTCGATCTCCGTAGTGCATACCACCAGATCCCTATCTCTAGGGCGGATCGTATCTATACCGCTTTTGAGTCGGGGCAGCGGTTGTACCAATTTACGCGATTGCCTTTTGGGGTAACGAACGGGGTCGCTTGTTTCCAGAGGGCCATGGATGACCTCATTGCGCGGGAGCACTTAACCGATGTTTTCGTCTACCTCGATAATCTTACGGTTTGTGGATATGACCAAGGGCAGCATGATGCTAATCTGAAGCGCTTCCTTGAGGTCGCGCAGAGGTATCACTTAACTATGAACGAGGATAAGTGCCAATACTCCCTACGCACGATAGATATTCTGGGGTACACCGTGACCCATGGCTCTGTCGCTCCGGATAAGGAGCGTCTGCGACCTTTGCTCGACATGGCCCCTCCCTGTGATCGGGCGTCCCTGAAGCGCGCCCTCGGGCTATTCGCCCATTACTCCAAATGGGTGCAAAATTTCTCCGCGAAACTTCGCCCCCTCGTGGCCTGCGACACCTTCCCACTGAGTCCGGCCGCATTGGCGGCCTTTGAAGGCCTTAAGGCCGACATCGCCCGAGCCGCCGTGGCGACAATCGACGAGAGCGGCTCTTTCGTCCTCGAAAGTGACGCCTCGGATCAGGCCATCGCGGCGACCCTCTCCCAAGGGGGGCATCCCGTGGCTTTCTTTTCACGGACACTTACCACCGCTGAGCGGAGACACTCGTCCGTCGAAAAGGAAGCGTATGCGATCGTCGAGTCTATTCGGCGATGGCGCCCGTACTTACTCGGGCGGTGCTTCCAAATCATCACGGACCAGCAAAGCGTTGCGTTCATGTACGACACCTTACATGCCCAGCGCATTAAGAATGAGAAAATCACTCGCTGGCGTATCGAACTCGCCGACTTCTGTTACACCATCAAATATCGCCCGGGGAAGGATAACCGGGCCGCCGATGCCTTATCACGACCGGCTACATGCGCGGGTATCACCTCTTTGGAGGGCCTACGGGTGCTGCATGCCACTGCGGGCCATCCCGGCGTAACGCGTTTCGCTCATTTTGTGCGGCGTGGCAATCTCCCATACTCGATTGACGATATCCGCCGTATCTGTCACGACTGCGCTATCTGCGCGGAAATCAAACCGCGTTTCTATAACCCTCCCATGGGGACTCTGGTTAAGGCTACGCGACCGTGGGAACGCTTGGCGATGGATTTCAAGGGCCCATTGCCGGTGTCGAGCGGCTCTCGCTATCTGCTCACTATCGTCGATGAGTACTCGCGATTCCCCTTTGCTTATACGTGCGCGGACATGACTGCTGCCACGGTGATGCGATGCTTACAGAACTTGTTCTCAATGTCCGGGTACCCGGCCTATGTCCATACCGACCGGGGTGCGGTCTTCTTGTCTCAGGAGGTGCGAGGCTATCTGCTCCAAAATTACATTGCTTCTAGTTACACCACGCCGTACAGACCCCAGGCTAATGGGCAGATCGAACGCTTCAACGGGATTATCTGGAGGGCCGTCATGCTCAACCTCCGGACCCTCGGCCGGGGCCTCGATAAATGGGCTTGGTCGCTACCTGCGGCGTTGAACTCGATCAGGGCTCTCCTGTGTACGGCAACCAACCAAACTCCCCACGAGCGACTTTTCCACCACCCCAGGAGCACGGGGTGTATACGGTCTTTGCCCAGTTGGCTCGCTGGGCCCGGGCCGGCCTACCTTAAACGGGCGGTTCGCGCGAGCAAGTAAGACCCCCTAGTGGACAAAGTGCAGATTCTCCAGGCTAATCCTGAGCATGCTCGTGTGATGACGACTGATGGCCGTGAGACTACTGTCTCCGTCCGTCACCTTGCCCCATGCGGGGTCGCCGACCTGAGTAGGGAATCGGACGGACCGACCGAACCCATCTATGAGACTATGGCCTCTCCCGACGCTCCCATCGCCGAAAGTCTACCGACTCTCCCCTCGCCGGGACTACCTGGGCCCGACGACTTGGAGTTACCCCCTTCGTCACCCGACCCTGATGGCGCCTCCGACGCCGGGGACACAGGGATACGTGATGCCGTACCCGGGGAATTTCGGACGCGTGCTGGCAGAGAAATTCGCCGCCCGGCCCGATACGGTTGGGTCGACTGATGTTCCGCACCCTGTTCGTGCTGACGCTCGCTCGCTTCTAGCCGCACCGCCGTATAATTCTGACGGGGGGGGAGAATGTAGTGAAATCGTATTCGTACTGAACCCGGGGTGATGCTCGCTGCTCGTTGACACCGCTAGGGGCGTGACTATAAGACCCGCTGCTGCGGATGGTGCTCCGAGACTTCTCCTGTGACACGTTACATCTGGTAGACTCGCTAACGGTACGCCAGCATAGAATATCCAGCTTGCTTGCATTGATTGTTATGAATGGTCCCATGTGATGCCACATCGTATACTTATTGCATTTCCTGCATTACAGGATGATGTCATGATCTAAATGGAATTAAACCACAAGTTGGACTAAAGTTGTGTGGACCTGATTGGTTTTCCACAACATGTATAATGAGGTAAAGATGAACTGGTTAGATTTTGGGGTCATGAGGTCAAAGGTCAGAGGTCATAGGTTAAAAAAAATCCTGTTCGGCAATAACTTGTGAACCAGTGATGGGATTCTGACCAAAGTTTGTACAAGTATGTACTATGATGCAAAGCTGAAAGTATTTGATTTCGGGGTCAAAAGGACAAAGGTCAGAGGTCATGTCAGGTACAAATGTGATAACCTGAGAACAGCCAAAGGGATTTAAATGAAACTTGGTACAAGCATGTATACTGATGCAATAATGTGGGCGGTCGACACATATCGGGGCATATCAGTCAACGTCCTGACGTCCAAGAGTGTCGTTCTAGTTTTCTTATATTTTCTACATTAGTTATCACTGGGGGCATTTCCCATATATGTTGCTTTTTCTTCTCTAATTTTGGGATCCATTCCACCTCCTTATGTTATTTCCATCGTCATAAATTCCTTTCCAGAAGTCTTCCGGTTTATCTTTTTCAAGGGAAATTGACACTTTCTGCTTTTGTTTCCCCAGTTCTTGGGATAATACTATAATCTCCCCGGGTTACTCTCAAACATGCGGTATCACTTTCTCACTATGTTGGTTTGGTCAAAGTTTATTTTTTAATCCCCCTTGCTATCATTTATATTCCTTGCTATCATAGGTTTTTGTCTTCCTTGCTATCATTTTTTAGGTGTGTGTGTGTGTGTGTGTGTGTGTGTGTGTGTGCAAAATATCTATCTATAATTCCAGTAATCTCTGTGTGTATGTGTGTGTGTATGTGTGTGTGTATGTGTGTGTGTCGTTTGTCTGTGACCGCTGTTTCTCGACAACCACGGGTCCGATATACTTGAAACTTGCCAGGTATATTGCTGGGGACCCGAGGATGTGCCTTTTCAAGGTTTCATATTAATCGGACAAGTAGTTACCGAGCTATGGCGATTTATTTACCAAACTCCGCAAGCCGTTCGCTTTGGCTTTGCGAATGGACCAAACCATTTCATGTAAATAGAGGGGGGGGATTGTCACCGTACTCGCAAGCCGTTCGCTTTGGCTTTGCGAATGAACCAAACCATTTCATGTAAATAGAGGGGGGGGGGATTGTCACCGTACTCGCAAGCCGTTCGCTTTGGCTTTGCGAATGGACCAAACCATTTCATGTAAATAGAGGGGGGGGGATATAATTTTAGATATATATATAGTACGGGCATGCCCTAGTAAATATAAATTGCACAAAACCATTTCTTTGGTTGAAATCTTGGACTCACATGTGTTGGCCTTTGAGCTGAATGCTTCAAGGCCTGATTCCTCACAAAATAATATTCGACAAATTTGCTCTTTGGTGCGGTGCCAGCAGGAGGCTTAATGGCCTTTCGATGCTCCATGAATCGTGTGAGTCTTCAGCGGGAGATCACATGAAAAGCAAAGACAATTTTTGGCCGAAGTGTTAAAGTAACTTGGTTATTAAAAATGAAGATGGAATGCAAAAGAGAGGTGTATTTAAGTATAATTAGTTTATAATATTTAGTGTTTTAATTGCATCTCCATGTTCTTGGTATGTAGCCAAAAGTAAGCCCCAAGATTTCATCGACGCGCACGACCTCAGGTTAACCTTGACAATCATCCACTTCATCAAATGGTTGTGGATCACATACAAAGGTAATATGAAAGGAAGGAAGGTTGTGCTGTTTTCGGAATGCAGAGGAGGATTTCATCCGGAAATGAGTGAACAGATTTGAAGAGATGTCAAAAGGAAACAGAAAAGCACATGTATGGAAATCAGGACTCGTGTAGCCGCATGAACACAATTTGATAATCAGTTGCATGTGTTAACTGACAGCTTTCAGGGACAGTAGAGCTCTGGAGGTAGACAGAGTAGGCGTCATGGCGTGATGTGGCCTGGCTGCGGAAATCTGTGTGCCATCCCCCAAATGGGGAATGAACAAAACTCAACACCTGCTCGTGAATCTTACGTTGTTTTTTTTTTAACAGAATTTTTGTTTGTGAAAACAATTATTTGCATTGTACATTAATGAAATGGCAAAACGAAATAAGAATCTGACAAATATTTTAATTTAATATGAGATGTATCATACACATGAACGGAGATTGGTAAGATAGCCTGAAGGTCTACACACCTGACAGCTATCGAACCTGCGTTTGAATCTTGGCCCTGATTTAAACTGTCATCCTGGTATTTTGCAGGCAGGTTGATTTATCAATATGTGTGCCATTCCTCGAACTGGGTGCCCTGCCTGCTCTCATTAGTTGGTCGACGTTAAGGGTATATAACGGTGTCTTTTGGAAAGAGTAGCTGAGCTGTTGCTGGTACCCTAAACAAATTACAAATTTCTTCAGCCTCAGTCGAGTTTCTGCATCAAGATGGCGACCCTCTCAGATGCTAACCCTGACTAAGAGAATGCTTTGGCACAGCAATGACACTCCATAAAGAGCATGGCCCACTGTAAATAACGTGTTTGTGTGTGTTTATGTGTGTTTATGTGTGTTTGTGTGTGTGTGTGTGTGTGTGTGTGTGTGTGTGTGTGTGCGTACATTGTGTGTGTGTGTGCGTGATTGTGTGTTTGTACGTGTGTGTGTGTGTGTGTGTGTGTGTGTGTGTGTGTGTTTGTACGTGTTTGTGTGTGTGTGTGTGTGTGTGTGTGTGTGTGTGTGTGTGTGTGTGTGTGTGTGTGTGTGGTGTGCGTTTGTGTGTGTGTGTGTGTTTGTACGTGTTTGTGTTTGTGTGTGTGTGTGTGTGTGTGTGTGTGTCTGTGTGTGCGTGTGTGTATGGTGTGCGTTTCTGTGTGTGTGTGTATGGGGTGTGTGTATGGGATGTGTGTATTTCTGTGAGTGTGTGTGTGTGTGTGTGTATGGTGTTAATTTGTGTGTGTGTATGGCTTGTGTGTGTGTGTGTGTGTGTGTGTGTGTGTGTGTGTGTTTGTATGTATGGTGTGTGTGCGTTTGTGTGTGTGTATGTATGGTGTGTGCGTTTGTGTGTGTATGTGTGTGTTTGTATGTATGGTGTGTGTGCGTTTGTGTGTGTGTGTGTTTGTATGTATGGTGTGTGTGTTTGTATATATTTGTGTGTGTGTGTGTGTGTGTGTGTGTGTGTATGGTATGCGTTTCTGTGTGTGCATGGTGTGTGCGTATGGGGTGTGTTTATTTCTGTGCGTGTGTGTGTGTGTGTGTGTATGGTGTGCATTTGTGTGTGTGTATGGTTTGTGTGTGTGTGTGTGTGTGTGTGTATGTATGTATGTATGTATATATATATATATATATATATATATATATATATATATATATATATATATATATATATATATATATATGTATATGTATATATATATATATATATATATATATATATATATATATATATATATATATGTATATATATATATATATGTATATATATATATATATGTATATGTATGTATATATATATATATATGTATATATATATATATATGTATATATATATATATATATATATATATATATATATATATATATATATATATATATATATATAATGTATAATATGTGTGTATAATACTTATAATATGTCACGTGTAATATTATGTGTAATATGTCAGTACCGTATAGCTCTTGTTGGCCCCAATTGTGGGTGTGCAACTGTTTTATCTAACACAGTATGGCGCAGGTTGTGAAGTCGGATGGCTGACTTTGTATAAAACAGATCTTGAAGGATACTATTAAGGATTATTGAAATAACTAGCGAAGAACCTATCCTTACGAATGGGTTAATTCCCTCAGAATTATGAACGGCATAAACTTCCCAGAATTGATGTACGTACTTTACTATGAATTTAATATACCCTCAAACCGTGTGTGATGCCATACAATAACCTTTACATGGAGACAATTTGGGTGCTCTCCTCACCCCCAAACGGCCAGGACTAGAATTTTTTTTTTTTTACCACCTAAAATGTTTACCAGCACAACCACCCGTTTTCAACTCATTCCGTCCAGCGCTTCAAGAGATCGTAGAAGCCAAACAAACAAACATAATCCCACTATAATAATTTGCCAAGTGTTTGTTTGTGTATTAAGCCCGGTGTTGTCTTCACAGTTCAGGTGGTTGGCTTTAAATCTCAGCGTTCAGAGTTCAAGCCCCTGTCATGGTGATGAATTAACACCAGGTGGGTTGACTCAGCCTGCTCTGAGTAGCAGATTCACCTTCTGAAGTCGGCAAAATGAGTAGCAGATTACTGGGACGAATGATCCAGTTGAGTATCCTGTGTTGGAGTGGGGACCCATCCAGGATTGTGCCTGATAGCCAAGAAAACTGTTTTGGCAGCCATATGCATCTGTGGATGCAAAATAAGTGGTCTTCTTCTTCATCTTATTTTTGTTTGTTGGCTTGTTTGGTTTGTTTGTGTATTGACATTGACATTTTCTTATACATCTGTACAATTTTAGTGACGTAGCTTAATGGAGAAAAGTGCTATTTTTTTTTCAACAAAGCACCACACATCTTACAGATTTAAAAAACGGTTATGCTCCAAAAAAAGGGATAACCGGAAGTGTCTTGTATGAATGAATATGAATGATCGTTTTAAGGCCATTTTTCCCCGCTAGAGCGGGGGTTGGCCTTGCGGGCCCCATGACGATCATGGTTCCCTGTTTGAGGCAATGTTTTTATGGCCGGATGCCCTTCCTGACGCCAACCCTTGGTCGCCTCTTACGATGCGCAGGGATACGGTGTACCTATTCTAAACCGGGGTACAGTATGATGTCACCATTTTTTAAATACCTAATAAAACAAATAAAATATATTGAACTATATATGTATATATCCACCCCCCCCCCCCTCCCATATATATACACGTATATATCCTCCATATATCCCCTATATATATATTGTTACGCAACCGTGATTAACACCACAGTTACGGATGACCGATTTGCGAGACTTTAACTCCCGAGGCGAAAACTCAATGGCGGATTCAAGTTCAACACAAAGTTAAACGCGCGGAATGGCGCACGCAGCAAAGCTCCGCCCGCCGCCTTATCTACTAAAATCAAACACCCAGGAAAACTGCGTTCAGATATATATACAGAAAATAATATAAGGATTTATTATCGAATAGTAATACAGTGAAAAAGCCGCGCCGGTAAATCTAATAACTCTAAATCGGGACGTCCCCACACGACTGACAGCAAACACGATACGAGGGAGATTATGCATACAAAAATAACACGTCACGTCGTTCAAATGTACGCGGATGCGGCTTATCTGTCTTTCGTCGTCTTGGTGGCGGCCGTCCACACCGCTCCTTTTGGCCCGATCGCACACCACCAGGTCCTTCGCTCCAAGCTCCACGAGGCCCCGCTCCAAGCACCACGCGTCCGACGCGTGGCCAGCAGCTTCACACGAGGACGATCTCCACAAGGCCCGTGCACCAATGGTTCAACGGAGGGCTCGACTTGCAACGAACTGCTGCGAACTGCCGCGTGCTCTGTGGGCTTGGTGTGCTCGGTGTGTGAACGAACTCTCCACCAACTGCCTTCGGGGAGCTTTTCCACCAACTGCCTTCGGGGAGCTTTTCCACCAACTGTGTCTCTGCGTCGACTGTGTGCTCCAACCAACTCCTACGAACTCTCTGGTGTCTGCCTGCGTCTGCCCGCGTCTGCCACGAACTCAACTCCTGAAATGGCGTCCGACCGTCGCATATATTGGTGGCCGATGACGTCACATTGGCGCACTCCTCAGCCAATCACAGCCTCCCAACTCGCCCAGGTCACGCCCTCTGCGGCATGCGACTCCTGACATCTCCCGTCCGCGACCCCCCCGCGGTCGTTTTGTAACACGTGCCAGCGAGGTTGGTAGGCCTTTGAGGTGCGAACGGCGGCGGCCAACCGTGGCGGTGTTTTTGGCCTGGTTTCCTGTCTATTTATTACGAAGTCAATGTCAGGGAAAGGGAATTATTTAATGTTGCGCTAAGGACCTAACTAATGTTTATGTGGTTTGCAGTGCCATAATGGACAAAGGTTTGACTACCAGGTGAGACTCACAGGGGCGTTACCTTTAATCCCTCACTATTTAACACTCGGACCTCCAGGTAGATCCACAATCATACATCTTACCCCGACAAACGCCTAAACATCAAGAACTTATTACATGTAGAGTCCCTGTCACGACAGCCGAATACCTACCTATTCAGATCTACCTAGCTCTAGATATTGCTCTACCAAATTCATAACACAGCCCCCCCCCTGGAACCGTAGCTCCTGCAAGGTTCACCGCAGGCGCTACCATTCCAGCCTTAACACTTACTGTCACACACTTAATTAACCTATGAAATAAATCAGGAAGGGCTGTGGGAAGTGAGTCGGACTACCTACCTACACTTCCTTAACATGCTGAACCCCTTAACCATCATGCAAGTATGTACATTTTCTTCGTTGTTCCTGTGGAGGGAGGAAACAACAACACACAACACTAACTTAACCACAAAACTTAACCATCTTTCCAAACTCAAAACTCTAACCTTTGTACATACCCCGGTCTACAGACCGCGTCCCCCGGTGGATGCCACAAGACACAACCTTACCTGCGGGGCCATCCCCAATGCATCCCCCTAAATTTTCCACGGCCCTGTCCAGATGTTACAGGTGAGTGACACGGCTCGGTGGATTTCGCCCACATTCATGCAACACAGACCCCTTAACCACTCATTCTCATTCCATAGGTCATCAAGGCATTTCAAAAATCAACAAAGCACTTATTTCAATACACCCCCTGCAGGACCATGGCATTGATGTCATTCACGTGGGTGTGCATTCCTCAACTAGGCAGCGGGGAGGTACCGCACAAAAAGATGGTGGGGGCGCATCAGGCTGTGGTGCCCGCAGTCCCAAAAACAAGTCAACCGACTTACAAGTTCATTGCCCCCCCCCCCCCTTTACCTCTTGGCCCCGTGACAGCCCAACAGCCCCTTTCCGCCGTTACCTCGCCGGTGAGGGTCTCCACACACACCAGGCTCCTTTGCCTCCTGCTTTCGCGCAGCAACACGGGTCACCGGGGGACTTCCTCACCCCGCGGCGCCCAACCAGACCCTCCACCGACGAGCTCCAATTTCCAGTTACCACCGGCTGCCAGGGGTAATTGCCGCAGAGGGGGGCCCGCAGGCATCGCTCCTCAGAGCTTGCTCTGTACCTGCGGACACACACACCTTCCCCACCCACAAGACCCCAAAACACACCTCCTCCCCCGCTGCCATTCAATTCTCCACACAACTCAGCACAATTCAGTACAATTCTTGGGGTAAAAGGTGTTACAAGGCTTGCCATGGCCTGCCACATGTGGAATCCCCCAGTTCACATTTAAACCATCACACATTTCCAAAAGCACATTTCCAAAAGCACAAGTATCGCCCCTCATTATCTCCAATAATCATCACTCACTCTCCAGGTTCCACTCTCACGACCACATCAAAACACCTAACCACAATACAAAAACATACGCCACCCACAAGACACTGTGGCTCCCTTTCCATCCCCTCACCGGCCATGTCATCACTCTCACCCGCCTCCCAACTCCAAATTACATGTCCCCAATTTCCCAAGCAAGTCCTGAAGCCTGGGACAGTACTCCTCAAAACACTCACCTCATGTGCAGGTAGTTGCAGGTTGGTCAGGTCCAAGAGTGTCATCCACCCATACAATTCCCAAAATTTCACATTGGGCCTACCAAATACTTCCAAATTTCTCTTTTGTCCCCACTACACTGGCAGGTATGTGGATCCGCATCCAACGGTGATCATCACTACACAACTATCTGTGGCCACGACAGCTCTGCACCTCTACCGTGCAAGGGTCACCGGGACAAGGTGAGCAGTCAAAACGCCAACATGGCCCATGAGTGTCCATAAGGGTGCGACCCACCATCCATCCTTCGGCCCCCCTGCGAGGAACACAGCTGCAGCAGCCCCAGCTGGCCAATGTGGTGAGCACTTGCTGCCAAAACACACACTACCGCACACACAACCTCGGCCCTGGGGGGCACGGTCGCAGTGCGTGGCATCCCTACAGCCACGTCCCCTGCACCTCCCCATCATCCCCCAGTCCGACTACAGAACTGCAGCCCCCCAGTGCTCACCCACACTTGACCACACCAAGGTCCAGTCAACAGCCATGCTCCACCAGGAGACCCACCCAGAAGACATGGTCCACACACCTCGGACACGCACAGCACCACGTTGACCCTCAGGCTACACAACTACATCCCCATCATCCCGCGTCCCAAATATCAGCACAGTTGCCCCCGCAACCAGTTGAAAGCTGTGTCTTGCTACCCTATTAATTTTATCACAGCCTCCAACACTTTGGTCTACACACCTGGATCAATAATGGCGTCACTGTACAGTGTCCACCATGGCATTTCAAAATCCACCCTTAAATTTCCATCTAACCCACAGATTACCCATGCCAACCATTTGTCACATTTTACTAACCTCACCAAAGAAAGATGCTTTGCCATACACATGCCAGCCGAGCATGGCCCATATGCTCGGCTCGTTCTAGTTTCCTGCACACTCTATTGCTATTGGCCCAGGCCGAGGTGGCGGTCCTCTGTCTGGCGCCTGTGGACCTACTGGGGGCCCCCTCCTTTCTGGACTGCGAAGCCTCTCAGGAGGTGGGGGCCCATATGGTTGCCGACAATTCCTCTGACTGTGCCCTCTTCTCCCACATCTAAAACAAGTCCCCAAGAACGGACCCCTCTGGTAGCCAGGCGGAGCCCCCCTTTCTCCCGGCCCAGCCCGATAAAAATCAGGCCGTCCTGATGGCCAACCTGGACCACCCTGTCGTGACTCGCTCCCTGCAATTTGTCCCCCCATCAAATTTGTCAGCTGGCGGCTGATTCCCCTTAACATTCGCCCGATGTCATCCTCTGGCTTTTCCTGATCCCGCACCTCGGCCTGCCGTACCGTCACAGGTGCCCTCTCCGATGCGCGGTTCGACCTTCTCAAAAAGGTCAGTCTCGCCGCGCATTCCGCTGCCCGGTGCACCGTGGGTGGGTCCTGTAACTCCACCAACGTCCGGACCTCAGGATCAGGGAGAGCCGCCATAAATTTTTCTATCGCCAGCTTGTCCCACGCCTGTGCTGGTAGGTCCCTGTATGCTATCCTCACAGATTGGTATATATCCTGGGCCAGCTCCTGCAACGTCTCATTAGGCTTTTGCCTGCGATGCAGCAGCTGTGCCCTGACCAGGTCGCACCTTGCGCCTGTCCCGTACCTGTTATTCAAGGCCTCACAAATGGCCTTGCTGGTCAATATTCCCTCTGGGACTACGTTCAACACGTCGGCGGCTGACCCACGCAGTGTCGCCACCAGATTCCCCATGCGCTCCCGCTCTCCCCAACCATTGAGCTGAGACACGCACTCAAATTGTGTCAGGAAAGCCTCGAGGCTCCCTGATCCATCAAAATGTACGAGGGGGATTGTTTTTCCAGAGACTCTATTCCCCGATTCCTCTCTGTCCAAATCCAGTCCGGGGCCAAAACACCCCCCCAACTGGGTATTCCGTTTCGGAGCCTCTGGTGTCCAAATGTGGCTCGTGGTGAGGGTCTGCTGGGTCACCTTAATCTGGTCCTGAAGATGTTTAACCGACCTACTCACCTCTTCCTTCAGGCTCTCTTGAACCCGACCAACCTCCTTCTTGATGGTATTGTCCCAGATCTCCAGTCGCTCCTGCATAAAATCACTCACCCTTTCATTATCCATTAGTGGCCCCCACAGGCCTTTCTCAATTAACCCTTGCTCCTGCTCTTTTATGCGGGTTTCCAACCCCCTCACCTCCTCGGCCAATTTGCCCCCCTGTCGGTTGAGCAGTCCCCATTCCTCACTCTGCTGTAGCATTCTGGCATCCACCCGGCCCCGATAGCCTTCCAGGTCCCCATTTGCTTTATCAATTCGAGCATTTGTGGCACCAATCTGACCCTCCAACTTTTCCCCCATTTGGACAGCCTGCGTCACGCCCTCCTCTATTTTTGACATTAATTCTTCCCGTTTCAATTCAATTTCCACCCCTATGGCTTTTTCCATCTCCCCCATTTGAGTTTCTACTTTACCCTCAAATTTCCCCAGTCTGTCCGTAATTTGGTTTTGCACTCTCCCTTCTATGCCATCAATTCGTTCCCCCAGCTGCTGTGCCATTTCCCCAATTTTTCCTTCCAATTGTTCATTCCTTTCCTTTATTTCATTCCTCCATTCCTTCCCCTGGGACTCCATTTTATTTACCAACCCACTTTTCATTTGTCCCATTTGTTCCTCCAATCGATCACTCATTCCCTTCATTCCTTCCCTACATTCCTTCCCCTGGGACTCCATTTTATTTTCCATCCCACTTTTCATTTGTCCCATTTGTTCCTCCAATCGCTCACTCATTCCCTTCATTCCTTCCCTACATTCCTTACTCATTTTATTTTCCAGCCCGTCAATTTTTCGAAGCAATTGACCCAACATCTGGTCGGTTGTCGGGGCCGTTCCTACTGCTCCCGACTCCCCGGTGGGGGAGGGGGATAAGTTGGTGCTCGGGACGAGGGAGGTTCCAAGGCTCACCTCTGCATCTAATTCCCCTATTTCCGGCTCACTCCCGACGCTGACGGAGGCCTCGCTGCGTACTTCCATCTCATCAATTTCCGACATCCGCTTTCCGGAAGATTGTTTCCCGCGCGCGTATTTATTTTAATAATTCCTGAAACAATTTAAATTTGACGAAGACGCGATATCGCGCTCCGTTTGCCCGATTGATTATTAAATTTCTCCGCCTCGACTATAAAAATTTTGCGTTCGAACGTCGGGCGCAATGTACGCCCGACCGTGTCGATGTCTCCCCGCGGACAAAAAAATTTGTCCGACCGTGTCGATGTCTCGCCGCGGACAAAAAATTTGTCCGACGGGTTCAAATCCTACACTCCTGACACCACTTGTTACGCAACCGTGATTAACACCACAGTTACGGATGACCGATTTGCGAGACTTTAACTCCCGAGGCGAAAACTCAATGGCGGATTCAAGTTCAACACAAAGTTAAACGCGCGGAATGGCGCACGCAGCAAAGCTCCGCCCGCCGCCTTATCTACTAAAATCAAACACCCAGGAAAACTGCGTTCAGATATATATACAGAAAATAATATAAGGATTTATTATCGAATAGTAATACAGTGAAAAAGCCGCGCCGGTAAATCTAATAACTCTAAATCGGGACGTCCCCACATGACTGACAGCAAACACGATACGAGGGAGATTATGCATACAAAAATAACACGTCACGTCGTTCAAATGTACGCGGATGCGGCTTATCTGTCTTTCGTCGTCTTGGTGGCGGCCGTCCACACCGCTCCTTTTGGCCCGATCGCACACCACCAGGTCCTTCGCTCCAAGCTCCACGAGGCCCCGCTCCAAGCACCACGCATCCGACGCGTGGCCAGCAGCTTCACACGAGGACGATCTCCACAAGGCCCGTGCACCAATGGTTCAACGGAGGGCTCGACTTGCAACGAACTGCTGCGAACTGCCGCGTGCTCTGTGGGCTTGGTGTGCTCGGTGTGTGAACGAACTCTCCACCAACTGCCTTCGGGGAGCTTTTCCACCAACTGCCTTCGGGGAGCTTTTCCACCAACTGTGTCTCTGCGTCGACTGTGTGCTCCAACCAACTCCTACGAACTCTCTGGTGTCTGCCTGCGTCTGCCCGCGTCTGCCACGAACTCAACTCCTGAAATGGCGTCCGACCGTCGCATATATTGGTGGCCGATATTGCCGATATATTGGCCGATGACGTCACATTGGCGCACTCCTCAGCCAATCACAGCCTCCCAACTCGCCCAGGTCACGCCCTCTGCGGCATGCGACTCCTGACATCTCCCGTCCGCGACCCCCCCCGCGGTCGTTTTGTAACACGTGCCAGCGAGGTTGGTAGGCCTTTGAGGTGCGAACGGCGGCGGCCAACCGTGGCGGTGTTTTTGGCCTGGTTTCCTGTCTATTTATTACGAAGTCAATGTCAGGGAAAGGGAATTATTTAATGTTGCGCTAAGGACCTAACTAATGTTTATGTGGTTTGCAGTGCCATAATGGACAAAGGTTTGACTACCAGGTGAGACTCACAGGGGCGTTACCTTTAATCCCTCACTATTTAACACTCGGACCTCCAGGTAGATCCACAATCATACATCTTACCCCGACAAACGCCTAAACATCAAGAACTTATTACATGTAGAGTCCCTGTCACGACAGCCGAATACCTACCTATTCAGATCTACCTAGCTCTAGATATTGCTCTACCAAATTCATAACAATATATATATATAAATAAATATAATAAAAGGCACTGTCCGCCCGTCTGTCTCCTCCCTAACTCCAAAACCATTAAACCTAGCGGTGCCAAACCTTGCATGCATACACCTGGACCTCCAACAGATTGCAATGATGAAAACTGGGTGTTTGCATGTGTTATAACATCCTTTTTGAAGATGATTAACGAGGTGCTCATAAGAAAACAAGACCAAAATTCAAACAGCGGCGTAGCCGGGCTTGTAAAATATTATAAACCACAAACACACATGATTAGCTTTTTAAACAGCCACTCATGCTGCTTATAACATTAAACAAAGAAATTTAGAGGAATCCAGACATCCATGAGGTAAGTTTTACTTACAGAACTGAACGAAGATCCACTGTAATCTATATACCCCTCAAGGGTTGTAGGTGTGCTCATTTACCAAGCAGCAAGCTAGCGCTTGCCAAGCCAGCCGTTCCTTAAGGGTTTTGAATGGCGTGCTTGCTCGAATGCTTAAACCACTTGGTGATCTCTCCACAAGAAACTTGGTAAATGAACATCCCCAATGTTCTTGAGACCCGATCATAAGAACCACCTGCAGAGCAGGGGTTGGCCTTTTTTGGGCACCGTGGTCCCCTTTTTGAAGCAATCTTTTATGCCCTTCCTGCCGCCAACCCTGTTGGTCGTCTCTTGCGACACGCAGGGAATTACCAATGAGCTGGAACTCAATTTGTCAACCT
Source organism: Myxine glutinosa (assembly GCF_964187855.1). Taxonomy (NCBI): domain Eukaryota; kingdom Metazoa; phylum Chordata; class Myxini; order Myxiniformes; family Myxinidae; genus Myxine; species Myxine glutinosa. The sequence continues at coordinate 106,513,784 of NC_136261.1, read as the reverse complement.
CGGAAGGATGACAGGCTGAGTCAAACCCCCTGATGTTAATTCAGCGATCAATCGGGATTTGAACCCAGGATTCTAGGATCCCAAACCAGCACCCTAACCGCTAAGCCAACCCCAGGCTAGACCCGATCATAGAGAGACTGTAATCTATATACCCCAAAGAGGAATGACCTTTACTGGAGCTCTCAAAGTGAGCGGGTGTTTACGCTGTAATGACATCATATACGTAATGACGTAGCATGATGGCCGGACACAAAACTGCCACTACTTTAATATATGTAAGATATATATTTAACCTCCAGTAACGTTGCAGTCACTACAAAGGGATTAGTGTTATGATTAAATTTACTATAATAATAACATTACGTTATTATTACGAAAATCATATTATATTTAAAAAACCGAGGTGAATTCCTTACTTCCGCTTTTACACCGCTTCAATCCATCAACTTTCCATTCACGACATTGGGATTAAAGTGTTATGGTTATATTTACCTTAATATTATTATTATTATTATTATTATTAAGAAAACGATACTACTGAAACGATACCACTGTATTAAGAAACCTGGGTTTAATTTGTCCGAAGCGGACGGTGAGTCATAAACCCTAAGGCCTATACGTACCGTATTGTTGGGAGACCCATGACGCCGAGGCTTTCGATATTTGATGGCCATTTTAACAATCGGTTTGTTTGTGTTTCACACTGAATGAAAAACGTAAAAGGTAGAGCATGGCGATTGTGATATATGACATGTTCGACGATATGTTTGGCTTGAACGGCATCAAAATGGCGGTGCGTGGAGAGACAGCCGCAGCACCGCCATGATGACATCAGACGTAATCACATGACCCTGTCATGGGACCAGATTCTCAGCTCTGATTGGAATACGTTTGAGGGGACATACATACATAAATACATACATACATATTTACATAAATACATACATACATACAGCAAACACTGTTCCAGATGGCTCTGCCTTAGCTCTGCCCGATGGGCTACGCCGTAAAAACCCGATGTTGTGGTTTACATTATTGCAGCCCGCCATCTTGGTCATCCCGCAGCACTTCTCTGGGTTCTTAAGCCGCCATTTTGTTTCGGCCTACTCAAACGTGCCTTGCCTTGGAAACATGATCGATTTTCATTACAAAATTGAAGCATATCATCAAAATCTGGATTCGGATATGATGATTGGATGCTGTAGATTCTCTAAATCTCCAAATCTGGAGTGAAATCTGACAAAATTTACTGAACCTTGCGATTGGCGAACGCTACTTTTGCAAGCCATGGCGTTACAGTAGACGGAGTTTCCCTTTTTTATTCAAGTTTTTTTTGCAAGCCATGGTGTTACAGTAGACAGAGCTCACATTTTGCGCGATATACTTCCATTTTAATAGTGCTGTCCACCCGGAAAACTAATTCATGCTGCTGAGCTTAACCCGACTGTGCACGTATGGGTCTGGGAGGCCCTGGCAGCTTTTCGTTTTTGTACACCGCACCTTTCCTATGCCTCTCCAGGCATCTCCAGGCATTGCAAATCGTCACTGCCGGGCACCGAAGTGAGCGAAGTGAGCGAAGCTGAAAGGGAGTACTCAGTTTTCACTCTGGTTGTTTGTTTTCTTTCTTGTTTGTTTGATTGTCCGGGCGATATCTCAGCCATCCTTTGAGCTAGGAAGCTGAAATTTCGGCACAATAGTGAACAAGTCCTTTGTCAAAAAATGATATTTTTGGTTTTTTGATTCATCAATTAATTGAGGAGTTATTTAATTATTAGCGATTAATTAAGTACTTATTTAATTAATCAAATTTCCTTTCTCTTCTGACCATTAACTCAGGCACCTTTTGAGTTAGGAAGCTGATATATGGACATTCCAATGACCAGGTGATTTGGCTGCAAAGGCTATTTTTGATTTATTAATTAATCAATTAATTATTTAATTATTCGATTAATGACAAAAATGTTTTTTTAAAGTTACAGATTCTGATGAAATGGTGGTGGTTTGTGTTCTGTGACCGAATTGATCAATAATTTAATTTTGTAATGATTATATTATTTATTTCTTTTCATTATTAATCATTTATTTATTTTCTTTCTCATTTGGCCAATATCTCAGGCACCTTTTGAGCTCGGAAGCTAATATTTGGACATGAGTGACCAAGTGATGTGGCTATCAAGGATATTTTTGATTTATTCATTAATCAATCAATCAATTAATCGATTAATTATTTAATTATTCAATTAATTACTAAAAAAAATTTTTTTCTTTCAGTTACAGATTCTGATGGAATGGTGGTGGTTTATGTGCTCTGTGACCGAATTGATTAATAATTTAATTTTTTAATGATTATTATTTATTTGTTTTCATTATTATAGGATGAAGCGTATAGTTACTCCCGCCGTTTACCCGCGCTTCTGTGAATCTCTTCACTTTGATATTCAGAGCACTGGGCAGAAATCACATCGCGACCACACTCGCTCACCGGCCATCGCGATGCTCTAATCATTTATTTATTTTCTTTCTCATTTGGCCAATATCTCAGGCACCTTTTGAGCTGGGAAGCTAATATTTCGACATGACAGTGACCAAGTGATGTGGCTATCAAGGATATTTTTGATTTATTGATTAATCATTTAATCGATTAATTGTTTATTGATTAATTGATTAATTATTTATTGATTAATCAATTAATTATTTAATTTTTTATTAATGACTTTTTAAATTAAATTTCTGAAAGATACATCTTCGGATGAAGCACTAGTGGTTTAGTTATGCTATTAGCCAATTGATTAAGAAAATATTTTGTGATAACCTTATATTGATTTGAATTATACAATTAATCAATCAATTAGTGTACACCTCTCCCTCCCAATGCAGCCTCGATGAGCTGCACTGCGGTATTGCCGGGTGCCGGAGGCGCCCCGGCAATGCCGCGCTGTAGGATATTTAATTATTTGGCATGGGGGCGGTGTACTTTGAATGTATCTGTACTTGTTGAATAACTTTATTATAAAAACGTCGATTTGCATGACCTTGCCTGAATGCTCCAAAAAAGTTGTGACACGAGAAAATTCGTTCAGTTTCGATAAAAAGGTAAATCCATTACACTACCCTGTAGGAGTTGCAGATAACGAGAGGACGAGACACTTCGTGGCTTGATCAAAGCTCCTTTATTCCAACAGAACTAAACTCATACCGGAACTCACGCATCTTTTATAACACAACTCACTCTTAAGGGGGCGTGGCTCCAACAACCGAGCGCACGCCACACCCATACAATCAACAGCCCCACTGGTCCCGTGCCTGTGGATTATGTCCCAATGGGGTAACCCCCAAAACCCCATATTACGAGGTTTCTCTTCATGTGGTTTACTTTACGAAATGACCATGTGGTTTACTTTATGAGGTGTCTCTTCATGTGGTTTACTTTATGAGGTGTCTCTTCATGTGGTTTACTTTATGAGGTGTCTCTCCATGTGGTTTACTTTATGAGGTGTCTCTACATCTGGTTTACTTTACGAGGTGTCTCCATCTGGTTTACTTTATGAGGTGTCTCTTCATCTGGTTTACTTTACGAGGTGTCATCTGGTTTACTTTACGAGGTGTCTCTTCATCTGGTTTACTTTCCGAGGTGTCTCTTCATCTGGATTACTTTACGAGGTGTCTCCATGTGGTTTAATTTATGAGGTGTCTCTTCATCTGGTTTACTTTCCGAGGTGTCTCTTCATCTGGATTACTTTACGAGGTGTCTCCATGTGGTTTAATTTATGAGGTGTCTCTTCATCTGGTTTACTTCACGAGGTGTCTCTTCCTGTGGTTTACTTTACGAGGTGTCTCTTCATCTGCTTTACTTTATGAGGTGTCTCTTCATCTGGTTTACTTTACGAGGTGTCTCTTCCTGTAGTTTACTTTATGAGGTGTCTAGTCATCTGGTTTACTTTAAGAGGTGGCTCTTAATCTGGTTTACTTTACGAGGTGTTTCTTCATGTGGTTTACTTTACGAGGTGTCTCTTCATCTGGTTTACTTTACGAGGTGGCTTTTCATCTGCTTTACTTTTTGAGGTGTCTCTTCATCTGGTTTACTTTACGAAATGACCATGTGGTTTACTTTATGAGGGGTCTCATCATCTGGTTTACTTTATGAGGTGTCTCTTCATGTGTTTTACTTTACGAGGTGTCTCTTCATCTGGTTTACTTTACGAGGTGGCTCTTCATCTGCTTTACTTTTTGAGGTGTCTCTTCATCTGGTTTACTTTACGAAATGACCATGTGGTTTACTTTATGAGGGGTCTCATCATCTGGTTTACTTTACGAGGTGTCTCTTCATCTGGTTTACTTTACGAGGTGTCTCCATCTGGTTTACTTAATGAGGTGTCTCCATGTGGTTTACTTTACGAGGTGTCTTCATATGGTTTACTTTACGAGGTGTCTCTTCATCTGGTATACTTTACGAGGTGTCTCTTCATGTGGTTTACTTTATGAGGTGTCTCTTCATCTGGTTTACTTTACGAGGTGTCTCTTATTCTGGTTTACTTTACTAGGTGTCTCATCATGTGGTTTACTTTATGAGGTGTCTCTTCATCTGGTTTACTTTACAAAATGAAGATTTGGTTTACTTTATGAGGTGTCTCTTATTCTGATTTACTTTACAAGGTGTCATCATCTGGTTTACTTTACGAGGTGTCTCCGTCTGGTTTACTTTACG